>NC_082397.1:15350912-15445912 GCF_031168955.1 Gadus macrocephalus
TGGCAGGAAGTTGGGAAGACCTGGCAGGACTCCTAGGCCTAATTTAGTTTCAACCCTCCCTAATACGGTTTAGTAACATCTCATGACAACCCCACCCACGGTCTCAACAGTCTCAAACAGAGATGGATTTTAACCTAGTATTAGCAAAAGAACATAGGAAGAAGGACATTAAAATTAAACAAAGTGTTACTGTAGTGTTATTATTCCTACTGATTGAATGCTTAGTGGATCAATAATATAATCCACACATCAGCAAAATAAAGTAATGATATATTTATAACTGTGGTGATCAATTAAACATGTAAATCGTAAGTCGCGTCTCCTTCCTCTTCTGTCTCTGTCTCTCCTCCCCATGCTCCAGGCCACCGGATCTGTCGCCGGGGGAGGGAGCGCCCCTGCTACCAGGTCTTCTACGTCCACGACAGCCGGGGGCGGTTGACCTACGAGGAGGCCCGCCTCGCCTGCCGCTCAGACGGCGGCGAGCTGCTCAGCATCGAGACGGAGAGCGAGCAGCGGCTGGTGGAGCGCTTTATCCAGCAGCTGAAGGTGGGCGAGGGGGACTACTGGATCGGCCTGCGCAGGAACCCTCAGCGAAGCAGGCCCGCCGGCGCCAGCGCGCCAGCCTGCCCGTCACAGTACTACTGGCTGGACGGCAGCAGAGCCAAGTTCAGGTGGATGACGCGGGTTTACGCCGTGGTGTTGTTTCGAGTTTGTTTTGGCCGAGGGGGAGAGGACAGAGAGTCCTGGTCGCTAAAATAATTGTGAAAGCTGGATTGATGCTACAGTAGGAAGATTCAAATGAGAATGAAATCAAAAGGATTTTCTCAAAATTGCTGTTTTCTTTGTTCTCCCAGTTTGAAATGTAACTAAACTGAACCATGATACATAATCAAACCTGAGCTGGGATTCCTCATCCCTGACATTTAAACCTAAATTAGAGACAAGATTGGAATAGAGCAATACATAACTCCAGATGTTTTGCAGCCCCATCCTAGTTTTGGTCCCAGGGAAAAGGAAATCCCAGGAAATTGTTGTTAACGGGCGTTGACATATAATTAGTTCAAGAGAGTATATCTCTCCTCCGCATATTTTCTATCCACAGTGGTCATTTAAGTGTGGGTGGTGGTGGTGATGTGATAAGTATAGCAGGGTACCAGACAGTAACTTGACCTGCTGCCTGCAGGAACTGGCACTGGGATGAGCCGTCATGTGGCGCTGAGATGTGCACCGTCCTGTACCACCAGCCCTCCGCACCGCCTGACGAGAGGGGCCATTTCCTCTTCCAGTGGAACGATGACAACTGCAATTCCAAGAACAACTATGTCTGCAAATATGCGTTGGCAGGTCGGTGGGGTGCTGTCGCTGTCTCACGGTTCTCATGTGACGGTAGACCCGGGTGTGAACCGGGCCTGCCCGTGACAAGTCCCTCGGTCAAATCCTGTCAGACCTTGTCTACACGTGAGACCAGGTCAAAAGGGCCTTTGAGAACCCAGTGCTTTAGTTGGCCGTTAATGTTAGCCTTAGAAAGTCAAGGCTTTCTCAACACGCTTACTGGAAACCCTCTGATACGCAAGCACACACGCAGCTGGACACGGGGAAAAACATGAGCTGAGACAGTGCTTAGATAGCAGGTATACCTGTTATAACCTAGAATTATTATAGTGCATCTCTGTGCAACTGAATACCACCCGCCCCTCCCCCCCCCCCCCCCCCCACACACACACACACCCGCAGAAACACTCAGACAGACACACATTTATCCTCCCCTGACCACCATTTGATGGTTTTAGGAATGATTGTGTGAATGATTGCTGCAAACAAATTAACCTATTAATGCCAACCAACCAATATATTAGTTATTGGTGGGTTGGTGTGTTGGTTAACTATCTAAGTCAAATTTTTTTTGTAAGTTTTCACTTTTCTTCTTGTTTTCTTGTTCTTCACAGAAGAATTACCTGCATTTACAGAGATGGGGAAAACTGTAACCACAGGTACATCTATAACAGCACACATCCATATTGTCCATTTAGTTGGAAGTAGTCTTCAGAAAAACATTGATTTTTTTTTCTTTTTCATTCTGGTGAATTTAATGATTTAGTCTGATCAAGGGCATTCCAAACAAATCCTTGAACAGCTTTGGTTATTTCTGAAATCGTCCTATCTTCCCACTCTTCATCTGGAGAGGAAGACCTCTAGTGGTTACAATCAAATAACCTTGTTGCTATTGAAGACAACAAGAAATATCCTTCAGAGTGCAGAGGGACTGCAGAGGGAGCTGGACTTGAGGTTCATTGGAGCTGACTGGATAGCCTTTGGTTACCAGTTTTACATAGATGTGTTTACATATATATATATCTATATATAGATATATATTATATCACATGTACATGATGCTACTAACAGATAAAATAGCTTGCCTTTCATATACTTCTTATTCATATTCTTCATTTTCTTCCTGCTGTGCTAGTGACATCCCCGAAGCCGTCAACAACAGAGAGCATTGAAAAGCTTGAAATAGCACTGCCTGAACCTTCAGGTGATAAGTCATGTTTGATACTAATCGAGCATGATGCTGTTACTATCCTTGAGACAATACATCCACAAAATGTTATTTGTCAACACAAAAAAACAAATAGATAATGGCAATAGCAATCCATAGGATGTGTTGTTATTAGTGTTGTTGCAAAGAAAGCTACATTATTGTTTTGGCTATTAGTTCTATGCTGCAAAAAACAAACTGCCTCAAGGGGATAATGAAGACTACTCTATCCCTATGAGCGGGAAGCGGAAATATGTTACTAAATTATTGATAAAGCTACATTATTATATTATATTGTTGTTCAAATTTTGTTTGTATATGCTGTCGTCAATACTTAGCTACTATGTCATTCGTTGAATTGTAGAATAGTAGGCGACGGTTGTGCAAGGCAAATTTCCTTCGATGGTGTCTTCAATTTAATAATAATAATATAATTGTAACAGTTTGAGTGTTGGTTGACAATATGGGTCGTCTCTGTTGCAGTGTCACTGTCAGACAACGCTCTGTACATTTACTACACCCTCTGTGTGGCTGGGCCTGTACTACTGCTGTTATTGTTGCTGGCGACAGGGTTTCTGTGCTACAGTCGAGTTGCTAAAAGGTAATCATATTTTCATGATTTCCTCCATTTCATTCATGATCATATTCTAACATTCTCTTTGGTTTTCATTCCTTGCACAAACCAAGCAAAAATGTTGATTGCTTTTTCTACATTTCCTAAATAACCAATTGCAAAAGAATATATAAATGTAAAGTATATTAAATTCTTTACATATTCTCTTAAAGCAACTCTTAGGCATCTTATGTGTTAACTGTGAAGTTACAGAAATACCTAAACACCTTTTCAAACTCGAAAAAGTCAGAAATGGATGTAGCTTAATCCACTTGAATAATCCACAAAGACTGGCAGAATCGACTGATAAAACTTCCCCTGGTAAAACTAAGAAAAAGGTAGGACTGGATGGGCCATCATAAAGTAACATGATATTTTAACACAGTCAATTGTCTGGAAGTACTTGCCTTGTTATATGCTTTGACTCATAACATATAAACAAGCCTCTAACATGTTTTGCTTCAGAGTATATATACAAAAAGAAAACCCCTCCTTATCTAGATCATTTTACACAGTTGCACGTCAGACAGGTAGATAGTAGTCTGTTATCGTAACTGAGGCACGACGATTTGCAATATAATTTCCTCTCCTCCTTCCTAATCTTAATGCGGTGATCCCACCATGATGTCACATCCTGTGCTAACTCAGGAGAAAACCGGCCACGGACCCCCATCACCTTCCCGGTGCGGCGGCGGCGGCGGCGGCGGCGGCAGACCCGTGCGTCACCCAGGGCCCGTACGCCTTCAGCGACGTGACCAAGCTCCACTACGCCAACCCGGACAGCTGCGTCACGTTGGCAGACCTCAAAAAGATGTACTTTTACGCTTCCTCGCCGGATAGCGCACAGTGTGACGATTACGAGAACCTGCCGTGCCCTGAGCGGGAGCAGGGCTTCGTGACCAACGACATCTACGAGATTTGCAGACAGCAGGGCCGCCGCTCACGTCCGCCCGCCGGCTGGGTGGAAAACGAGATCTATGGATAGACCCGCTGTCGGCTGGCTCCTGTCTGTGTGGGAGCCAGACGGCCACACATTTCCAGTGACTCATGCCCCACTCCGGAATGTATGGCTATCAACTCCCCTCTCACCCCCCCCCCCGCCCCCCGCCCTTCTTCATCTCTATAAACTATACTTGGTTCGATATAAAGTGTCCAGTATACTAATTGTATGTTTCCGAGTCCAAGTCGATTAATTCCATGATCTAAGATGTAAATCCCACTGGATTCATTGTTTTAAGTCTGTCATTCTGATTTCTGATTGAAGTCTAATCATTACAGTGTCTTGATGGTTAATATGCATTTCAAACCCACCTAGATAAAGTCATCATCCAGTATTCATTTGAAAGGGGCACTGCTATTCCACAGTGACACACAAGCAGTATTGGTTCAGGATTGTAGGAATCAGAAGTAAGGATTTTTTTGTTTGTTTAGGTTTTTGTATCAAGTTCTGATGAGGCAGTGTTAGTTCAATATCACAACAAAAGTAAGTGTATACAATAAAAGAGACACAGCAATTGTGTCTTCTTATATACATGTGTTTCTTACATTTGAATAATTGGACCAATATTGTAATTTGGTTCATGGACACAGACATACTGTGGGCATGGTATGGTAGATGCATATCAATCACCGGGAAAGAGCTAACGTCTTAACGATCAAATCCAAGGTCACTCGTCCCGTTAAAGTAATACCATGATGAAGAAAATAGCTCCAGGACAAACCCATTCATCTGGCTGTCTGTATTTCCATGGGTAGGAGGTCTCTTGATGTCTATTGTGTCTCTCGATGTAAGCCTACAATGCACTGTCAGTACTATGCCACTCCTTCCTGTATGAAGGCTGGTGTTAAGGAGCAGGAGGGGAACAGGGAAACTGATGACAGATGACCGTTCACTGCTGCAGTAAAGCTCAGAGCTCACTGGAATGGGTCGACCAAACCTGAATGTGGGGTTTTATCAACACAGGGACCTTCTGGCAGGGGAGCAGCTTTTTTTCATATAAAGATTGACAAGTTTCTTTGGTGATAAAACCCACTTTTTATTTACCAGAAATTCAGCTTTCACACATCAACACACGAGATTGCTTTATAAACGATATCTCTGAGGTACAGGTTGGTGTGCTACAGCTCTTCAAGAGGGAGAGGTGGGTGCAAATGAGAGATATGAAAGGTAAAAGCAGAGTCGCTGTGGAGCTGTGGTTTGGTGACAAGGGCTTAGAGGGCCCTACGTAAGGAGAGGCAGAGCGAATGTGTTCCTGGAGCATGTTGGACAGGAAATGCCAAAAGCACATCTGGAACTCTTTCGTTCAGGAAGTGCATGCGTGACAGTGTAGGCCGAATACTGGCCTGCCTGCCCACTTAGCACTCAATAGTTCTCTGTGTTACGCTGATGCTGTGAGAGCAGGGGAGAACACACGCATGGTCGTTATGTGCACATGATGTAATTGTGTGTGTGCGTTCATTTGTGCTGGACGGTTGGTTTGTTTGTGGATGCACATTGCATAATGGTGTGTGTGTGTGTGTGTGTGTGTGTGTGTGTGTGTGTGTGTGTGTGTGTGTGTGTGTTAGTGTGTGTGATTGAGGGATAACTATTTTCTATGCTTGAGAGTGTTGTGTGGAGAGATGTGGTCAGTAGTAAGTGGTTGAACTTGTTCATCACTTGGATGGTTTATCAATCAGCTTTTGTTATAATTTCTCTTCAAATTTAAATTGGTATTATTTACCGACAGAGGGCGCTGTTATGCAGTTGTGACATTATACTGATCACTAGTGGCAGGCAAACCTACAGTGGGACAATGCATTCAAATGTTGCAACAGAATAGACATTGAACCTTGACTCATTGAGGAAATGGTTGGCTCTATTGTAATGCCATAAAATAATGTATATTATCAAGTCAAGTTACAATAATTATCTTAATATGTGTTGGCATAGTTGCACAGCAAAATTGTTGTAATAAAATGACCACTTAATTTGCAAAAATATTCACACTTTGTAATCCGAGAAGAAAAATACCATGCTAAGCACCTGCAGGGCCAAACTTCAAAGTTACCTATGCATGCAATCACGGGCGGGCGAGCAAACAGATTTTAGAATAGCAATTTTACCGGTTGACGTAAGAGGTAGGTCTGGTTGTCTTGGAAACCAATTGGCACTGAAGTGTGGAACGGCTTCGGAGGCCCGCCCCCTGTACAAATACCCCCATGGCTCTGACGTCAATGTACGTCAACCAGAGAACATGATGCCTCTTGCAAGTAACTCGTGTGCTCTGGCTGATAGAGGTGCCCAAGACTGAAATATTATAGCTCTATTGTATTGAAGAACGTGGCTTGACAGCCCGGGCAAATGACTTGCTTCGTCTCGCTCCGCTGAAGAAGAGTTGGCCCCTTTAATGTTCAAGCCGGGCCGGGCTACACAGAAATCAACTTTGTCCTTTATTAATGGACGTATTTCTGGCGGCAGTAGTGGCGGAGGCGGCGGCGGGCGGTTTGTTTTCCTTTCCTCGTTATCTGTAGCGCTCCAGTCGGCGAGCCCCGTCCCTGCCCGTGTTGTCTGGCTCCCGTCTGCTCCTCCACCAGTCCCGTGTAGACCAGCATGGTCATGGCTGACACGCTCCAGAAACCAGCCGTACGGGGTCCCGTCCGCGTGGGCTTCTATGACATCGAGCGCACCCTAGGAAAGGGCAACTTCGCGGTGGTGAAGCTGGCTCGACATCGGATCACCAAAACCGAGGTGAGTCGCATGTCGGCAGAACAGTTCAACCTAAAGGGCTAACACAGGCGACCGGCCAACAGTTACATAAGTTTGTACACTTCTTTCTTGACAACCCCGTTTATTCGAGGACGATACCAATATGTGTTCATGTTATGCCTCTAATAAAAGCACTGTTCATAACAACTACGCTATAAAGCTTTAATAGCCACCCTCCAGGCATAAGGCTGTTGGAACTCACCAGCACACCCTTTGACCTCCAGCTGGTGCACTAACAGCGCCTAAGTTAGTGCATGTTTTCTACAACTATCACATTGATGGGTTCGGTCACTGGTTGCACATTGCTCCGTGAACACAAGCAATGTTGTTATGATCTGTCACTCTATAATACAGTTGCATTTTAAAAAGGGATGAGCTCTTCATTCGGAAGCCAGCATGAGTCGGTGGTCATGTTATGCAATAGGAAATATGATGTGATGTAGTCGGTATGTGTGTCAGCAGTGCCAAGAGCTGTATGAGGTAGGCCTACTTGACATTGAGTATGCCAAGCTTGGAAAGTGTTCAGTTATGGTAAGCACACAATAATGCATGAATAATGCACACAATTTTCTGTTTAATTCAGTTAATAGTCTTAGCTTGTTTATATATGGTTAGTGCATGGTTAATATACATTTGAACACATTGTTTGACAACCATAGAAGTATTGTGACTTGTGTCAACCTGAACCTGCCCTGTGTAACTTTCCCTGCAATTGTATTGTCCCAATAACATAACAAATTGGGTGCATCAATAATAACAACTCGCCCAATAATTTGAACCAATTGGTTAGTAATAAGAGGCGCACCATATAGCTTTCAATCCAAGATTCATCTGTGTAATCCACACCCCACGTAATGGATTTATGTCTACAAATGTTCCTGGATGTTTCTCCATAGATCAAGTGCATTTACAAAAAGGAAGTAACTGGATTGAATGAGTCGTGGGTGATTGGAGTTAGTTAGTTCAACGACTGTAGTGAAATAGTTTTCAATACATTTACGGCTGTGGTGGAAACAGTGGAACGGGGCAGTTTTAAGATATCCAGTGTAGTATAAGATCACATTCAAGCCTGAAGATAGTGAGGGGATTTCACAGCAGAAACGGATGTTGTCATTATATAAGAAACAGGTTGCAAATTATACAGGGGCCAGGGCGGGAAAACCCAGCTTGGATTATCGTAGACTAGTGTCAGAAGTAATGTAGCGTTAGTTCAGCCCAACGGCCATTCAGCAATGGTCAGTTAGGATAGCAGCTGCTGCGGTAGACTAGCCCTCTGGCCAGCGACGGGCTGTGTGTTTCATTGTGCAAGGTCAGGCATGGAGGCTGACTATCAACTAAATGTGAGCCCATCTGCCTTGTGAATTAGCCTGGGTGAAGAGATGTTGGCCTAGTGTGTCAGTACTAAATTCCCCACGCTCTGTGTGTCCGTGTTTGTGCATGCGCGTCTGTGTGTGTTCATGCACACATGCATTTCTTGATAGGTGTACCTTTGTGTGCATTGCCTAATTCTAGGGCTGGGCGATTGAGCCTAAAAATATAAGTTTTTTTTTTATTAACTAATGGACAATTTTCGTTTTAAACCTCTTCCTTGAAGAGCAAAATGACCAACATGTATGGTCCAACGTTTGCAGCAGGCTACTAAACCCCTTTTTTTGTACTGTGTATTAAAAGGGACGATATTTTTTGCGATGTAATACGTCATCGCATCTGTGATCGTCTGCCACTGGGGCCCTTTCTTGTCAAAAGGAATGACAATGCCAAGGTTACCTGCCTTTTTGCAGGCGCTTTGTGGTTTGAGGTGGCATCTGCATCTTTTGGTGCTGCACACACCTGCCATTCCACCGCATGTCTCTGTCTCAAGTGGTGGCATAGGTTTGATGTGTTCCCCATAATCGCTGTAATATGTCATATATGATTGTCACCATTAAAGTCTATGCCCTTTTATCACTGTAACAGAAATAAGACCCAATTAGCAAAAACAGGAGTAAAATCCTATGTGAATGCTATTCTCGGCCAAACTGTATGTGAATACCGGTAACGATCTTCAAGAGACCCCAGAGTGTATTTTAGAAGACTCTTGAAGGTCACGTCCAAGGGCCACCGGCGGCGAGCTGTGTTTGGATGTGTAGAGCTCTCTCTGGGCAGCGGTTGACTGCAGCGTCCGAGGGTTAAGCTCCACAGACACTTACACTATATGGCCAAGGTGTGTATGAATGTGCGGATGTGTGGAGCTCGTTCTGGACAGCTGTTGATTTAGATAATCGCATCCGAGAGAGGGTTAGGCTTCCCGGACACCTATAGTGTAGTGTTAAGTCACGGTACGGGTCGAGCTCCGTCTGAGCAGCGATTCATTTGGATGTCCAAGTCCGATAAAGGGTTAGGCTTCTCAGTATAACGCCACAGTGTGTGGCACACTTCATGTACATTATAAAGGTCATATAACAACATTACAAAAAAAATATTACAAAGTTCTCGTTGGTCATAACACCAACACTCCTTCCAAGAACTTCTGCCAAAAACGTAGAGAGTCTACAACTTTTCACAGTTTTACATTTCACAAAGCGTATGAAAGGAAAAATGTATCAATTAAATTTAAAAAAATCTCCCAGTGCTACCTACTTCCTAACCTACCTGCTTTTTAAAAAAACAAAGGGCCGAAAGATGTTTGGGTCATTCAGAGTCATCATGTACATAATGGTCATTTATTTTTAACTCTAGGTTTACTAATTGTGCCATTGCAGGTTTGGCTCAACCTACTGCAGGCTCTGCTACCAGTCATTTGCTAACATTCACTAACATCTGTCTTCCCATAACCTTCGGTCCATTCCACTGACAACATTCCTCCTCGCCCAATTGGTTAACCTCTAATGACCTTGCATTGTTCACGATGCCCTTTGTGTGTGTTCATGTTTGTCTGTGTGTGCACTTCTTCTGATAATGACGACAACAGAATTTCTATGTATTATTGGAGAGTTTTCCCAGCCCATGCCGTGTCATTATACAATGTAAGGATCTTTGTTTTGCAAGAATATGCTTTTGACCAGTTGTGTTTAAATGTATCAAGAAAATTTGATAGGATTGTAAAGATAAGAAATTAAGCCACAAATGATTTTAATAGTCGATTCGTGAGCTAGGACAGACTACAGTCCCATGTTTTGCTTCATCAGATGGATTCATCAGGCGATACTCCCACTGTCGTAATGTCTCAGGATATATACAGCAGGATATGCATTAGCTGTCATTGTTTTTGGTGCATATCTACGTGGGATGCCACCCAGAGCTAGGAGTTTCTAGAAATCAAAATAATATCAGTGTGCTGACTTTAGGGACAACTTTTCATTGGCTGAGTTGGGGAAGATGTTTGGAGTCATTGATTCTTGTTTACAGTTTGCTTGCTGCAAACTATTGTGAATACTAAGATAGCATCAGTGGTCTATTGTTGTTTACTCATTCCGGCTTGGTTCAGTGAGATTTGAGAGATTTCTGAAGTATATATATTGCCTTTCATGCACAAAGAAAACACAATATTGAAGCCTAAGATGGTCAGAGAAATGTGTTTAAGTTATATATAAGTTATAGGGCTGTAACGATACACAAATTCACGATTCGGTTTGTATCACGATTTTTGACCCACGGTTCGATACATCCCACGATTCTTTTAAATTTAAAAAGCATTTTATTTAAACAACACTTAAATACCAATTATCTTAATGTAACATTTAATAACAAATAATTTGGAACACTGAACAGATTTGAACCGAAATAATACTATTAAAGTATAGCTAAATTAATAAAGAAATAACCAAAGATTGCAGTTGGAGGATGCTTTTTGCTGGTAGGCATAACGCCTCGTTTCCACATACGTACATTCTCGTATGCGATTCAACCGTCTCCGACCGAAAGTCCATTCATTCCTATGTGATTCTCCGTAATGTCCGTTTTTCCTCCGAGACTCCTCCCCTCCGTAAAATTTCTGTCCGGTATGTCCGTAATATACGTTCAAAAAATTGAACTTTCGCCGTCGTTTTACGGAGATACCGTATGAACGTTTTTATGTTTTTCACAAAACTTGTAGGCTAAGTACCTGGCAGGCCAAACTCCTCGGCGATCTCTTTCCAAGCCTGGTTGGTTTGTTTTTATCTCTGCATATGTCGATCCTCATGTTCCAAAGTACCGGTCTCCTATCCGCTTATCCGGGGTCGGGTCGCGGGGGGAGCAGCTCAAGCAGGGGGCTCCAGACTTCCCTTTCCCGGGCCACATTGACCAACTCTGACGGGGGGATCCCGAGGCGTTCCTAGGCCAGTGTTGAGATATAATCTCTCCACCTAGTCCTGGTTCTTCCCCGAGGTCTCCAGGGAGACGCCAGCCACCCTTCTGAGAAAACTCATCTCGGCCGCTTGTACCCGCGATCTCGTCCTTTCGGTCATCACCCAGCCCTCATGACCATAGGTGAGGATGGGAACGAAGATCGACCGGTAGATCGAGAGCTTTGCATGCGACTCAGCTCTCTTTTCGTTACAACGGTGCGGTAAAGCGAACGCAATACCGCCCCCGCTGCTCCGATTCTCCGGCCAATCTCACGCTCCATAGTACCCTCACTCGCGAACAAGACCCCGAGGCACTTGAACTCCTTCATCTTTTGTCCGTAAATAAAGTAATGCCCGTACGTAAAACACTAGCGACTCCTTCCGTAAATTTACGGAAGCACGGATACGAAAAACATACGTATGTGGAAACGAGGCGTAATAGGGCCCCTTTAACTGTTTGGTTGGTTTATTCAAATATCCTTATTAGCGCTTCTTATTAGGCTATGTAGCTTAAATAATGACATAATCAGGCCGTATAGAATGCAACATGTTTAATAGCCTAACTTTCAATAGATGAGGAAAAACATGAACGTCGCAATAACGAGGCATAGTGTTACGAGTAGCATATGTGTGTGCGGGAGAATGGCAGTGTGCGTATGCGTGTGTGAGTGACGTCAGCGAGTGAGTGGACGAGCGAGGAGAGCGAGCGGTAGCGCGTGTGTCTAGTGAAGAAGCGAACGAGTCCGGTAGAATAAAGTACCCATCCTGTCAATAATCGGTGGCCGCTTCATTCCGACCTATAAGCAGACAAACTGCCAGTCAAATCACACAAAACAATAGAGACAGGATCACACAGGCAATTTTTTTCGCGCTTGGCCAACTCTGGATAAATGTCGTTCATATCGCATATGAGGACTTCGACGGCTGTGGAGAAATGCAATCCTCTGTAGCCACGGAGAGCTGTGATCACAGAGAGGGCACATATTTACGGCATCGATAGGAGGGGGCGCTGTCAGCAGACTATTATTTAGACAAATTATTAGCAAATTTCAATCTGACAATTTGACCGAAGAGTTAGAAAGGGCATATCGCGCTTCTGCCTTCTCACACCGCGAGACAGGATCGTGGCTTTGAGTATCGCGATTTTCGGTTTGATACGCATATCGTTACAGCCCTAATAAGTTATATATACTGTGCTCTGAGCTTTATGGACGTTGATTTATTTTTATTTTTTTTATGAAACAGAGTCAAGGCATTTGACCAAGTAATAATAGGGACTTGCTGTAACGTGTGTGTGTGCGTGTGCGTGTGTGTGCGCTTGTCACATGAGCCATAAGTTCACGTTCGATGTGTGTCATCTGAATTCTGCAAGATCGGGCTGACAAAGTGCAGTCATGTCGCTACATCTTACTCAGAACTATAGAGAAAACTCTTGAGTCCTAAGAGTGAGAATAGCTGAGACTACCTTCCATTTAATTACGTATTTGCATCATTATATCTCCATTTTGTGTGTGTGTTGTGAGGGGGTCTTGAAGCTAAGGGAGCTTCTTTGTTTATTCTTAAGCAAAATTCAGCATGATGGATGAACGTAGCATCCAGTCCCAAGAATCAGGTCTTTATTTACTTATCAAGATAAACATTGACTTGAACAAATTTGAAGTTGTGGACACTTGCTCTGTTTTTGTAGGTGGCCATCAAGATAATCGACAAGACCCAGCTGGATGCTGTTAACCTGGAGAAGATCTACAGAGAGGTCCAGATCATGAAGATGCTGGACCATCAACACATTATAAAGCTGTACCAGGTAGGCCCCTGTTTACCTCTTTCAAATCATGGCATAAGTTGACACAACTCTAAATGAAGATGTGCAGGGACATGGGGGCTTGGTTTGATCGCCTACCATAGGTAATAATCTGCCTTATTCACATTGGCCGATTTCAAGTTGGCTCTATTGTCAAAAAAATCACCTACTACTCTACTACCAGTTACATTTCTTTCAGCATACAAAGAATGTTGTTAGTTCTTCGTTGACCTCTCCCTCAAAAACGATTAAAGCAATCTTGTCTCATGTATAAGTTGAATGGAAGAAAAAAAAAATTTCTAGCTGTTTTTTAAACTACATTTCATATGCCTGCAGTGCAATTCATATTACAAGTGCCTTTGCAAGGTTGACTCTTTTGCAATTAGCGTAAACCTGTTGTGCTTTAATGGGGTCCGAGCCCAGGCTTCCTGGGGCCCCTCTAACCATAACGGTTTCAACATACTTCTATAATTTACAATTTATAATCAATGGTAAAGTTGAGGAAACTTTGAAGAGGTTTTTTGGGCTGGCCACTTCTTACCCCTGACATTGCGGCCTGTGTTCACGATGCAGTGGAGCAGGATGAATCATGCTGTTGGTTCTTGTCCATCCCCATATGGTTGGTGCTCTGGCGGTGTAGGTGTTCAGCCCAAGAGTCGCTCCAGGTCATTTTCTAATGCATTAGAAAACAACGCCTGTCTAGCCGTATCTGCCACCATTGCACGGTTTTCAGAGATAAAGTGCAAAGTTAATGAGTGACTGACACGTAGGGCTGTGTGTGTGTGTGTGTATGTGTGTGTTCTTAGTTATGTAAGTTGCCTTTTGCTTTACAAAGTGCAAGAAGTGGCAAGGAACTTTTTTTATGAGGTCAATTCTTAAGCATTCAAGTATTAAATTGTTTTACTTTGTAAGCTGTCAGGTCTGGTCTTGTGTTAACAAAAAAGGGAATGGAAATTATTCAAAACTAGAGTTTTCGCACATGCGTTGCGCACGCTCAACCTCTCGTTGTAATTAACCTATAGCACTAATGTGGAAACCCCAGTCGATAATGATACAAATTTCTGAGCGCATAATATAATAACATTTTACAACATATAACATTCGTTCACCACAAATGACTCTTAAAAGCAGTGCCAACATTTAAATATTTTTTAACCATTCAGCGAACAAAAGTTTTAGGGAGCAACTCAATGACATGCAGAACCGTCATCAACACGCCCACTGAAGTGGTGTGAGAAATACCGACTTTCTACTCCTGATTCACATATGAGGTAATTTACATTTCCTACAGAGAAAATACTACCACAGGGGTAGTATTATTCAGGAGATTTTCAGGGTACAAATGTCAGGATATGTTGTTCACACATACGGCCCATTAGGAGAATATCACGACTTACACGTGTGTCTGAAAGCAGCTAGTGTAATTTTATTATTACATTATAAAATTAGTCAATTTATGGTAAATGGGGTAATTGTTCAATGGAAAGTGTAGTATACTATGCATGCAAATCAATTATTAAATAGCTTTTACTGTTATTCAGGTCTGAAAAGTGAATTGACATTTTCAAATGCAAGGCAACTACTATTGGTTAGTTGAAAAATAATAATAATCATTGTGATTAAACATCTCTTCCAGTGTCCTGGCCAAGACAGGCAGCAGGAGCCTACAGTCACACATAGCATACACACAAAACATAAGGAGAAGAGTAATATTAAGTTTAAGCAAAATAGTGTAAAGACATCTCGGGAGGCTCAAGGAGGATATTACAATATTACATTTCAGCAACGAAGTGTAGTCTTGTGGTGGACTCTATAGACATAATTCACCCTACTGTGTTATTGACATGTTTTCGTTCTGTGTTATAGGGACACTGTTCTTTAAGAATCACGTGACTTCTGTGTTGATGTGCCGGTCGGTGCGATGTTTGAACGGTTTTTATATGAAAAAATTAACGACCCGCCGTTGCTTGTCAAGGTGAGAAATTGTCTCTTCCCTTATTTTATCGCAATTTCTACAGTCTATAGACAGAACGTGTTACCTGGCAGAGTTTATCGATGTTTAAAAACATAACGTCTTGCCTGGGCGAGTTTGTTGTTTGTGTCTTTACCTGGGCGCATGTGTCGATGGCGTGGCAGTTATGTTGAAAAACAAAACGTCTTAACTGGGCGAGGGTCGCTGCGGTGTGTGCGCGTGCGTGTGTGTTCTTACCTGCTCGTGTGTCAATGGCATGTGTGTGAGCTGCAGGCTGCTTTGCACATGCGCACATGAGTAACTTGAGTAACTGGTGCGACAGGCCTGCTTTTATAGTAGTAAGATTGTTTCCTATTTTTCAAATCTGTCAGACTGTTGAATGAAACCTTAATGAAAGTTTTTGAAACCTAATTTGGAAGTTTAAAAGACCTCCTGAACTTAATAATAATGAGTTTCCTTAGGCAGATAGTGTTTTAACAGTAGGTCAGACCACCTTATAATCACTTTAATATCAGTGATCTGCTATAAAGCCATAGCTCAGAGTCAGAGATGACTTCATCTGGTTATGTAAGTCTTCTTGATGAGGGAAAATGAACGCTTGCTAATTGTTATATTGCAATACCACATGGCAGCATTCCAGAGCTGGACGTGTCATCATGCGTGTTTGAATCACTATTTCCAACAGCCTGTCTGATGCAAAATAATGGTCAGTATGTCATGTTTCATAGTAAGCCGGTTCAAAAGGTGAAAAGGTGTAGGTCCAAGCGAGACAGCCAAGATTGTGTGTTCATCTTGGCTTACTCAATTACCGCTGTGGACAGCTCTGCGGCGTTGGGTTTTACTTTTGTAACCACAGTCCATGACTATTTCAATGCTTTGGAATTCTTGCCATTTCATGCTATAATCTTTAGTTCCCGACTCACAATTTTCCAAGTCGACTCAGGTTCAGCAGTTCAAACGATAATTTGACGATTCTGAGGGCCCGTCCACACAGGCAAAAATGATCTTTTCCCCTCCGTTTTCCTTTGATGCGTTTCAGGAATATCTCAAAGACTCAAAGCCTCATTGTGAAAATACATGGAGCTGTAAAAACGCTGTAGTTCACATGGAGCTTTAGAAATGATGTAGTACGCATGGAGCTGTAAAAACGCTGTAGTTCACATGGAGCTTTAGAAATGATGTAGTACGCATGGAGCTGTAGAAACGCTGTAGTACGCGTGGAGCTGTAGAAACACTGTAGTACGCATGGAGCTGTAAAAATGCTGTAGTACATATTCAAGGCTCTGGTCCCCCACAAAAGGAAGTGGAGCATCCATCCATTTACCAACATTCAGTCGAGGAGGAGATAGCATGGGACCTGGTTTCAGATAAGTTAGTTTTTGGGCACTGGGCACTGGACAGGGCCTGAGAAAGATAAGGTTTATACCAGTTTTACCCGCCATTACGGTAACGGGGTTGGAGAGGTGAATGCATAGGCGAAATCATAGCATTAGATGAGGACCCATGTGAATTTGAGTTAAAATAATTTATGTTTACTAAGTATTTTAAGTAAAATGCATGAATGTACACTATGATATAAGATATGGCGTCAATTAGTTGCATACAAAATGAATATTGATTCAGCGTTTGAGTCATTCATAAAGTAAAGTTTCCAGTTACAGCTTAAGAGATGCTAATATTTATTAGATTTTTCTCTATTTAAAGTGATACATTTACATTTATTGGCTGTTAGTCTGACAAAGCATTAGAATTAATCACTTTGCCCTCTCTTAGCTTGTTATGGGCATTTTACAATTTCTATGACATTACTCGCACTAAAAGATTAATCAGGGCTTCAAAGATTCATCAACATCAGAAACTGTTCGCTGCAGCCCTAAGCGTCCGTGCCAGTCCAACAGCCCGGCTCCACTCTGCTAATTCTTGAATTGGTCATGATAACAGATGGAAAATGTATGATCAACAACGAGTGTGGGATTCCTAGTGTGTGTGTGTGTGTGTGTGTGTGTGTGTGTGTGTGTGTGTGTGTGTGTGTGTGTGTGTGTGTGTGTGTGTGTGTGTGTGTGTGTGTGTGTGAGAGAGAGACCGATTCATCCTCACTTCTCCTTCTGATACTTCCCCCTCCGCAATTGGGTTTATTCATGTGTGAGTGCCTGCTGGTTCTAAATCGGTTCAACGACTCCTACGTAGGGCAGGCAGGTTCAGCAGCGGCCCTGAATGGAATGCTATGCTCATGCTCACTATTTAAAGCAACTTCAATACAAAGGAGACATAAAAACACTACGTCACAGAGCAACGGGTCGTCGAAAATCAAGCCAGTCTGCTGATGTGAAAGCAGAGGCATATTCATACTCTCCTCTGTTCCATACCTCCATTAAACAAGTAATCTTTGATCTACATTCAATATTCACATGAGGGACGGGGAGGTAACCGTTTTCACTATATCACGGTAAAACACTTAGTATAATGACAACACCACCAATTTATATCATCATGTATCATTTTTATACCTTTTTAAAATTACACGTTGAATGACAATAAGTTCAACCTGTTTCATGAAACGTTACTAAATAGTTGTGTAATGTGTTGGTTGGCTATGTGGTAACCTTTCTACCTGATGATTATTAGCCTTTTATTACAGCTGTCTCAAGATATTATGATAACCCTTGGTTATGATAAGAATAGAGCAGGCAAACAGACTATCAGATTAAAGGTGCTCCCATGCTGCCAATATCATCGTCAGTCTTGCCGATTCTCATGTCAAAGTGGTACGGTATAGCGAGTGAGGGGACTTAACAGAAGAATCTCAGGAAAAAGCAGAAGCTTTTTCTTGCTCAAAGCCAAGCTAAAAACAGAACATAAATACGTCACAAGCGGCAGCAATGACCGCCACTTTGTGAAGCCCTGGTAGAAGATACCAACCATTTCTTTCTCTTACGGCCTACAGAGTATATGGTTTTTCATGGTTGCAATTGGATAAACTGGTTAAATTCTTCTTCTCTGATACACAGAAGATGTAGTATGCGTGTATTACATACACGTTTGTATGTACACCAGTGGTTGACGTTACGTACACCACCTCCATATTATTAACAGTCAATGGTACGTCAACACCATTGACAACCTGGCAGATTAAAGGTTACGCTGATCTTAAAAAGAAAATAATCTAACAGGAACTATTCAAACAACTTTAAGTCCAATTACGAATAAACAAAGGGTAGTTCATAAATTTAATGTCTGGACATAAAGCACGAAAGAGAATGCAAGGGCTTCCTCTAGAAGTAAAAAATATGAACAGGGTGTCCGCGCATCCTTAAAAAGTCTTAAAGTCTTAAATTAATGTTTCTAAATTGAATGTCGTTACAAATGTCATATGCTGGTCTTAAATACGGTAACTCAAGGTCTTAAATTTGTCGGGGCAGGACTATTTTTATTTTTTATTTTTCTCTGAGCTTTTCAGGAAGGACATGTAGACAGGCTTCTTTCTTGTAAGCTGTATAACGATTATCTGCGTGCTGGCTAGCTAATCTGCGACAATGGGTAGGTGCAAATTCTAGGACAGTTGGCTGGAAGACGTCCGTTTCCGAAGTTGGCTCGCGTCTGTTGCCAACCCCCACCATCGCGTGTTTTAGGTCTTCAATTTCATTAAAAAGGTCTTAAAAGTCTTAAATTTGACTTGCTGAAACGTTTGAGGTGCTCAACACTGAATGCTATCCCAAAAGTATAAATACATAGGGTGAAGGGATTTTTTCTTTGTTTTCTACCACTTACCAGAGATATAACTTATACCAAGATCATTTTGGCCTGATATCGTGGCAAGAAATGTACCGTCCAACTCCCATCCCTTATTCCCGCGGAGTCGACCTGGGCATTGTGGTTCCATACCGATCCCTCCAATGTTAAACCACATTTGTAATGTGAGTATCAGTACCGGTAATCAGTAATACAGCAACACTCTCCACGTCATTGGTTAATCACTTAAGAAAATATATTATTTCATTATTTATTTTTGGAACCGCTACACATTACATTTGTTAGCCTTTTTACTGAGAATATGTACTTTATATCTTTATGTTCACTATTTTCAATGATATCAAAGACAAATCCCAGTTTCTCCAAAATTTGTATCAAATTGAGGGGCACTGTAGCTGTATCTATGCCTTTGTCAAATATCAGAGCAGCTGAATAAGTAGAATCGTACAAACCAAGCCTACTTGGAACCTTCCTTATCGGAATTGTTGTCTTGACAATATGCTTCCGTAAACTAAAGGGTCCCCATGACTGCCCTAGTCTTTATTCACATCTACCTTTCTGTTTATTAAAGTTGTCTGCTTCTTCTAGATTAGTCGTTTTAATTAGGCATATGAGGCGTATAACATTTCAAAGTCGTCACTGTGTGTGGATAGCTGGCACAAACAAACAAAATATTCTGTGTATTCTGTGGGAATTTTTACTTTTCCCTTGCCTGGTTACAGTTTACTGTTAGTTTACTGTTTTGTCTTGTTGTGCTATACAACAAATGAATATCCCAATGGCACAGGGATAATACAAATATGTTTCTATCTCTCTTATTATCGTACATTGGGAAATGTTGTCCAATGTCCAGTCTTCAAACCAAAACTAATGACCAAGTAATCAGGCAAGCACATTCGGCAAGCAAATACGGTGACAGTTGATTATGAGACAAGCCTGTAAATAAGTGCAAAGTTGTGCAATACAAATGAATCATGTGTGTGTTGTTGACCTGAAGATAATGAAATAGGAGGTAGAAGAAGCTGTTTATATGTTTCTGTTTTCTGTTGTTCCTCCTATATACAGACCTTGAATAGTAATAACAAAATGTATCAGTAAGAAAACATGCTTAGTAACATATAAACTGAATTTACAGGCACATGTCATAAACAGCTATTGTCTGGGGCTGCGTGCCATTGCTTTGAAGAGAAACATTAGCGAGGTTGTAGTAATTTGTATAACAGATGTTTGCGAACTGAGGGAATGTATTAGTAATTCTGGCTTCTGTCCCGGTGGCAAGCATTTGGTCTATTTGTCATTTGTAATCATTTGGAAGTATTTAACTAGATCGCTATCTCTATTATCTGACGCTGTTCATGTGGTTGCAGCGTAACTTTTATGACTTTGATGCAAGTGCATGAACTCAAGGTACTTAACTCAATTAAGCTTTTAGCGCCTGCTTGTTTCTGAGTATCTATGGTCGCTCAGTGACAGTGGTAGGTGAGGGCTGGAAACATACAGAGCTCAGCGGGAGGTAATGAAAGGCTACTGTTACAGCTGGTTTCGTCATGCACAACACAAATAAACTGACAACAACGCCCCTGCCCAAACATAACTGTGGAAGAGTATCCTCCAAAGGTCTGGGGTTGAGAAGGGGGGACTATTTATGTCTGCCTGCCTGTTATCATGCTGTGCACACATTCAAACAAATTTGATATTTTCTTCTAACGTGGTGAATAGTGGAAAATCTATTTTTATATCGGATTGAAGTGGAGTCAGTGTCATCCTTTTCCTTTCCTGTTGCATAGAAGTGTGCTCCATGAAAAGTATATTTAGTTCTTGTGTCATTCATGACATTTTTCAATACTCCCTTGTTCATCCTTGTATTGCAGTGTAGCCCAGGTCTATACATTTTACATATTCAGGGAGTGCTTCTGGGAATGTGTTTGTCCAAATATATTTTAAACAAGCTTAAACTGTTGTTGTATCTGTCATCAATCTCTCTCTCACTGGGTCATCATACAATGGTGTTGAAAAAGTCAAGTTATTTTGTGTGCTGTAGATATTTATGTATTTTCTCTTGCAGTCTCCTTCTCTCCCTCCTGCTTTTTGTTCCCAATGGCTTGTCCTGTGTCTCACTTCCTTTCTCTTCTTCCAGGTAATGGAAACAAAGAACATGCTCTACTTGGTAACGGAGTACGCCAAGAATGGAGAGATCTTTGGTGAGTGTTCACAAACTCCTTTGTTCTTATAAAAACGGCTGTGTGTGTGTGTGTGTGTGTGTGTGTGTGTGTGTGTGTGTGTGTGTGTGTGTGTGTGTGTGTGTGTGTGTGTGTGTGTGTGTGTGTGTGTGTGTGTGTGTGTGTGTGTGTGTGTTCAAATCTGTCACTTACTCTCAAGATTGATTTCTATCTGCAGTGCCAGTTCCCTTCTTCCTGAAAGACGATGTAGTCGATGCTAGTAGACCACAGATGACAGATAAAACCCATTGTCAGGTTCATCTTAATGCTTTCAAATACTCCACTTGTTATATAGGACTGAATGAAGTTGTGAGCTTGTGTCACTCACAATTGCAAGGGCAGGACATTTTGAAGCTCACCTTGAGGCAACAACTCGACTGGAATGGTTCACAATCACTGCCTGTGTACCGCTATACTGGTTTGATGTTATGCCCTGGCTGACTACTAGGGGCGGCTGTCTCTTTACAGCAACCCTCTGAGAGCAATGACAATAGGTGAAGCATTTAGCATTCAGATTCTAAGGGTGCACTCACACTAGGCCATCTGGCCGTGGCCGTTGGCCGTTTTCACACCTAACCGTGCTCAACTGGCCCCATTGTTCTCTGGCCTGCACTCAGACTAGGCCATCTGGCCGTGGCCGTTGGCCGTCGCAACTGTGGCCTGGCCATGGTAGGCTCTTGTACATACGTCATCACGTCGTAAGTAACACGTCATCACCAAGCGCACGCTGCATGGACCATAATAAAGTCTGCCGCCAGTCTGAGTTTTAACAACAATGGACAACAACACAGAGAACACAGTTCACACTTAGCTGAGTCTGTTGCTTATTTGGAGCCGTTCTCAGATAGAGACCACTCTCACTGCTGATTTTTTCGAGTACGCAAACAAGCGTAAACATCGCTTGACGCCATGTTTACCGTTTAATGGGAAAGAAGGCTCGTCGCCTTTATTATGTCCATGGTCGTCGCATGGACTATACGTCATCCAGCTCAGGTTGTGTAGCCGTGCGTGTGCGTGTGTCGGCTCATTAGCATCTGTACCGTAGCGGCCCGTACCGTAGCAGCACACCTCTCCCAAGTGGCCAAATTGGCCTGGCCTGGCCAGACTGGCCACACTCACACTGGCAGATTTGAGCACGGTTAGGTGTGAAAACGGCCACGGCCACTGCCAGAAGACCTAGTGTGAGTGCACCCTAATACAGTGGCCTTCATAAAGGGCTAACTCTTTAATCATGAACTATTTATGCTTAAAAGATATTTGTTACATTTTCTAACAATAAAAATATATTTCTAAAGGGTAGCTTCCCTCAAAGCTGCATCACATCCACCCAAAGAAACCACATGCCGGCATACCGCATCCGTATTTGGAAGACACGTTACATGTTGCTCAATACTGTATACGTTCACATATCGAAAGGAAACTTTCTATTTGCACAATGCTGTGTACATTTAGCATTTATTTGGTATGGTATACAAGCAGCAGATGTGGAATTTCCCAAACTATTCTAGGGTGCTTGGGGGGAATGTTTTGTTTGTAACGGAACCTTTATTTAACTGATACTCTATTTGATTCCTTATTTTAAAAGTGGATCAAGTATTTTGTTTAAATCTATTCAAATTGTTAACGTCACTTAAACGTAGCTCTACCCTGAAGGTCAGAGGTCCTTTATTACAATGTTTATTGTCCCTCTTATCCTTAGAGGGACAACAAATTGAATTATACATCCATTTTACAACTAAGTTCTGTCAATCAGGCTGGATCTTGCATAATTCGTTCCAAGGCAAAATACAAAATGATAATTTCAGAAGATGGTGGGAAGTAATTTTCAGTAAGGTGTTTTTGATTTGGCAGATCTATAAATGACAGTGAGGACAGTCTGTACTCCGGAATATAATTGTTTTAATAATCCAGCCATTACATTGTTTTGGGATAGAGCACACTGTGAACATCGACTTTTGCAGCTACCAGTTCAAACCCAAATCCACAGGGAAATGTATCTCTCTCAACTGCATCGTGAAAAGAATGAACAATAGGGCGAATACGGCTTCATGCCTGAGGGAATCCACTAAGCCAGCACCTTTCAGTCACAATGAGCCATGCCTGCAAGACGGCAAATAGCACATTTAGCATAGGGCACCATTACGCAGCAAGGAACAATACAGGAGAAACTCGGAACAGGTTTCAATGGAGTCAGGCTTAAGATAAGAAATCCAGCCCTGCCACGGAGACGAGTGATGTGCACTGCTTTTGTAAGGCCACATGTACATGCGTGGTGACAAACAACACGCACGCACACGCGCACACGCACACGCACTCACACACACTCACAGTAACTTTTAATGACATCAGGTGTTCCTGCCGTACCAGGTGCCTAATGGGCGATATCAATATCTTAAAAGAGCTACAGTGATCCTTTGTGAGATAAATGAATACATGCGACTGTTTTGATCCATTGCTCTTTTTCTTCTTCCTGTTGAACAGCCTGTATTGAGTAAGGTGCCAGTAGGTACTTCCAAAATAATGTTATCGTTCACGGCAGCATCGAGTAGCCAAGTGTCAAGTGATGAGGTTATTTGATAGAATTGTGGTTTAGTAATTCATAATAAATCTACATTTTAACTATAGGCAGTGTTTCCCCTATAATATAAAGAAAGAAATGCAATAAATAATGCAAATACAAAAAAATAATGCAATAAAGTAATGCAGCGTTATCTGCAGAACTGCAGAGATGATGTGACATGGCCCCTAAAAACTGAAAAACAAAGGGCTAAGTAAGCAGTTCTCGCACTTTCACCTTGGCCTACACAGATGTGAAAACAAAATGCTTTTCTCACGTCACGCCTGATAAACAATGAAGGCTACACGCACGTTAAATACTACTTTCATCCGCTGCGATGCAGATATGTTGAATATTACTATAATAATCACACCAGTGAAAAGACAGATGCAACACTCAACCTATAAAGCCTAGTGAAGACGAGCTTATGTTGCGTCCTTTTACTAAGATACCCTATGTCTTTGGAGGAATCAATTATACTTTTATTATTATCGAGTTTTACTTTCTACTCCCAGTGTTATAGTGTAGCCAATGGCTGCTAGCGGATTATGATGTGTGGTGGTGTTTTGGAGAAGTTAGTTTTCCTGTTCGGTAAACATTGGCTTGTAGCACCGACCGCTATCGAGATGAATGATCAATAGATACAACAGATGGCGATAATTCTAGGTCTAGGTTTGTAGTTTACCACTATGGATGCAGTAAGAACATTGTTTGGATAAACATAAGTAGGCTATAACCTCCACCATGTCTTACAACTTGTACAGTGTCCATTGGCGACTATGACAAAGGTACCCGAATTTGAATGGTTCAACTGTTATATTTGCTGCCGTGAGCTGTAAAAGATATCTACCTTGTGCGTAAAAGGGAAATCAATTTTAGCCTGTGAATAGAGCAGTTTAACCAATCACACATGGGTATCTTTGTCCTCGTCCCATGGACACATTTTTACACCGAGAATTATCAAAATATGTACGGACAATTCAACTTGATTTACGTTTTCCAGTTTAACCAATCACACATGGGTATCTTTGTCCTCGTCCCATGGACACATTTTTACACCGAGAATTATCAAAATATGTACGGACAATTCAACTTGATTTACGTTTTCCGTAAGATGGAAGAGCCTACTTTTAGTTATCGAGAATGGAAACTACCTCAAAAAGTAACGTTTCCAGTAGATGGATGTGTGAGAGTACACCCACTTCATAATCATAATCCCCCTCATCCACGAACTGCCAGTGCCATTCGCTGCTCTGTTTTACCGTCTGTGCAGCGGTGGATGTCTGCGTGCTTCCAAGAGAGGGTTAAGCCTCTAGGATACTTAAATATAACGCCCCAGTGTGTGCGGACCTCGTCTCTGCAGCGGTTGATGACCACATCCTAGAGAGGGTTAAGCTTCTGGGACACTTATCGTATAACGCCACGGTGTGCGTGTGAAGATCTGTGAAGCTCATGGCCAGCGGTTGACTTTGACGTCCGCTAACCTTCATAGACACTTAAAGGCTACGGTGTGAGGTTATGTGTGGATGTGTGAAACTCGTTCAGGAACCGTTTTGACGTCTGTGTCCGAGAGGGTTAGGCTTCTTGTAGATGGGGATAACATGCCGACTCCTTCCTACAACTCTTAGCCCAAAATGCATTTTCTTAAAAACACATTCTCTCTAAAAGCTCTTTGTCCATTCTGGGCTCCTGATCACCCATGGCGGCCCCCATGTAAGAGGACCCGCTCCCCACTTATATATTAAAGGCTCAAACGAAGGTAACAAAAACACTTATTTTCATGAGATTATATACGTACTTTATAATCTCTATAATCTCATATAATGTATTGAAACATACTTCCAAATGTTACTTCCATTTTTGCCAACTCTGTTATGTTAGATGCCACTTCATTCTACACATTGGACCTTTAAGGTCAGCTCATGCCCCTATTCAATGCAACATGTCCTTGTTTGCTATCCTATATGCATGCCAGATTTAAATGTATTCTGTTCCTGATATTTCAAGAATTTGAACAAATTTCTACCATAGGTAATTATCTACACACATTCTTTGACCTCCCCTATTTGACTGTCTGAGACCTACTTTCAGTCACAGTGGCTGATAGGATTACACTTATAATGCTCTAGGGTCCTATGGTCAACAGGAGTGTGTGTATGTGTACACATTGCGCGTGGACTTCGGTCAACTTGTCATGTTTACTCTGAAACCGTTCTTTGAAACCCTAAACTGATACAAAAAATAGAAAAAACTGGAACTCACCTTGTTTTTTTGATAACCAGTCAGATGGTAGGACGCAGCTTATCATATTCAGACAGAGAAGCTAGGTGTGCAGTTCAATCACCTTACCGGCACAAGAACTAAACCCATTCCAGAGAATCATTCTTTTAGCCTCTAAGATCTTCGTATTGCAAACGTATTGCAAAGCCGTTGTGTCCCGATCTTAAAATGTACTATTGTTATGCAATGCATTCATGTGTCACAAACGGCAACAGCAGCTCTGAATATCCTCGACAGACTCTCAATCTCTGCTGCTGGAAAACTAACAAACAATATCCAATACAAATATAAGTTTAGGAAAGCTCAACATTGTAAATGGGCCCATCTACTGCATTGACATCTTCTGGAAATGGGTTGCATTTAATTCTTCTTCAGTATTGTTTCTGTGCGTGTGTATGTGTGCGTGCGTGTGTGTGTGTGTGTGTGTGGCTGAAGAGACAAAAGAAAGGAGCTGGGCTTGGCACAAGTAGGCGGAGAGTGATGGTTCTCTCTTTGAAGTGTGGGGGGGGGGGGGGTATAATGGGCACAGTAATGGGCAACGTCATACATGCCAAACTGTGGCTTTGTCTTTGTGTCTGGCTGCCTGTCTGTCTCTGCTTGTCTGTCTGTCCGTCTGCTACACAACCGTTCGCCCCCCCCCCCCCCCCCCCCCCCATCCCCACCACAAGACGGATCAACCTGGAAATTGGGTCATCCACAAATAATAAGGGGAGGGGGGAGTTGGTGTCAGCAGAGGCAGGCAGGCAGGCAGGCAGGCAGGCAGGCAGGGGAGTTGAGGCAGAGGAGGGAACAGGGGGCATCCGTCTGCATGGGGAAGGTAGTGAAGAAATGTAGGGCATGCATATTTAAGAAAGCACTGGTGGATCATGAGGAGTGTGATGCTGCTGGCGGTGAGTGTGCGCCGTCAGAACAGGGAGCTTTGCTCAGACGGGTGGAGAGAAGAATAAACATCCTGTGTCTTGAAGCGTATCAACGAGCCACTGTTTTGGTTAGAGCCTCTGTTTTTTTTATTCGTAGGCGCCTTTTTTCATGCGTTTCACACAAACACACAAGACGCGTATGTCTTTTTAAGGAGCTTTGTTTTTCCACAGACCAGGGTTAAAAATGAAATCCGGTGTTGAGGGTAAAATGCACATTTGAATGTGTGTAGCAGCTCTTTCAGGGACCCTACAATAGATAGCCATTATTAACTGAAGGGTTGGCAGATGTCCCTCCACTGCTATTGAAACGTGCATGCACACCAAAAGCCTTATTTACATTGCACGGTCATGGACAGCAGCCGGCATGGACAATTACCTCCTCATTGAGGTGTGAGTGGTATGCTTCTCCATCCTACTACCTTTGAAACAGCCATTCAAATGTCCCACTCTCTGTCCTCTCTTAATCTTTGTTTATTGGTGTTCACCCCTTGTTTGGTAAACGGTTTGGTTAAAGTTTGGTCTATTTTTTACTTATTCTATGGTCCATACCCCCAAAGAAAGCTAGGCACTTCAAACTCGATTGGGACTTTTATAAAGATGGATAGGAACCATAGGACTTTAACTAAAATTATGTGTGGGACGAGAGGGGAGTGTGAGGCTAGCAAGACTGTTTCCCCAACAGTGGCAGAGCTGTTGACTCATTTAGCCCCTCTTTCAGCCAGGCAGAGACTGACCAGGATGGCTGTGAGTTGTTCCCTAGGAAACCCCCTATGATTCATACTTCATCAGTTGGCTTTCCCAGAATGCAATGCTGCATGCTTAGGTCCGTGCCCCCGCTGACATTAAATCAGTGGATTACTCATCCCACCTTTGGGGCTCGGATCTATTTAAAAAAAATATTAAGTGTAGACATGGTGTATCTCTGTTGCACATTATTTAATCCATCGCTTTGTTGTTGGGCATCAAACATTTAAGGAAAATACCAGTGTGGATTCTTGCCATAGACCTTGTGTGTGGCCGTGTGCCGTTGCAGTGTTGTGTTCCAGTCCCTTCATAGGTTCTAACCACCCTGACACATTCCCTAGGTGGGCTTTTTGTATTAGCAGCACCGCATGAAAAGCGCCCCACTCACCAGAGGGCTCTGCTGTGGAATGTTTTAGCTGCTATCTAATCAGCCACAATTATCCTGTTCGAAGTGACCCATTCACAAAGTCCTAAGCCATCTCAGCAAACCTCTGAACCCCACTTCATCTCTCACATACAAAATTATCCTTTTATCGTTTTTTTGATCTATTAATTTTTTTAAGTAATAAAATAATAAATAAATTTAATGTTATGTTTTCTTTGACGTTGTCTACTGTGGAAGTCTGAGTTCAATGATGAGGTCACTCGTCACTGAGAGTGACGAGTCATTGGTCACACAGAGTAGAGTTCATGACCTCTGGCTCTCTCCCTTGGGGTCCAGAGCTCAACCTTTCTAAGTCATGTTCAGTCAACTCCAAGCTGGTGCCTCGACCGGCCTTCCTGGTGCTGCAGTGTTGGTGCGACGCAGATAAACGGAAACATCACACGGCATTGTGAATCACTGAGAACAAGCCCAGTTTCACAACGGCATTTCTTCTCGGGGTTGGTCCGCTGGGGATCACTCTGCGTGTGTCAGGGCTTATCAGGCCATGGCAGTTTCCTGCTGTTTGTGAGTGTGAGAGAGTGCGTGTGTGAGTGTGTGTGTGTGAGTGAGTGTGTGGGTTTTTGTCTCTGTTCATAAGTGTTTGTGTGTGTGCGTGTATTTTTGTTTGTGTCATGAAGGCATCTTTCATGACGTTAGCATTACAAGACTTCATGATTTGATTGAAACTTGTAACTCCCACTGAAACGGAGCACAAGGTAATGCTGCTGGTCCTCCCTGTTCTATCCTCCAGCTGTGACAACTCACTGTCTTCAGTACAGTCCATCCCCGGACGCCCAGACAAACACACACACACACACACACACACACACACACACACACACACACACACACACACACACACACACACACACACACACACACACACACACACACACACACACACACACATGCATACACAATGACACACCAATAATCACACACGGAACAGTCAGGCCCAAATTGTACACCCTCCTCCACATTGTACACCACACACACACAGATGTACAGCGGGGCCAGGTCATGGGGTGTGGAACATAACGTTCTCATATCATGTACGGTGCATTTCAGCTTAAGTACAGTACAGTGATCACATAAGGTCGCGCAATACTGTGGAGATAATGCTCGCTCCCCTGAAGCGGCGTTCCCTTTTACTTTGTCGTCTGACAATTTAATTTGTGTTTGTGTTATCTTAGCAATATGATTTATTCACATTAGTGTACGACTGTTGAATTATATGGTTATACGTCATACTTGCATACTTCTTTGAGGTCAGTGTGAGGTTTGTGCCGGACATAGTTTTATCACAGCTCATTGAATTTTTGCTCCCTCACTCTGGACGGCAAGAGAACACGTGGGGAGACTCTCCTCACCTCTCTCTCCCTCCCTCCCTCCCTCCCTCCCTCCCTCCCTCCCTCCCTCCCTCCTCCTTCCTCTCCCTTGCCTCCCGGCTGTAGACTACCTGGCGAAGCACGGCCGTCTGAGCGAGCTGGAGGCCAGGAGGAAATTCTGGCAGATCCTGTCTGCTGTGGAATATTGTCACAACCGCAACATTGTCCACAGAGACCTGAAGGCCGAGAACCTGCTGCTGGACGGACACATGAACATTAAGATAGCAGGTAGGCTGTGTGTATGGATGCATGCATGTCTGAACAACACACACGCACACATGCACATGCATAAAAGCACACACGCACACGCACATGCACAGTCTCTCACACACACACACACACACACACACACACACACACACACACACACACACACACACACACACACACACACACACACACACACACACACACACACACACACACGCACACACTGAGCTTAACCAGTGACCTACACACCCTTTCTGACAATGCGCTGTATCTGCAGCAGTACAGAGGACTATACGTTTCTTCTGTCATTGTGAAACCATTTTGTTTTGATCCCTGAACCTTCATGAGCTCAACTGCTGTATGCTTAAGAAATATCTTAAATACTTACCCAGGCATTTCAAACACTTGAGTGAAGTTGCCAGACCCTGCTTATTACTGGGTCAATGCGAGACGCAAAAACACCTACAAGTCCCACCTTAAACCCTGAAGTCTAAGGTCCTCCTTTCAAAAACAAGCCACAGTGGTCAGAAATCTTCATCCAAATACCGGTAGTTGTTATGTGAAAGCAGCTAAAGATTAGCCACAACGCGAGGATTTTTTCGGGTAAACCGGTGTCTCTTTGGGTGAAAACATGGCCTTATAGAGTGATTACCAAGCATGTGGCATTAGACCTGGCTCTCCAGAATGTTTTCCTGCTTCTGTCTCCCAGGGTGCAGGGGGGGGGTGAGGTGGGGGGAGATAGGGAGGTCACTATGATGTTTGGCTTCTTAATTCATCTCTATATACTCTATATACAAATTAATCTTTAATCAATGCATTAATGATAATAATATAATTGTATTGATTAAATGATTTATTAATTCATTAATTATATGATCATTAATAATTATTATTGCTATCATTATTTAATTATTTCTAATTATAATTCAGAATCAATAATTAAATACTTTTAATATTTATAATAAATTGTACATTCAGTATATATGAATTGTATATAATGGTATAGTGAGGAGCTGGCACTACTACCACCTTGGTGGGGTCACGTGTCGTTCTTTATGTTCAGGGAGGGAGGGTGTTCAGGTATCTATGTGGAATTAGCGTCCTCATGGGAAGGCTTGCCATGAAGGCGCAAAGTGTTGAAGGACATCACCCTGTTTCCCCTAGAGCAATTAGCACAGTCTCCCTGGGCCAATTTAAAGCCCCTCACGGTATAAGAAATAACTTAGGGAGCATGGTAGGTGGAGGGCCCACTTATGTAGGCTGTTCACGTCCCGGGGGAGCGCCTTGGTTGACGTAGGGAGGCGCTCAGGGGCTGACGTGCGTTGCCTCCACGGGGCCTGTCATCACATGTCCTGGTGTGGCGGTGCTCTCCTCGTCCGAGCACACCCCTAAGGGTCATCCTCACAAGGACATGAGATCTGCAGCCCACCGGGCCGACCAGGGAGAGTGGGTCACCCAGTGCAAAGATCTGAGAGACTTCCAGGGAGTTTGTGCCCTCTAACCCTTCTTCTCCATTCGCCCTCCCTTCCTCCCCCCACTTCAGCTCTCCCCTTCCCCGATGGAGGCCATTCACAGTTGATACATAAATATACCCTTATTTATATACAGACGTCTGATTTACCGCCGCATGTATGGCGACACAGTGTTGTTGTTATTTTCGTTGTCGCTCCGTATGGAGCGATTCGGGCATGACAACCGGTGTCAGAAAGAGACGCCAGCCACCAGATTTTTTTGAATCCATTTGCATTTGATTTGTATGTGGCTAGCTGGTCATTAACGCCCAGGGAGCTCCCCTCTGCCCCCTTGGGGATGGGCTGCATCCAGCAGCGCCTTCCTACACCTCCTAAAGGTCGTCGGTGTCTGAAGCCGGGCAGTGGTCAGTAAGGAAAGGTCAAGCTGGTAAGAGACAGGGAGGAGGATAGCCGCGGCCAGGGAGTGGCCTTTTCCTGTTTACTCTTTGAAGTAGGGCCGGGCCATGATTCAATATTATCCTTGAGCGTCTTTGAAAGGTACCGCATTGTTGTGAAACGAAGATATGCCCTTAAAAAATTATCATGTGTGACGCTTGACCGTCAGTGGGAAAGGAAAACTAGTTTTAGTCCAATAGCATTGTCGAAATATCCATGTGTAACATAATTACATTCAGTTCTGTTCGACGAAGAATAAAGAATGGTATTTTGATTCTGTAAGCATATCATCATATTTGTTGATATTGTTTAAAGTTCACCATAATTATCGTGATAATAAATATTTCCATATGTCGTCCAACCTTTACTCGTATTCAAGTTTATTTGTTTCTAGTCAAAGTAGAAACCTTCCTGTTAGTTGTGATATCATTGTCAGTATTTTGCATACACATAAGATGCACCTATTAGTTTCAGTGCCCCAGTGTCCAGCTGTCTGTAAATATCGTTGGCGTAAAATAATGGGCCTCATCCGAAAATAAAACAAACAACGATGGTTTTGATGATTATGGGACCAAACGCAGTGTTAACTAGGGTAGAAGACCGAAACAAAAGTAGCATTCTTTAACGCTTAGAGCACAACTCATGCTCCACAAGCAGACCGATGTGGACCACATGTTCAGTGGCTCTCCTTTCATGTGTGTTCTCCATAAAACATCATCGAGGAGACATATTGGATCACCCACCAGCGGCCGATCACAACATTCAGATCACTGTCGGGCTGTGACGTGTGTGCGTGCGTGCATACGTGTGGGTGTGCATGTGTGTCAGCCACCCGCTGTTATTCAACCCCTGGCCTCTTTCATTAGTGCTATCTGTCAGTGCGGCGTCACGCTCCTTTGGTGTCTTTATGGGACCATTATGAGCGGTGGGAAGAAAGGAAGGAAGAATGAATGAAAAAACAGTAGAAGCGAACTGAAGCCAGCCTTGTTCTCAAGTCCCGGGCCGTGGCGCCGATATCACCGGGCCGGCTCCTGACAAGCGACACCTCAGGGCCAGGGGAGAAGGAGAGGTCTCCTCCTCAGATCTCCGGGCGGCAGGGTCACAGCCCCGCACTGTGTTACTGCAGAGGACAGGCACGTAGGTTGGCTCCGGAAGATTGAGCAACATACCGAGATGTTACTACAGCCCTGGGTTGAATTTTAATCAGAGACAGACTTGGTACTTCGGAGTGTGCTTTAGATAGTGTGTGTGTGTGTGTGTGTGTGTGTGTGTGTGTGTGTGTGTGTGTGTGTGTGTGTGTGTGTGTGTGTGTGTGTGTGTGTGTGTGTGTGTGTGTGTGATTGTGTGTTTGTTAGTGTATTTGTGTGTGTGTGTTTGTGGTGTGTGTTTTGTGTTTGTGTGTGTGTGTGTGTGTGTGTGTGTGTGTGTGTGTGTGTGTGTGTGTGTGTGTGTGTGTGTGTGTGTGTGTGTGTGTGTGTGTGTGTGTGTGTGTGCGTGTGCGTGTGCATAAGAGAGAGACCGAGAGAGAAACACAGATTGCCAGTGTCTGTATTTGCTTGCATGTGGCTATAACTATAGGACTGAATCATGCATGCATACTTTCACTTATGTAACCTCTTTTAAAACTGATCCTCTGGTGGAGATAAAATGATCAGCGTTCTCCAGACAACAAATTAAATTGCTGGCTTTTGATGACCTCATATCAGCCTCCGAGGAGGCTGCCTTGGAGCCGGCTTCTTCATTGAGCAAATATGCTGAGCATTTCTTATGTAAAACCTGCTGCTAACCCCACAGGGATGTGGACACAGTCCTCTGCCACCACAATAAAGTTTTCATTTTTCTTTTATTATAATATTCTCATGAATTTCTCCCGGTCGCAAAATCTTCCCTACCTCCAACATATTACACATATATTGAACTCCTTCATTCAAGAAACACTACGCCAGCATGTGCTGAAGACCGCTAGTGTGAATAAACCCATTTTCACTTTTAACCAAAATTGAAGTTTGACGTGGCTTCCTCTAACCCTTGCCCCCTTCCTTCCTCCCTCTCTCTCTCTGCTCTCATGCAGACTTTGGCTTCGGGAACTTCTTCCATCCCGGGGAGCCTCTGGCCACGTGGTGCGGAAGCCCCCCCTATGCAGCCCCCGAAGTCTTTGAGGGCCAGCAGTACGAGGGGCCCCAGCTGGACATCTGGGTAGGATATAAGATATAAGAGCACCGGCACTGACAGTCTGGTACAGCCCTGGAACTTGAGGCATGTACTACGCATTACGTGTGGAATCCACTAGATACTTTAATCTAAGAAGACTTGCGTACACATGTAGAGATATGAGGAATCTTGCACCAGGACGCTTATAGGTAGGCTGTGGACCTTGAAGGTTGAACCTAGTGCCTCGTACCTAGTGCCTAGTGCCTCGTGGGCTGGGGGTTGAATGCCCCAACCACGGCACTATCCTGCCCGCCTAGTTTAATGTTGGTGAACCGCTAAGGTACATGCAGTACCATTATTCCAAATGAATCTGATCCGCGTGTACTCAGAACAAAGTCCTACCAGCATAATCCCCTCTGCCTATTCTTCTATCAAAGCAATCAAGAGATAAGTATTTTTTTTCATTCCCAATCGCGGAGCACAGCCCCCACTCGATGACATAATCATCCAGAGAGCTGCGTGCACGGCCCTGTGTGTGCACGTGAGTCCTCCTTGCGACCATAATCCAGGGGCCGCTCGCATCCGGAAGCCGCTGATTGATATATGATGTAATGATTGTTCCCAGCCTCTGTCCTCACACTGCTCCGTGTGTGTGTGTGTGTGTGTGTGTGTGTGTGTGTGTGTGTGTGTGTGTGTGTGTGTGTGTGTGTGTGTGTGTGTGTGTGTGTGTGTGTGTGTGTGTGTGTGTGTGTGTGTGTGTGTGTGTGTGTTCTCCGTCTCCCTCTGCAGAGCATGGGGGTGGTGCTGTACGTGCTGGTGTGCGGGGCGCTGCCCTTTGACGGCCCTACCCTGCCCGTCCTGAGACAGAGAGTCCTAGAAGGTCGCTTCCGGATCCCCTACTTCATGACCGAAGGTAGAGCCTCGATCGGGACACGGCTGCACATGAACACCGCTGAGAGCAGCTCAATGATCCCCCACCACTAGAGGGTTCTTTTTCTGTCCTCACATGAGTGCACCATGATGAGCCACAACAGCAGAAGCAGGAAATCCCCAGGCTTTCTGGTTGGAAGCAAAAGTTAGCACGTAGCACTGTGGCTGCACATGGACGCCAGTTCACATCATTAACAATTCATTTGAAGGTTTTGTCTTTTCCTCAAGCTTGTGTGTGTGTATGTGTGTGTGTGTGTGTGTGTGTTCTCTCTATGCTTTTGTGTTTTGAAAGTATGCACAAAAACTTTTGGGGCTCTGCACACTTGCATGTGTGATGCATATGTGCGCACATGTGCATCACAGAGTGGGACAGTCCGGTTAATCAGAAGCACCGCCAGCGTTGGCTGTGCTACTCCACTAGCAACAGATAATCTCAATCGTTCAGGCTGTTTATGTAACCTGGAGAAGAGCCAGGAAACGCTTCCAGCAGCCAGACTGTATTACTGCCTGTTTCTCTGAGGCGCCTGTACCTCTCTCCCTCTCTTGCTCTCTATTTTATCTCTCTCTGTCTCTGTCTCCGTCTCTGTCCGTCTGCCTGCGTAGTGCTGAAGAGCATCCATGTGTCTTTTGGTCCCGCTCTCTCTGTCCTTCCAGCAGAATGCTGTCTGAAGTCGTGCATGACGCATTCTCCAGGGGGGGCGGGGGAGGTGATGGAGGTGATGGGGGTGGGGGGCTTGAGCGGGTCCACCAGGAATTGTTCTGGATCTTGAAACAATTTGGACGTGGGGGCGGGGGCCATCAGGGGGGGGGGGGGGGGGGGGGGGGGGGGATGCAGGGAGAGTTACGGCCATGCACGCACAGTACGCCGCCCACCACTCTACGTTCCCCCTGGAACGAGAACACAGTGTGCCGGTTCCTCCGTGGAGCCACAGTGGACCTCCTGGTGTTCCCCTCGCTACCCAAAGCCGCGGCACTCGGGCGCAGCCTCGAACGCCACGCCGCCTCAGCCCTCTGGAGGAGCCTTCAGGCCGGGGTGGATGGTGGGGGGAAACGGCCAGTTGCTCGCTCATCCAAGGAACACACAACACACACACACACACACACACACACACACACACACACACACACACACACACACACACACACACACACACACACACACACAGACATATATATATATATATATATGCACGCACCTGTGCAACCCAGACAAGCTGCCCCCCCCGACCTCCTCCCTCAGTCTCTGTCTGGTGCTTTATTGTTAATTTGTCGTTACGTTGGGTCTACCAACAGTGACTCAGACACATCGCATGTGTCTGAGTCACCCGTTTGAATTATTCTGAATTATTATTTACATTGTCTAGCTCTGTGTCTCCTTCGTGATCAAAGGAATTCAGTACAGGTTGTAAAGGTTAGCGCGTCCACGTCTCCGTGTGCTGCTAGATCAAAGCACGGCACTAACGCTATGTAACTCCACACCCCGGGACAGATTCAAACAGGGATGTTTTTGTAGTGGAGTCATTTTGGTGTAATGGCGCTCTGGCTGGGATAGTCAATCACTCAGACAACTAATCAGCCAGCAAGTCCATGCCAGCTTCATAGCATAGCTCTCCCCAGCGACTTGCTAGCTTCCAGGGCGGTTCACAGTCTCTCCTGGTTGCTATAAACAAGGCAGTAGCAGCAGCCGTGCTGAACCTGCGGTCCAAAGGCTTGCTGACTTACGCCCGGGTACAGCATGCTGCACATGAACTGAATCTTTTTACAGTGGAACATTATTAGACTCTCTAAGCTCTGCTATTTCACCTCATCCTTTTGGATTAAGTTAACCCTTTTAGGTTGTGTTTTAATGAAGTGTATTTCAAATTAGATGCCAAATGCAATTCCATTTATTTGTTTTGCCAAACCTCAGTACTCTGCGATACACTTTATGATGAGGGGTGGGGGGGGTACATTAGTAGAACAGCAGGGTAGCCAGACGTGTGTGTGTGTGTGTGTGTGTGTGTGTGTGTGTGTGTGTGTGTGTGTGTGTGTGTGTGTGTGTGTGTGTGTGTGTGTGTGTGTGTGTGTGTGTGTGTGTGTGTGTGTGTGTGTGTGTGTGTGTGTGTGTGTGTGTGTGTGTGTGTGTGTCTTGGACCATGCGTCTGTGCCTATGCCCGTTCATTCTTGAATCTTTATGCCATGTGCATTATTCACTAGGATTCATATTGTAGTAGTCCCATTACAGATAAATTATGACTGTGGCAGGGGCAGCCGGTAAGAGGCAGTATAAAAATGAGGGATGGGGGCCTTAGGCAGGCAGGCTAGCCGGAGCGGCCCAGCCTAGGGGACTGTAATGCTATTAAGAGTCCCCAGCGGAGTCTGACTTCAGACTCACTTGACCACCAGCTATAGGGGGCCGCTTCTCAGCAGGAGGAGGGGAAAGAGGCTACACACACGCCTAGTGGAAAGCACAGAAAGACGCCATGACGGGGAGTGTTGGGGGAGGAAGGTATAGTCTTGTTGGTTATCTAGTCAATGTAGCCCATGTTCCCTGGAACTGGAAGCTAAAGACGGTTTAATATAAAGTCCCTGTGACACCACCGTCAAGCTGAAGCAGTTTCTTATTGCTTTTACAAACGTGGTTGGATTGATTGAAGCTAATTTCACAGGATAGGAGAGTGTAGTAGTTAGGGTTTCTTAACTCCTAGCCAAAAGCGTTGGGTTTCAAAAGCCCTAATGTGGGCATCCTAGAGCCTGTAAATGACTTGCCCCAACTCCTTTGTTAATTACAATCTAATCAACCCAACCAATCCAAAGTGAAAGACTTGTCTAGACCATGCAAAAGCACTCACCCCCATTGTGTTGCGTCTTCTGTCTCTCTCTCCCCCCCCCCCCCCCCCCCCTGCCCAGACTGTGAACACCTGATCCGCAGGATGCTGGTGCTGGACCCGTCCAAGCGTCTGTCCGTGGCCCAGATCAAGGAGCACAAGTGGATGCTGCTGGACGTGCCGGTGCAGCGGCCCATGCTGTACCAGCCGGCCGCGCCCAACGAGGGGGAGGCAGGCGTGGGGGAGTACAGCGAGCAGGTCCTCCGTCTGATGCACAGCCTGGGCGTGGACCAGCACAAGACCGTTGAGGTGAGTGAGCGGGGAAGCGACCAGGGACGGGGCATTAGGCGTGTTTAGAGTGGAGCTTCTTTAAACGGATGATCAGGGTGCGATCGCTCTCCTTCATCCACACAGCGATACAAACACTTTGTTAGTCTTTCACTGAAGTGCGTAATCTTTGTGCAGTTCAGAATGATGAACTTGCATGGGACTCACCTAGTCCATATTGGGGTGGCTTGGAAGCTATTTGTCTTGGGCTTTATTCGACAATGTCTAATTTCATCGTATTTTTAAAGTTGCAAATCACCGCCGTACTGTTTTGAATTTTGAAAGCCACTGCAGCAGCGGTCGTGTTGAAACCAGTCCACCACACATTCGCGGCCCTAATACGTCCCTTTGGGGCCCCTTTCTGCTCCAGTCGTTGCAGAACAAAAGCTACAACCACTTTGCGGCCATCTACTACCTGCTGGTGGAGCGGCTCAAGGCCCACCGCTGCAGCTTCCCCGTGGAGCAGAGGCTGGACCCGCGCCAGAGACGGCCCAGCACCATCGCCGAGCAGACCGTCGCCAAGGTAACGGCAGCAAGCTGGGCTGGGGGGTGGTGGGGGGGGGGTTGTTATGCATTAGTGTTGGGATTAGCATCTTTGCCTTGCCCCTTGATCAAAGGGCTGATATGCACACCTGCAGCACACAACAAATAAGAGGCTATCTTCATTTCTCCCGCCCCCTGGTCCGTCCTCCGTTCTTTTCTTTGTTCCTCCTCCTCCTCCTCCCCCCATGTGCGGCAGCAGCCACCCTCACCTGGCCTTGATCCTCCCGCGTCTCCGCTGCCACTTCCATTATCTCCCCTCGGGTCTGACGGCCCTCCTTCTCACCTCTAATCTTCATTAGCCTTTTCATGTCTGTCACGGCCCCCCCAGCACCTGCCTCTCCTGCCCCTCCCCATCCCCTACCTCCAGGATCTCATCTCTAGAAAAGTAGTTCAGTTGCACTTACGTTGAGATTCCATAATAATTATTTATGTTTGATCACTTGAATTTTGTTTCAATATTGCCTCCCACCGATGAGTCTTCCTCCCCGTTCCCCCTACCCAGTCCACCAGTGGGCCGAGCCAGGTCGGAGTGCTCCCCCAGGGAGTCCGGCTCCTGCGGTCCCCCGCTCTGTCCCAGGCCTCCTCCGACACCTCCTTCGCCTTCCCCCAGGCCTGCCCCCCTGAGCACCACTTCATGGCTGAAGACGTCACCACCCCCAAAGTAGGTCCACTCATGTCGGTCACCCTCTCTCTCTTTCTCTCTGTGAATCCATCCCTCTCTCTCCATAGCCCGCTGTATTAAATCAATAGCTGGTGTGTCCGTTATAGTATACTCTCTATCTGTCTCTCTCTCAGTGGGGTTTGTTTTCCGTGTATGAAGTTATTCAAGCCCTTCCTGGAAAGTTCTAGAAGTTCATTCCCGTAAGCCTAACTGCGACTGCTCTTTGATACGTAAGACCTAGCAAGCCTCAGAGTGTGTGTGTGTGTGTGTATGTGTGTGTGTGTGTGTGTGTGTGTGTGTGTGTGTGTGTGTTTATCACAGTGCAGCTATCTTGCCGTCTTATATAAGCATTCAGGCTGCACCCTCATCCCCACCGACAGCTGCCTGTTCTTCACGGCTTGCACACACACACACACACACACACACACACACACACACACACACACACACACACACACACACACACACACACACACACACACACACACACACACACACACACACACACACACACACACACACACACACTCACACACACACACACACACTCACACACACACACACACACTCACTAATTCACATGCAAACTCACACACACACGCACCCTTTTTCTCTCGCTTCCTTCCCTGCCATGTTTTGGGTTCATGGGTGCTAACAACCGACCTTTTCTCCTGGCACGAAGTGGATGGCTGTTACTAATGGTTCTTATCACCTATCGACTGTGACGTGCGCCCGGCGATAAGTAGCACGTCAGCTGGTGTCCGGGAGCAACGTATGGGTACAGCAGCGTGTACGTCATTGACATTTGAATGAGTACGCCGAAAAGATTAGGGGGCCCTGGTTATGTAAAGCTCATGGGAATCTCCGCGGGGCCCCATGACAGTCAAGGAACTTGGACACTTCTCTCTTCGTTCATTGTGCTTGTCTTGGTGTCTCTGCTCTTTCTTTATCATAATTCTTCTGTTCCTTAAAATTGTTTGTGCATGCTCAGTGCGCGTGATTAAAAACGTCCCTTGCCTGGCAGGCTACAATGAAAAAAATAAAAGGAAGGGGGAATTAGACCTAAGCGTCTCTTATTACACCAACATTGGCCCTCTGGTTGCCCTTGGCAACTCAACCTGATGTATTCAACCTGCCAGCGTGTGCATCAAATTGTGTGTGTGTGTGTGTGTGTGTGTGTTTGCCCATGTGTGTAGGAGTGCCTATCCCGTGGAACATTCATTCAGAGCATACTTCCCCAACCCTGCATTCCTACATCCCCACCTTCTTTCTCTCTCTCTCTCACACTCACACACACACGCACGCACACACACACACACACACATACGGACACACATACGGACACACACACACACACACACACACACACACACACACACACACACACACACACACACACACACACACACACACACACACACACACACACACACACACACACACACACACACACACACACACTTCTCGCCTAGTATGTGTCCAGTTGCAGTAATGGCAGAGAAGCTGGAGAGAAATAAAGGAAGGAAGTCCCCCTCTCAGCATGGCGGCTGTTCTCCTCCAGTTAGCCCTTTCTCACCACACAAATGACCGCCATCGATTGTGTGTGTGCAGCCGAGCAATGCTCTGAACACGCAAGGGAGGATGACGGAGCCTTATGGTGGATGTCATGTCAATGTACGGCTCGTCGAGTTCACTCAGGTCTTTCCATCATTTAACAGGGAGATCAAATATGCATTCCCGGGCACACACCCACCCACACACACACACACGTCGTTACGTCTGAATATTACAGGGTGCGGATGTCTTAACCTTGGGACGACTTTAAAGCAACTTAAAGCAGCCGATACTGAAGCGTCGCCGTCGGGCTATTAAGTGTCCTCCCTGACGCCAGACCATAATAGATTCTCTCGGATGTTTCCCTGGTCTCTGCACCGCCAGGTGAACGGCTGCCTGCTGGAGCCTCTGCCCCCCCCGGCCGTCCTCCGCAAGTCCTCCACCTCGTCGCCTAGCAACATGATGGAGACGTCCATCGACGAGGGCATCGAGACGGAGGAGCCCGACGCCGAGGACGACCCCGCCCACCTGCTCTCGGCCTATCAGACGGCTCGCTTCGGCCAGCGGAGGCACACGCTCTCTGAGGTCACCAACCAGCCGGGGGCTTCCAGCCAAGGTGCGGCCACTCATCCGTCGGGCACTTTGCGTCTGTCATTTGGACATGTTACTTGATGACACTCATTCTAAAGCCGTTGTTAAAAGGTGTTGCAATCGAGTCCGTGTGTATGGAACAATACATACAAAGTACTTCACTCATACAATAGTGAGACTTCTCTTTTATTTCATTGTTTTCCTCCCTTGTAACCGTTTGATCTGATCCCCCCCCCCCCCCCCCCCCCTAGGGAAACTGTATACCCTGGGCCACAACCCGTCGCTGGGCAGCGTGGACTCGGACATGGGCTACGACATGGGCTCGGTGCACAGCGACCTCAGCCTGCTGGAGGACGCGCCCTCCCTCAGTGAAGTGGTGCTGGCCACCGGCCCCGCCCCGCGCCAGTCCTCCGGCGCCTTCCTCAACGCCCGCCCCGCCAACCCCGCCATGGCCGCCCTGACCTCCCAGCGCAGAGAGACCCACAATCGCTCGCCCATCAGCTTCAGGGAGGGCAGACGAGCCTCTGACACCTCACTCACCCAGGGTCCGCCCCCCCGACTCCCGCCCACCCCTTACACTGCTGCTACTGTGCACTGTGCGCTGCATTGGTTCCCCCTCCCTCCCTCTGGCGCACTCTCTTCCTTTCTCTTACCGTGACTCCCCCTATCTTGCAGAGAGAGCCTCGGTTTCTCTTGCACCGTGTCGATCCCTGGGAGTCCATTTCACGCTCGTGCTTCCTCCCTTTGTTCCCTTCTCCTGAGCACACTCCATTCCCATCCCTTTGTCGCCTTTTACATTCTCGTCTCACACTCTCCCCGGCTCCCTGTCCTCATCTCTCCCTCCTGCCTCTTTCACACATAGCACACTGAACGTTGCCAGGTCCGACCTCCTCCTCACCCCTTTCACACCCTCAGACCAGAGTGCGCTCTGGGAACACGCTAGTGTACCGCGCGGTCATACGGGAGTCTGTTGTTCCGTGCAAAACACGGGTATAAACACACCGGTGAGGCCCGACGAGACGGCATGGGGGCGCGAGCAGACGACCGGGGTCCGTGTTTGTGGACATGAGGTCGATGTCCCGCACTATTTACAGACCGGGGGGGGTTACGTGCATTAGCACGCTACAAGGCTCATTAGGAAGTGTTTGGTGATAAACGTGAGGATATAAAACAATGCAGGATAACTAGAACTGTGTCAGTCGTTAATTACTTAATAATCAAATACTAATGATAATCACATCTTCAGTCGCTGCAAAATTCCATCCACAAAATTATATATGGATTTATATCAAAGGTGCCTTTACAGTATTTATTAATACCAAGAAGACTAATTTAACAATGTGAGTCCAAACTGAATTCTCCTCCAGTCTCTCTTGCATGATTACAGACCTGTCCCACAGTAGGCAGTGGGGAACGTAATGAACCAGAAGGAGAGTGTGAGTACGCTTCCCCGTCTCCCCAACCTCCCTCTCCTCCCTCTCCACCCAGACCATCGCAAGTGCCCTCACTCACAGCCTGATAGCAACCGTACTTGAAGCCCCGTAAAACCTAATCACAGTCTAAAGAGGAGGAGGATGAAAGAGATGTACGCGCACACACACCCCACCCTGCATGACGCGGGTACCAGGGAGGCTTTCTAAGACATCTCGTGATGACGTACTGGTGTGGGGGAGGGGGGAGTGGGGGGGTGTAGGGGCTTGCGTCACACGACGCTGTTAGTCTTTAAATAGCCTCCTGGATCAGGGTGAGTCAGGTCCCCCCCCTGTTCACAGACAGAACCAGTCCCCACCGGGAGGGCGTGTGATCAAGGCTGCTGCTGCTGCTGCTGCACTCCCATGCGCACAGATGCACACACATACACACACACACGTTGCCTGTACCTTTCCCCCCCCTTTACCTCTCGTCCCTCTCTCTCTCAGCGTCAACGCCAACACTCCCACATTAGCCGCTGACGTACATCCAGTCACACTGCTGCAGGGGCGAGGGGAGCGCTACCGACAGCTGCTACAGCCTTTATGCTGCCAGCCTCACACACGCTCCAGTCAAGCCATGAAGGAGCCTGTGTTCTCATTCACCTTCCTTCTTTCTTCTCCTCTCGTTATCAGTCAATAAAAAAGGTTAAAAATGTATATATATTTATCTATATATGTGTGTGTGTGTTTGTGTTTGTGCGTGTGTGTGTGTGTGTGTGCGTGTGTGTGTGTGTGTTTGTCTATGTGTGTGTGTGTGTGTGTGCGCTCAGGTCTGGTGGCGTTCCGGCAGCACCTCCAGAACCTGGCCCGGACCAAAGGCATCCTGGAGCTGAATAAGGTCCAGATGTTGGTGGAGCAGATGGGCTCCGGCGAGGGGGCCGGCCCTGCGGGTCCCCTCGGGCCACAGCAACACTTGCACAACCTCCTGGAGGTCAGCCAGTCTGCCTGCACACGCACGTGATCACGCACACGCACAAAATAACGTTTCCCCCCCCCCCCCTCGATAGTACCAGCCCCTTCTTCACCCCACTGCCCTTCACACCTCATCATCAGAAAGAAGTCACCCACCCTGCCGGTTGTGTAACCCCAGAAGAGGCAGCCAACTGTGGCTTGTTTACTGTCTCGGGGCCCCTGGGGCCTGGACCCCGGGCCAGGGAGAATAGAGGCATTGTTGAGGTCACTCAAATGGACCAGGCTAGTAACTGGTACTCACTGGTCCTGATCTGAGAGGGAACACACACACACACACACACACACAGACGCCCAGCCACACACGTACCAACTCACACCGCTGAACGCAAGTGAATAGCCATGTAAGGAAGTATCATTGAGCCATCGTTACCGTAAACACCAGGCAAAGGAAATCAGGAAAGGTAGTAGAAAGAACACCAAACAATGCTTCCAATGTGCCCGCCACCACTAATGTAATAATAATGCAGCTCTCTGATGCTCATGAAGCTACCAGCCATTATCCTTTTAATTTGTCTCCATTTCATTTGACTAATGTCCGGTCCCTGGAGCACTTATCATTTAGGATAAGGCATCTGGCAGGAGCCCAGTGGCATTTCCACAGCACAGCTTTAGTAAGCTGGTTAGATTGTGGGACACACTGACCCTAATGGGCATAATTGTATTACCTTTGAGTTGTTGTTTTTTTGTGTGTGTGTGTGTGTGTGCGTACATGCGTGCAGAGACTGCTCTGTTTACAGACGCCACTGTCTCCCTATCTCCTGTTGTGTCACATATTGTCTGCGTGTCTGTGTGTGTGCAGGGCGAGGCATCCAGGCAACAGGATGGCCGGGCCCTGTACCAGGGGGGCCCCCAGCTCCTGTCCCGCAGACAGAGCCTAGAGACCCAGTACCTCTCCCACAGACTGCAGGTAACCCAATGACCTCCCAGTGGGTACGCGGAGCCACTTTTAGACGAGGTGTGTGTGTTCATTGAGCAAGAGGGAAGGAGCCGTGAAATGAACACGCTTTGAATTTGGAAGATGTTTGTACACACGGCTCGGGCAGACTTCACATATCAACCCATAGCATCGGTTACACTCTCCCTCAGCTAAGCTTTCCGTTAACTAACCCAGAGCTGACATGTCTAGTTGATCTCTCACGACACAATCGAATCCTGTTGCCTATAAGCCTGTTCCATACGTCTCGTGTATTTTACAAAAGGTATTTAGGTGCAGACTTTATCATGTGGGAGACGTGTCAGCATTAGCAGGTTCATTGCTGAGCGGAATGGGGGTGTTGGGGGGGGGGGGGGGGGGGGGGCTGGTGAATGTTTTGTAGCTGGTTGCCATGGCGGTGACCTAGTCCCACTGTGCCTGCCCTCCTGCAGGCCAACGCGCTGGCTAACAGCCCCGCCAGCTGCCAGCTCTTCTGCAACGAGACGCCCCGCAGCCTGGAGCAGCAGCTCCAGCAGCACAGGTACGGCCACCGCCGCCACCACCACCACCCCACCACCCCCCCACCACCACCACCACCACCGATGACAACCAGTAACCACACCTCACATGGGTCCCAAGTCTACACAAAGTGTGTGTTTGTTCCCCCCGCCTGCCCAGGTTGCACCAGAAGAGGATGTACCTACAGCAGCAGCCTCAGAGCGCCGGGCTGCAGTCCTACTTCAACCAGATGCAGATCGCCGAGGGCTCCTACCCCCCTGGCGCCGCGCCGGTCTGCTCCACCCAGGGCCCCGCCATGCCCCCCATGGGGCCCTCTCAGACCCAGCCCCATCAGCACATCGGCCCCCAGCCCTCGTCCTCGTTCCACCAGCAGCCCGCCGGCCTGCTCCCCCTGGTGGAGCCCAGGGAGGGCATGGTGTTCGACCCCTACATGAGCCACCACCACTACCCCCAGCAGCAGCAGCAGCAGCCCCTCCACCTCCACCCCCACCACCAGCTCCCCGTGGAGCCCCCGTCCCTGGGCTACGGCAGCTACCCCTCCTGCTGTGAGCAGCAGACCCCTGGACCCTCCGCTGAGGCACTTTACGCAGAGCAGTACGACTTCTCCCTGGACCCCGGGCAGCCGGCGCCTCGCTCCATGGTGGGGGGGTACGGCGACGGGGGTCTGGCCATGGCGGGGCCGGGGCAGTACGACCCCCTGACCCTGCCCCCCGAGCTCCAGGACCCCCTGCTGGACGGCGAGATGATGGATACGGTGGACTCCCAGCACGGCTTCGTCATGGTCAACTGAAGCCCGGCCGGAGGGAGCGGGCGGCGTCAAGCTGTGGGGAGCTGGTGAAGCGGTGTGCCGCATTACGGCGGTCAGCAAGATGAGGGCTGGGGGGGGGGGGGCAACGGGGGGGTAGAGGCGTAGAAGAAGGAAAAAACGTGTACGACTAAAATACTGACTCCTTGTTTCTTAGTGAACCTCAGAAGAAGACAAACGAAAACCGAACTCCTCTACCAAAACCTCCCTCAGCCTACCTACCCCTCTCCTCCTTGGTTGAAGTCATGCCCGGCCCCTACCTCTTCCCCACCTCCCTCCCTACCCCCAACGTATACCTAGGTAGGGTGGTGGTGGGGTCGGGACAGGACGCAGCCTGTGGATGGTGCAGCTGATCCCATTAGGTGTCTGTGTGGGGGGGGCTTATCTGGAACCAAAAGCACAGCATCTTAATGGCACATTTTCTCTTGCGAGTAGGACGTCAACAACGCCAGGACACAGAAAATTTGTAGAATCATTTCGAGATGCATTCATTTTCTTTGTTTGAAAGGAATGAGTCAGTTGCTTGTTTATCATGCCACCTTGTCCTGCAAGATGCCCATAGTGGGTACTTTTGAATAATAATAATAATAATAATAATAATATAGGTTTCACGACTACATTTACAAAATGTTTGAAGCATTACATTTGACCGCCTTCTTTCTTATATGAATATGCTGAACTTTGTTTGATTAGAACAAACAACTGCTTATTGCCTCTGTTATAAATGCATATGATTGACGGACAATGGACAGATTCAGTGAGCAGTAGTTTCATTTCTGAATACTTTCCTTTCTGCTTTCCATTGAACTACTGAACCACATTGAACTCTTACACTACTGAACAGTGTTCATACCATTTGATTGGAGGTGAGGTTTCCTAAGCAGAAGTGATTACCTGTCAGCACACATATATCGGCGGCATGGGCTTCATTTTTATTTGAAGAGATCCAGCGGAGCACATGTTGACCTGATGAACGGAGGGCAAGGGCTTGAATTGTTCATGCATGCTGGGTGAAGAAGTCGCGGTGTTCATTAGTCAATATCAATCTGTTTTTCTGGCAATATTGAAGCAATATTAGCTCGTGATATTAAACGATTGTAAAAAAAACAAACGAATGGGTAAAGGAGGCCTCATCTGTACAGCCAATTCTGATTGGTTGTGGTGAACTCTGAGTCATCGGCGACAACAAGACTTGAGCTGATGATGTAACCGAGATATATTATTTTCACTCCCCCTGCAAGTGCAGATATAAGCTGGGGTTGTGGTTGGGGGGGACGCTGTGTCAAGCGTGTGTTTGCAGCTCTGTCTGCCTGCCTGACTGAAATTGTCTCAAGGCTTACTCCACTTCCCATTCAAACTGTTGAACATGTCACATGGGTGCTGCAGATACACCTATCTACATTTCAGTAGACATACCTCCTCCCCTGATGCACAGTTGTAGCCTACAAGTGATTATTTTAATCCAATAACCTCCTGCCCCTCTCCTCCCTTTTACAGTAATACCCTGTTTTTTTTGTTAATGATGAAATGGTGTTTCTGTGGAATAATGTTGGCATTAATGGAATTAACACCGTAAAGATTCTCTTAATAGGATTAGATGAAGGAATGTTTTCCCTCTTTGCTCAGGGGGCTGCTGTAAGACAAACACCAGAAAGACATTGGTCACCTGACACTGGATTTAGCCAAGGGGCTCACAATTGCTCTTTGACTGACAGCAAGCCTGCGACAGGGAGGCAAATTGTATTGTTTTTCAAAGCACTTGGATTTTTTTCAATGTACTTGAAGCGCACCGATTTCCGTTCTCTGAAAATGTTGCTTTTATTGGAACCTATCGAAAATGGTGATTGGGTTGAGCCTTTATTAAATGGCAGCCACATTAGTAGTAAAGATCTTTGGGGTTTATCGCTTAAACATGTTGAGGCTGTCTGTAGTCTGAATAGTATGAGTCAGACAGGGCCACCGCTTGCGCGCAGTTATCTGGACTGACGCAAGTACTTAAGGTGTTCAAAATCAAACTGGGAACGCAGCAACTTTTCTATTATGTGTGAATTCCGTGTGGTTTCTAGTCAACAGTCCTTACCGGGGATCATAGAAGACACTTCAAACCAACAGTAGTACTGTCCCATCACAGATCCTTTATTTTTGTTCAGGTTAGACTAGAGACCTACATGGCAATCTGTGGAAGTAAAAATACTAGAGCACTTTGACGTGGCAGGGGAAGAGGAGACACTGCGTGAGTGGAAGTGATGGTGGTGGAGGAGGAGCGAGCATGTTGGTTTACCGTTTCCTGGTGGATGAAACCAAACCCAAATCTGTAGGAAACACATTTGTCCTCTGTCTAACCCAGATAATGGACACAAAAAATCATTTTCTCAAAGAAATGACCAGACTTGGTTGGACCGATTGTTGCTTTGTTAAGTCCCAAGAGAGGGGGATGTCTGCAGCAATGGGTTAAAGTAATTGTGCTTTTGTACAAATTAGAAGGTTTAGTGAATCTTGTAACACTCATGGAGTGCACCGAAGGTTTTAGTTTTTGTGTTGAACCTGAATCGTGTTCAGTGTGCCTTTTTACTTTTCTTTTATATAGTATAAATTAAATCAACAGCGTTATAGACCCTTTTCATTACGTTTATTTCTTTTATTTCCAGAACCACGTAGAGTATGGTTTTACAAAAAGGTACAAAACCAAAGTTATAGTCCCAGAAGCTCCCCTGGATCCCAACCGTGTGGTGTTCCGGAAGCTTCCCTGAAGCACCACATTATGGTGTTCCAGAAGCTTCCCTGGACAACCACCGTGTGGGGTTCCAGAAGCTTACCTGGAATACCACCGTGTGGCGTTCCAGAAGCTTTTAGATCAGTCCAGCCACCATGCTTTCTCTTGTCGCTTGTTCAGTATATGCCATTTAAAAGTATTAGAGCAATATTTCTCAAGATGGAGACAAAAGAAAAATTGATTATAGTTGGACATCTTTCCAAGTATCATGATTGCACCTCCTGTTGAACAAAGACATCAATGTTATCAATAGAAATCCAGTTTTATATTTACCTTTGTTGATGTTGACCACACATAAGCTACCTTGCTGTTGAGATTAAAAAGGTTTATTGAACATAAACATGTTGTACCCTTCCTTTGTGTTTGTGTGTGTGCACACGTGCAATTTTTCCCCCAAATGTTTTTAAGCAAGCGGGTAGGCTTTCTTCTGTTGTCGTACTCCAGAGGAAGGCGCAATGAACCACAAGAGATTCTCAGCATTCACCCAGTAATTCCGAACCAATTACAGCACTTTAATGTTGCCTACTGCACCTTTAATTAGCTTGAGACTTCTGCCTGCAGGTCTTTGAGTTCTCATTATCCAAAGAAGGTATACAGACCTCAATTGCCTACATCTACTAATTTTCAATGCACCCAGGGCACTATTCCATAAAGGATATGTCACCCACGTTAAAAGAAAGCATTGATTTGCTTCATTCAATTTTGAGCATACTATATGAATAGGCCACTCGCAAACTTTTGAAAGCACTTTTTAAACCAAATTTCTTGGAGTACTATACTCAAGACTAATGGAAAAATATGTCACAACCATCAAATGATATTTAACACATGCGATCAAACCAACTGAAATGTATACAAAAGTTCCAAAGGTCCCACCCTGCATAGATACTTGCCATCCAACTTCATAATGAACACATTACCCTGGACTTCTAGCAGAAACATGTTATGTTATTGGGTGAGACGGCAAGTATCAGCAAAAATAAAGCAAGAGTGAAAAGAAATGATAAGCCAAAGTGTAAGCTATACATTACGTATTTTACTGGATGGATAAAATCTTTTACACTGCCTACGGTAGCCAAAATGTATTCAATCTGAGAACGGACCCATTAAGTAACCATCACTTAGCCTACTGTTCTGTATGCAGTAAGTTCATTTCTAGATGAGTGGCTAGTGTCAAAGTAAAACTTGCTAACCCTATATATAATATAAATATAACTACCGTTGAGTACATCATGGCTGGAGGAAATTAAAAAAGTACTCGCCTGAAGTTATTTCAAATGAACTAAAGTGGACCTCAAGAAAAAACACCTTCAGTACTTGATCAGAGCATAACAATTTCCATTAAATCTATAAAAGGGTAGCTGCTTCATCTGTTCTTTTTAGAATTGTATGTCTTGATGTTTATTTTATCTAGCCATCTATTCTCTTGTTTTTGGCTATGTGAATGAACGTCCGCGTCGATGCCTCGATCGCAAGTCCAGTGTCGCGAGCGGACGTTGCCATGACATCTAGAAATCATACCGTATTTAATGGGTTGTAGTGAGTGTAACATAATTCACCTACAGTATTTTGTTATGTGTTGTTCTTTCAATTGTGTTAGGCATGTCGTTTACTGTCTTGGTGGTTCAGGGATCGCTGTCCCTTTTAAGGATTACGAGCATCTCATGACGTCAGAGCCCATGCGGGATTTGTTTACCTTCAGCACGTTTTGATTTCCTGTTTCTCTCTTACTAAATAAACGAGTCACACAACTGTGTGCTCAACGTGCAAAATTGTGTCTCTCACTTATGGCAATTTCCACAGGGTTATCATTAATATTGATGTGTAGGGGTTGTTTATAACTCGTGAATAATATTGTTTAGACCACGGTCTGGGGGAATACTCTGATTCTGATTGGCTGCAGTGCGTGCATCAACTCCTGATATAGCCCTACAGACACCTGCTAAGTAGTTCCAGTCAGTGTTTAGATTCTCTGCCCGAGCACGAGCCCGACGCGGGCCGATATTTCGCACCACTATACTCGGGCCGGGCCTTTGATCGAGCGTTTTTATTTTTATTTTACCATGGGTTTATTGGCCTAATCTGAGGAGAAATCTATGCCATAAACAGAAATATTATAGGCCTTTATTACACGGGTCTTCTCAATGCCGTGGAACGCTCCGTTCACTTGCATGGGTAGTAGTCCGGTGACTTGTCTACCCCAGCGTCTACCGTTGCTAAGCGACGTCACCGTCTTTGCGGACAAATTATTTCTCTGCTGATCAACACTACAAATGGCCAAAAGACTTGTATCCCCCCCCCCCCCTTAAATAAATACTATGGCAGAATTATTATTCTCATTCAATTTGAACATGTGTTTTTACAGTAGAGTGGTGGAGGGATGACGTATGTTGGCCAACCCGGAAGTGAGCGTCGCCCTGGATTCCCTTGACAAAAAGCCAACGGATTTTGGATTATTAAATTGAAACAATTTATTAAATAAATATTTGTGAGATGTCATTACTCATTTGTGAGATGAGTTTGCTTCCTATTTATGTCGAGTATACACCCCTACTGTCCACAAGCATCCCCCCCATATGGATTTGGAGAATTGTTGCCACGTCCCAGTGGTGGAGGTATCATATATATGAAAGAGGGTATTCAATTATACTATAATGATCAATTAGGAGGCCGAAGCCCTAAAGGAAGTGATGCAATAGGTGACTGAGGGTCAACATTTGAGAACCCCTTTTCCTCAAAGGACTCATACGCTTCAACAGCGGCTGCAGCAGAAGTGTTGCGACGAAAGATGATATGAAGACATTTATAGAATATTCCCATGATTCTTCGCACGACCTGCAGGTTGGAGAGAAATAACCCCCAAAATGAGTAATAATGTAAAAGCAGCCAAGTCCCACAAATTGCTTGAACTATTTATTTCATTCCATTGTTATGCATTATTGAAAAGTTTCAAGCATATGGATTTAATGCAATATCCACAAACAGTTCAAAATGGTACCATGAAATGTCTTGTTTATTGTATTAACCAGTTCATTTCTCTTTTGTGAAAGTCACCAAAAGCCGAAAAGTTAAACGCAAGCTCACAGGCTAACAGTGGAGCTGTGTTGGGAACCAGCAGCCAAGAGCTTCCATGGAAACTTTCTACCCATGTTAAATAGATTTAGTTGGCAGTTCCTTTTCTGCCCATTTTTTAAACTTGTGGAAGCACTTTGCAGTACTGGGAGACACCATTTCTAACGGCAATGGAGCTAGATTCTAAAAATATCAACAGATGCCCAAAGCAAATACCTTTAACCCATAGTTGTGTTTTATCAAATTAAAAAATGTCAGAGTTTCATTGACCACAAATTGAGCAGAAATATTTTGCATACAAATCTTTAAATAGTTTAACAAGAAAAATACATTCGTTAATTGTTTTTATTAGTGAAGCCACAAGTTTTGCACATTATCCAAACAGAATACCTGAAATGTTGATATTTCAGCCCTTTTCGGGTTAAAACAAGAGAAAAGGACAACCTAACAAGAGTGAAAAGTTTGGGTTAGGTGACCTATAGTTCAAAGATGTCCCTGGTCAGGTAGACTAAATAAAAGTGTATTCCCAATTGCTCCAGGACATTCGCGTAATTTACTTGTGAGCTCTCCCTCAAGCCTAGAGAGACATCAGTGTTGAACCACCAACTGAAAGAGGGTATTTGCCATTAATATGAGTGAATAGATTTGAATAGACTTTTCTAGCAGGTGAGGCTGTCAAAGAACTAAATATGGAGCAACTACAAAAAGTAAATTTGCAGCATGACCAAATTATACAAAAACTATAGGAACTGTTCTAGCAGATATGTTTTAGAAGTCTCTTTTGATAGGCAGGGAATAATTGTCTTTGTCACCCTGTAGTCATGCCATCAAATCTGTTGGGCAAAGTACCGCTACTGATTAATCCAGTAGACTCACCAGTCAAGTCCCCCTAGTTAGAAAATGGAAGAAACCCAGTTAGTCATGTTAATTATTCTTTTGTTACAAATGAAGACTAATACTTTCCACATATTGCGATCCAAGTTACTGGCTGCAGTCTTGGATTTTATAGTTCTATATGAATAGATTCCATTTACTAAACTATTAATTAGGGATCGACGGATATATCGGTCGGCCGATATTATCGGCCGACACTGATTATCGCAATTTTTATTTATTTATTTATTTTTTACTTGTTCTACCTCACCTGTTTTTAATATTTGTTAAATATTGTTCATCTACTTGTTCTTACTTGTTCTACCTCACCTGTTTTTACTATTTGTTAAATATTGTTCATCTACTTGTTCTTACTTGTTCTACTTCACCTGTTTTTACTATTTGTTAAATATTGTTTTTTATATTGAAGTTCAATAAATGTTTCTTTAAAAAAAAAAAAAAAAAAAACGGCTCAAGAAAGTCGGTATCGGCGTATCGGCTAAGGCTGATGAAAAAATATCGGTATCGGCCCTAAAAAAACGGTATCGGTCGATCCCTACTATTAATCATGCTTCAGAAGAATTAACCTTTCTTGGATGGCAGAGCTACCACAAGCCTCCATTGCCACAACCTCCAGATGGCTTACGACCTACGGCAACTCCTCGACTACTGCAAGCCAACAAATTGGCTCTTGCACACCAGACACGCATTTTGCTTTATTTTAGGTTTTCAAGCATCTTAAAATACCCAAATCATCACTCCAATACACAAGTCAGCTAATGGCCTACAAGGAAATACTGAAGCTAGTGTTAGTGATGGGGATAGAAATGGACAAGCTTGCGTGTACAAATATGCAACTAGAATTGCAAGGTTCACAGCCCAGTTGCATAAGTGGTCACAACCGTTGGATTGTAAGCAAGGGTAAAGAAAAAAAAAACTTCCCACAAACTAGTCAACATGGTCAATTGAAAGCCTGTACAAAACGACCCTGGAATAGTCAAATGCAGCTTCACTGCGGATGAATTAAGACAAATTGCATAAACATCCAATGATAAACAGTATACAAATGCAATCAAGGTTGCACTCACACTAGGCCATCTGGCCGTGACCGTCGCAACTGTGGCCTGGCCACGGAAGGCTCTTGTACATACGCCATCACGTCGCTAGCATCCAAACAATTCTACCAAACCTTAACCAACTAGTGAAAAATGGAACAAAACTTTAGCACACACCCAATGACTAATCCCCTTGTCCAGGGGTGTTCCAACGTGGTTTACCAGTGGACTTAAAGTAAGCCACACATTTGACAGAGACAGCACGGAATGACGTTAAACTAAGCTAATCTACAGGTTACTAGTGCTAGTGCAATTACATGAGCATTTGGCACAATATTTGTACTCCAATGCTACGTAAAGCAGGCTTCTTCAGAAACCCTTAGCCTGCTACATTGAAGGGCAACTGTAACAAATCCTGACCGGAGTCCCATGGCACTAGATTTGAAGACTAAGTTGGTATGGGGGGGCCCAAAGGGGGCCCCCCCATAGATCTTGTCAGTCATCTAACACCTGTTACGAAAACACACACATCACAAGATACAAATCAGCAAAGCTAGGTTAACAAACAGCGGCAACATGCATGTCAAGGTGCAAAGAGCAGGGATACTGATGGCTTGTGTCTGCGGAGACAGCCCAAAAACGTCAACATTTAATAAAGGAAAATAACTTTTACTCACTGCGGTGGTCTGTTTCGAAGTGCCATGTTGGTAGCAATATTTGTCTGGGCTGTTCAGTCAAATGCCCACAAAAACAAACACGCAACAACGCATACTTTCAGTTTGTATAAAGTGACAATAGTGATCTGCAATCTAGATCGAAAACTATCAACCCTCACCAAACTCAACCTCGATTGACGCAGGCCGATGCGAAAAGTAAACCAAACCAATTCTGTTCACCTTAATATAGGGGTGCGTGACAGGTGATCTCAATTAGCTGCTAATCAGCAAGAACACACTGATCTGCCATGAGTGAGACGTTCTTCTTCTTCTTCTATTTGGTTTTATTGGCGGATGGCAAACAAACATGTGCATTACCGCCACCTACTGGTTTCTTTATGCATCTTTATTTACTATTGTAACCCTGAGTTACCCGGATTTCATATTTTCTTTCTCAAATTTGTTTCTTTTAAATATCCAAATACGTGCCTATAGCATCTATCTTTACTAAATATATTCTCTAACTCATATCTTTCTTTAATTTCTGCCAAATTATCCTGCATTTGTCGTCTCTCTACTTCATACTTTCTACAAATGTTCATTACATGATCTACAGTTTCCTGCTCCTCACAATGATCACACCTCCCTGTGTCATGTTTCCCAACCATAAACAACGATGCATTTAGCCCTGTATGTCCAAATCTTAGAGTGAGACGTTCAAAACGAGGACGAGGTTTTAACGGAATTGTTATCATTCAAATTCAAATTTCTTTATTATTGGATAGGGTATGATATCAGTGATTTGGGCTTTGAGTAGGCCTATATTTCTTAAATATATTTCTTACATTTTTTCACCCCTTCGCCTTTTGAATATGAAATCTATAATTTCAGCCTCTATAATTTGCCCAACACATATTTTATTGTTCAAATAAAATCCCATCCTTATTTTGCCATTCATATTGAATCTTTACTGTCTTTCATTGTACAACACAATCATCTAATAATTATTCATAACGCTCTTCCATCTCCTTGGCTGCATTAAGACAAGGCTCGGGTCAGAGCAAAGATCGGGATCCACACATGATAAGGAATAAAGTTATTTATTAGAATAAAGTAAGTATCATGAAATCTGTAAAGGGATTAGTGTAGAGTATGGAAGATTAGAAAATGTGCGATTATATGGTTTGGACAGAAAACCAGTACCAAAATTACAAGGACCGACCGAGCCAGAACGGAGGAAACTTACCCAGACAGACAAAACAAATACTGGGAACAACAAACCATCTTTACCATGTTGGAAATACCCAAACAAAATGCAACAAACCAAACCTGAACAGCAAACCAACATATGTGACCAACAATCTCAACTACTGACCAAACACACGATTCTTTCGACTAGCCTATGTATATGGGCAGTGGAAAGTGTGCTGTGGGGATGTTGAATAGTGTTAACATAAAACAAAACATGGAACCAATCCAAAGGTCCAAAACCTTAAGGAACCACCCTAAACAGAACCCAAGCCCACAGCGTGTCACTTCAGACTTCACACTTCAGTGTGTGTTGCAACATGGTCTCACAGGAATCCGTGAAATGACTACGGTCGGACGCTTAACTCGAAATCCGTGGCCACATCATGGAAACACGCTGATATCCGTGTGTGAGCCACGGAATAACAGTGTCATTTACCTGGCTTTGAATCCCTGAAGTACATGAACCGTGAAATCGAGGAGAAAGGGATTGTTGCCAGCGATTGTCTCCCAGACTACACTTTCTCCTTTTTCTTGCCAGAGCAGACAACCCGGTGTAGACGGTGTGATTTTTGGCCCACAGAGGGCACCTCCAGAGCCAAGTCCGTCAACAGGCAGATAATACAAGACTACTCAAAACACTACAATCAGTAAAGCGTTAATGACCAACCGCAGTGACAAAAGGCTCACCTGAAGCCAGGTATCAACAAGGCTCACCTGAAGCCAACTGCCCAAACAAATTAAACGAGGAACCACACATTAGCCCTATCCAGTGTACACCAAGCAGTGATCTAGCGGTGAATCAGACAACACGCCTATGAAACCAACAGCACAAAATAAAGCTAAACTACTTCAACCAAACCAAACATTAGCCCCCAAACCAAACCCCCCCCCAGAAGAAAGACAGACAACACTGCTCCAATGAAACCGACATCACAAAATAAAGCCTAATAAATTACTCCACATTTTCTGGACATTTGTCCAGAAAATAATGTTCATTCAAAAGCATCAGGGGAAATTAAAAACAGAAAGCACTAACTCAAACTTGCTAAGCCACCGTTAAGGCAACGCCAGACATCCCCACTCAAAACAACAAATTAAACCCATTGTGTGACTCCTTAACATGGGAGTAAACGTGACCAAGGGGAACTTAATAGAGTGGCGAAGTCACGCCTCTTCCGGTAGGGCTCATGGGACCTATGAGATCGAAAAATATGAATGGGTGTCAATGGAGAGAAAATAATTATTTTCTGGTCCCGGTCTTTATATGCCCTGGATTACACATATGTTGTTTGTGGATTTAAAGGATAATTTTTCATGCAAAGAGTTCGACCGTTTATTGTGCAATTGTTCAGATAAAGGCTGTAGAGAAAACACAACGAGAAAGACTACACGGCTCGTATGTGACGTCACACTCCCTGCGACTGGCGTGGAGAAGACCGACAATCTTCCCATCGGCATAACCAGTGGTTAATTTGAGCCGGATCCTGCCGGAACAAGATCCGGCACCTCTTAATTTTGGCCTCCCTGTGTTCCGGTACTTATTTGGGCAGATCCGGTACCTCTCATATAAAAAATAAAAATTTGTTAAAATAATAATATGCATACATAAATTTACAGAACAAATCCTAAGAATTTCATGTTGTTTATTAAGATTTAACGTCATTTGAAAATGTCGGAGATCTGTTGACGCACTGAAAGGAGCGGGCCAACATTTACCACGCCCGACAGTTTTGAAATTCGCCGCATCTGAGGAGCAAGCAGCGAGGAAAAAACGATGCATGAACACATGCATGTGCGCCACGCACAAGTTAATAGAAATTACGATAAATTAAATATCACAGAGCAGGATTGTGAACGTTTACAATTTCTCTTTGTCAATTTACAATCGGCAAAATGTGCCAGCGTTGGCCGACTAACTCTTTTTCATTAGGATATTGAACCTCCGCGCCTCCTCTTTGCAACGGAATTTGTTTAAGATATAAAACATTTGATTGAACATACACACATTAAAACAGATATTTTAGTTTTTAAATAAATAGTTGGAAACTAAAATTCATGTTTCCCACAGTGTGCCTCTCTGGCATTGAGCGGGTCTTCAGGATCGCACTCTGCACAACCCAGTCGTTGAAAAAGTCACGGTCAAGCACGACTCCGTAACCGACGCTTTCCAAGCATCGTGGTGATGGCAACATTCTCCGCTAAGGACAGGATCTCACGGAGGGAGGCTGCTGCTTCGCTGTACATTTTCTCCAGCCGCACAGTCCTAGTTTGGCGACATGGCACTGCGTAATCTGACTCGAGAAATGCGATCAGATCGCGGAAGACTAACACGTCACATCTCTGGAAAAGACTGCCGTATTTAAAATAGCATGCATATGCATCAGTTATATTCTCAATTTAATTTACAGAGCAATCCCAGCAAAGTATTTAGGTTAACTCTATAAGAGACTAGGATTAGTGTGCGTCTGAAAGGGGGGGGGGGGGGGGGGGGGGCATGCCATCACGATGGTGGCCCTCCATCCTGATGTCAGTCAGCCATCACGACGGAGGATGACATCGTTCATCGGCACAACCCTAGTAGGCAGTGTATTTTTCTTTGTTCCATTACCTCTAACCCCCGTACTAAGTCGCCGGATCCACCCCCCCTCTGCGTTCCGGGACCTCCCACTTTACAAATTAAGCACTGGGCATAACTGAAACTCTGCACGTGCCCCGACTTATAATGGTTTTCACCTCTTTCGATGCTTTTATCCTCCCCTTGGAAAAAGCGGTGAAGTGGGGCAGAGAGATCGCCATCTCTGCCGAGTTCCAAGGGCGGGTGTGGTGTGGTGACGTATATCATATGCGTCTAGAGCAGCGAAGAGCTGTAGTTCACAAAGCGGCCTCACGTAAAACCTAAAATTATCAAACTTCTTCTCGAACATTTTTAGTTTTCTTTGCATGAAAAATTATCATTTAAATCCACAAACAACATATGTGTAATCCAGGGCATATAAAGACTGGGACCAGAAAATAATTATTTTCTCTCCATTGACACCCATTCATATTTTTCGATCTCATAGGTCCCATGAGCCCTACCGGAAGGGGCGTGACTTCGCCACTCTATTAAGAGCTCATTGAAAAACGGACGCGCTGTGATTGGTCGGGAGGGAGGTGCGAGAGACGATAACGAACACTACATGGATATAATTAAACCATAATAAAAAATAAAAAAATTAGCGAATGTGGTGGATAATAAAATCGTCAATATAACAAGCGCCTGGAACCTATTGATTCTTGACACCTCAAATATAACCAAGTGGTAAGACAATAATAAGGCTTTGTAGGTTAATGTTTGGTATTGTATTAATTGATCATGTGTCATACTTCATCAAACTATAAAACGACACAGTAGCTAAAAACCCTGGAGCGGCGAAAGGATCAGCTGATATGAAACAAACCCCGTGTTCGCGCATACACGTGCGCGTGTAAGAGTCAGAATGTTTGCCGGGTGGCTGTTTGACAGTCACTCCGTTAATAATTACCCTGATCACCAGTTTAACTGGAAGAAAACAATAGTCCCTGAACAAAGACATATTGCACTATAGTTTTCTATTCTCATTTGATTCCCTCTAGCGCTCCCACGCAATGCCTTTGTATAAACGCAATGCAATGAAAGACAGTGCTTAGGATTCAGGAACACATGCATGTGGAGCTGTCGAAATTAGGATCCCTTGGTAGGGAAGAGGGGGTGGGGAGGGGCAATGGCTTGAAAAACATGAATTGTGCCAAGTAGGCTACTTCCAGTAAACCGTCCTTGATGAGCCGGAAACCCACATCCCCAGCGATAGATCGATTCACCAGAGGCTGTTCTTTGTTTAGCGTGACGTCACATTCGGTGTAAAGGAGTCCTCTCGAGCTGACACTTGGGGCTATTATCAAATACATTGCTTTATTGAGGAGCAATTAAAGTATAATGTGGTCTTTTCATGTAGTATTTGTGGACGCATTAGAATTAACTTATTATCTTGAATAAATGTGTGGTCAAATAATAATAATAATAATAAGAAACACTATTAATCCCGAAGGAGTAATTCATGTATTTGCCTTTGACCTAACCTAACCTGCAAGGAGCAGAGGGCTACCACGCAATGTGGCGCCCAGTGAATCAACTCTTGTTTGCAGTGCCTTGCGTCAGTTACCGGCAGGGCAGGAGCGCTGTTTGCATGTTTCTGGTCCGGGTTGAACATGCAAACTCAACAAAGAAAGGCAGGAGTTGATAGTTGCACTAGCTTGGTTAATGATGAACTCTTTGGCTGACTCACTTTCTATTATTTTTACGACCATGAGCATCGCATGTAAAGTAAGACAAACTGGCACATACAACTTTACATCTATTTGTATTGGATGGTGTCCAGGGATTTTCACCATCCACCCAAGACCAGCAGATGTGCAACTTTACATGTATTTGTGTTGCAGGAGCTAAAAGCCTATCTGATGCAGACTAGTGAAAGCTGGGCCCGGTGTACATCCAGGTCAGCTGGGCACGGGCCAAACACTTCCCTTTTGTCCTCTTTCCCTTCCAAATATAAATGTATTATATATGTTGGGGACATAAGAATCTTTTCCATGTGATTATCATTTTTTTTTGTTGTCTCTTTTATTTTTCATCTATTAATAATCAATTGATAATCATTAATTGATGAATAATCATGTTTTTTTTATTGCTTACATGTTAGAAATAAAGACAATCAATCAATCAATCAATCAATCAATCGTGTATCACTAATGACATTTCAGCAACTTTTTGTGCAAATACATATATGCCAGGGTCTACCGCCAACAGAGAACATACTGTTGGTCCTATCAGCTGGGCCAGATGAACTGCTTCCTAGAACTTTAGCCTAAAAATATCACCAAGCAAGAATTATGTTTCAGGAGACACCAGACAAGGGCCTCAGGCGAGAAGCAGCTACAGCAGCGAGTCCTGCTGTACTCCCAAAATACACAACCATTTCGACGTACACTAAAAGCACTTAAACATGTGTGAGTGTTTCTGGAGTGTCAATGATCCACAGAACAGCAGTCCAGGAGTCACACACACACACACACACACACACACACACACACACACACACACACACACACACACACACACACACACACACACACACACACACACACACACACACACACACACAAAGAGATACATACATACATACCTACAATGGAGGAGAACATGCTGACCTGAGTGTAAACTTATATAATGTCCTGCTACTGTTCTATAGAAGCCAGCCCAACCCAGTGTATGTGTGTGTGTGTGTGTGTGTGTGTGTGTGTGTGTGTGTGTGTGTGTGTGTGTGTGTGTGTGTGTGTGTGTGTGTGTGTGTCCCCTCTCATACTACAGTCCCAGTGTAACAGACTGGAAGAGAATCTGAATAATTTACCGGCATTGATAAGAACCGGGGCTGTTTAAGCGGCAGCCAGATTTAGCTGGTCGCCGCTCGACGCTGACGCTGACGACGCTGATGTTGAAGGGAGGGGGGGGGGGGATCGGTAGTGGGCAACATCAACTGTCACTCAGAACAAAAAAACAACGTAGGTAAGGGTCATAGAAGTGTCACACATGTTTAAGACACATAATAGAAGAGGGGGAGAAGAGGGATTTGGCTGCAATGTCATGACTTCAAGTGGGATATCAAGCCACCAGCAACAGACATGGTGTTCTTTCCTATGCTTTCCTCAACTTGCTGTGGTTGGGGGTCGAAGGCATTGCCCTAGGTCTGAGTGGTCAGCTCGTCCTTAAGACAGCTCTGCTACATACTGCGTAATAGATGGGTGCTTTGCTCACCGATGAGGGTGTCGGTGGGTGGGGGTGGGAGTGGGGGTGGGAGTGGGGGGGGGGGGGGGGCGGTGGTGGCACATTGGGGGATCTGATTTGAAAGAAGAAGACTAAACGAGGGGATGCCGGCTAACTGGTCGGGCCAAGGAGTACAGGGATGACATCAATGGTTGCCGGGACAACGCACACACACAGGCCGGATGACACCGTCCGTCTGTGTCTTCGGAGCGGAGAGATCACAGGACCGGATCCCCCCTGCACCAGGAACAGGCCTGCCTGCTGACTAACGCTCTTTAGCTGTGGGCAGTGATTACGTCTTTCATCGGGGAACGGATCGCTCTGATTGCTGATCACTGAATGGTGGGGGAGGACGAGGATATGTTCAAGGGCAAGTCCAGTCCAGTATGTCTGGCATGTGGGTATCAGTATAGCAATGAATAACTTGAGGACGGGGCAGACAGGGCCGGTCTGCGGGTATGGGGTCGACCATTGTACTAAGATGCTGGCAGGAAATTAATTCTTTATTGATGTCAAGGCTGCCTTTGTTTCGCAACATTCCAATGCCTCTGCATGTAAAGGTAAACACAGCTGGTCAGCAGAGGCGCGGTTCACGTGAGCTTCAAATGTTCACGGGAGGAACATTCAACTGTTAACATGTCTTTTTTATTTTTGCAGTAACACTGTCTAGATAGATTGATAAACAGATAGTAGATATAGATGGACATATAGATAGACCTTATATATAGACGGATGGATGGATATATAGATAGATGCATGGACGGAAGGAAGCCTTTGGTTATAAACGGCATGGTCCTCAGAGGCATCTGCATTGACGTCACGGCTCCCCATGCTGTCAGGGCTCAGACTGCAGAAAATCCCTAAAATAACAGGATCTAAATAGAAGGAATTAGGTTGCTGCTGTTCATTACTGCCTCATGAACTCAAATGGATTTAGACATGGATTAAGCCGAGCCCCAAAGTAATCGGGTTTTAATGAAGATTTGTCGGGAGAAAATTGCAGTTCATATCTCCGCTGTGTCGGGATCACAGACCGTACTAAATGCTCTGCTCTTCTTTGGTTGCATACCAGACACACAGCAGGTGTGCTCCGTGTGAGTCCCGCTTCAGTGGCATCGCAGTGGAACGGTATACCGGGGGCCAGCGTCAGCCTGTGTTTCTAATTGGTGTTCCAGGTGTGTGGACATCCACCAAACGACCCCTCCTGCTACTCACCAACTAGAGCACCCAGGCAGTTTTGGAAAGAGCTCACTGGAGCCCTTTCTGATGCGGAAGGCGACTGCAACACTTGCCTGTGATTGTGCACAGATGATGCAGGCAAACCAAACTATTTGCATAAAACACAATGATGAGGTACATTTAAATATGGGTGCCATTGAGTTGATTGGGGGAATTGTTTACATTGGCGCGCATGCAACACCGCTGTCCCAACCGCTCACAAAAGCTAGACTAAAGGGTTACTCTGACAGAGCTCCTAACATCTGCTGCATGAAGAGAAGCATAGCATTTGCATTTTATGTTTTTCATCTAACAAACTGCCTATCTAGGTCAACAATATGCTAAATAGTGCAACACAAACACTGAATACAATTTTTATTTTCAATTCATTTTAAACAGCCCTCAGGCAACCCCACGCTTTTTTGAAAGTGTTCCCCTGCTAAATGATTTGGTCTTACGAAAGACATTGAATTAAGTGCGCCTTGTCCTTTAAAGCCAGCGGGTCTCCCTCCCGTTTCCTACTGGGCCTGAAAACGGCTTGATCTCTACTTTCATCTGCACTGCAGCGCGCCAACGGGTCAGAGCTCTCCAAACACACGAGGGCGGGGAACATCTGAGACTCATCTTCAATATTTTGGGCTGTTCCCAGTTGGAGATGAGATCAAAGTACGACTACGAGCAAGTTGATGGAGACTCCGATAAGTACTGTTAAAACCTTGCTGTAGCCCGTATTGTTTGTTTCTTTATTTCCATCTAAAATTGAATGAAATTTGGCAGAATTAAAAGGGATTACATTAATGCATTTTAAATGGGATTGTTTTGTTAAGTCCCAGCTACAGTTAAATGGGTCCGAGTACCTTCAAATCCAGCATTAAGCACACAAAGCTCACATTTTGTGTTACTTTATTCAGGTCAAGATACAGTAGTACATCATGTCATGTTGAATCGAAATTAAAAGCAGTCTTTTGTTATAGACAAATCAACAATCCAAGTTTATTTAAGGAAAAAATATTGAACAAGGGGAGGAAAAAAACAAAACAAGGTTTGAGAGAAATACAGGACCCCCCCCTTCCAAACCCACAATAATACAATCCCACCCATAACCACCCCAACACCATAAAACATTATGCAACCTTTCGGCCGGATCCCACAAAAATGATAAACCATGCACTCTCTCAGGTGGTTTATAACCCATTTGATGAGCCTTGAAGCGAGGACCCATGGTGGAACGAGGATTGCGTTCTTTAACCCAATTCTTTGGTACACAAAGAATTCTAAGAGCCAACGTCAAGTGACAAATCATTAGGAACTCTTTACGGGGCAACCGAATAGCACAGCGAGCCTAAACTACCATGGCCAACTGACCATCATTCCACCATTTCAAGCGCATCTTAGTGGAAAAGCTGGATAACAAGAGTCCTAGCACTGGGAGAGAAAGAGCCACAGCACAGAGCCAGAGGCGCTAGTTGACCGAAAGGTAAACAGCAATGACAGAGTACAGAATAATAGCGGCCATGGGCGTTGGTGGGGAGGAATGTGGCATGGGTTACAGTAGCACATCAGCATGCACCACAAATGCAATCTCATCAACTTTGAGAACTACCATGAACAGTAAAAAAAGAAAAAAAGGATATAGCAGTTGTTAACAGCCTAGTTCTTTATTCATTAACCAGTTGATTCTGAACATCAATAAATATCTGGCAAGTGTTTTGTGTTGTGCCGTTGGGTGGGTAACCGCTTTATCGGATTTACGCCAGGGACAGAACTGTGGAGGAAGAAACAAAAACAGCATGATCATCAGGTTTACCAGAGCAGTAAAAGCGAACATACAGGCTTGTCTCTGCTGCAGGAGGAGGGAAAACAAGCTTACCACTGATGGCCTCTTGGGCAAAATATTTGACATCCATATCTGTGTCTGTGGCCAGCTTCTCAAGCACTGGCTTCACTTCTGACTGAAGGGCACTGTAGACAAACACACCACAATCAGAGTGAGAAGCTGAAGTAGGGGCACTTTGTACACGTGATAGAGCTGTGGGAAATAGCACAGCAGTGGAACGCAAGGACTACGCACTTGCTGTCAAGGACCGGGCCGATCTTCTGGAGGGACTTGGCCACGTTGAAGCGGACGTTGGCCACCTGGTCGTTAGACATCTTGAGGACCACCGGCAGCATCTGCTTGGTGGTGATGTCCTGGCCGCAGGCCTCCGACAGGGCCTGGAGGACAACATCACCGATGCAACACAGCTGCACATCAGCCACTGAGATACTAATGGATCACGTGACACTGATGGGCGAAACGGAGAACATAAAGAAGGTGAGCGGGCTTTAAGGGGAGGCCGGGGACTCACGTTGATGCAGAAGAGGGTGGTCATCCTGTGGAGGTAGTTGGGGTCGTTGGCCATGCCCAGCACCTTGGGGACGATGGTGTTCTGGGCCCACTCTGCTCCAAACTTCTCCACCAGCTTCATCAGGTTACAGGTGGCCGCCTCGCGGATGGCATACACTGAGGAAAGGGGACCACAATGTGGGCGATGAGTCATCCTGCGCGAGTCAGTCACCGCGACCGTTACCAGTAAGTGGATACATTTAGCGTGAAACTGATTTAGAAAACTAAACACAGCTGGGCTGGAACAGGCCGTCACTAAGCAAAGGCTGACGTCACCAGGATCGAACGCCCCATTTGGATAACTTGAAAATGACACGGTGCTCAAGAGGATGCCCGAGTGGCCCTTCAGTAGAAGGGCTGGCTCTGCCGGGACGGCGCGCGACAGGTCTGCGCAGACACAGCGTGTCACTTCAGACTGTAATCAGACCGCTGCTCCACACATAGCATGGCACAGGAACAGGCTCTCAAAGAGTGGTCTGATTTGAGTGGCAGTGTTCAGATCAGAGAGGCTACACTACATCCTCCCGTTGAGGGAAGTCTGCTTAGGGGGGCTCAAATTGTCCCACCACAGCCTGAACGTAAACGTGTGAACCAGACATGTCAGCTCAATAACGCTGCCTGGTGAACTTGGCTGGGCATGGTGGATTGTTGACCCACTGTATTGTCCATGTATGTTTGTCCCCCCCCCCCCCACCCACCCTTGCAAGCAAGATTATGGCTTATGCAAGGGCAAAGCAGCCGTAACCCTAGATTCAGCCAAACACACAAAATTCCAAGGACGTAACCCAGCTGGTCCTTTGTCTTCTCTCTCTCTCTCTCTCTCTCTGTCTGTATGTCTGTGTGTCTGTGTGATTGGGAAATTTGATGTGAAGAATATCTACCGAGACAGGCAGAGGTTTCTCTGAATTGCAACATTATAGCAGTGTGCAGGCTTGCATGACTATTCCCAAGTCCACAGGCAAGTGCAGGAATTGTTTTTATCAACTATCAAAACAAAGTCGTGAATGTGTTGTTTACTGCTTCAGAGATGCAAAGAATTTCAGATCAGATGATTTGAGTTCAGTTAAAGACTACAGTGTCTTACAAACGCACAGACCATGGTGCATCCCATGCCAGCAGAGCAAGTGGGTTTAGACAACATGATGAAATATTATCAGACAAAGAAACACCACCAACTATGTCGTCTCGCCTGTGGTTTTCTAGGTCTGGAACGAATCCATGCCATTCAAATACGGTATTGTGTTGTACGTTGGTTCTCTCCTTGCATATCTAAAGCTACTTCATGAGGACAGGACCTCAGAGAGCTGCGTCATTCACAGCACTCTAATATTGGCACGGTGAACAGACAAAGAGCTGCCGATTCTCACATCTACCGTCCCCCCCCCCCTCCATTAAACCCTTCATAGAGACGCACGATACCCGGGTATGTACGGATGACATCAGCAGTCGTGGCGTGGCTAACATAAGCCGGCTGTGAGTGACACATAAAAATCAACCTACAGGGATGATCATAAAGGACAGAAACGCAGGGTGTCTTACCGTGATCGATGAGCCAGGCCATGCACAGAGTGTTGAGCTTCTCGTCGAAGAACTCCACTCCCTGCAACACAGCGAACAGATCACTACCACCTCGTCCACCAGGTCAACCGTACTCCCAGTGTCGGGGACAGGAGCACTTGGCACGTGACGGTGCTCGACTCACCAGCTGCCCCGCCAACAGGGGCATGTACTCGATGATGGCCAGGCGGACCCTCCACTTGGCGTCCTCGGCCAGCTCCACGATGGCGGGAAGCAGGGACTGGGACAGCTGGCGAATGCCGATCACCTCGTTGACGCAGTCCAGGTTGGAGATGATGTTCAGGCGCACCTCAGGGCACTAGACAAGGACACACAGGGAGGAGTAGGGAGACTCACACCGGGCTCTGATAAACCCAAATAAAAACAATTGCTGGCCACGGAAACAAACAACTTAATGAAGAAAATAAGTGTTGAAATTGGGGTAGAACTTGTGTACTATAACACTGTAGTAATTTATTAGCAATTAGCACGAAGCCCGGCTCAAACGAAGTGGCTTGGATACACTTTGAGCGTGTACATCCCCTCAGCCTTATGTTTCCCATACATTTGGAACGGGAAGTAACAATGACAACTGCCAAACAGATTGTGTTATTCCACCCCAGCCAGAACGCTGATTCACGGCCTGAGAACGGGCGCATTAGCTTGACACTTGATGGAAAGCTTGTTAAGCAAGTAGAACAAGCATGCCATGAGATCTGGCACAGGCACAGTCGCCCTGGTACGACCAACAAGATGAGCAGTGGATTTGTTTAACAAACACTGAAAATGTTCATTATTCATGCTCTCCATCATCGACATCTTCTGATGTTTGTACCTTGAATTTGCAACAGGGTTCGCACACTGTAATCGCGTTAGTAACGCACCGATGATCTGTTGGGTGCTTTGCAGAAAACGGGCCATCTTTAAATAGGGCTTCAGAGACGTTGAAGACACGTTTACTTAAAGAGCCAGTGAGTGAACCCACCGTTTCAGAGGGATTTCAAACAGATTAAAAAAAAATAAAAAAAATATTTGGGGGGGGAATAACCCCACCTGCGTTCGCAGCAGAGTGGAAAGTCCACATTGTGTTTTGGGAAGAACGGCAAAAACATAGGAATTTTCAAAATTTTCCCATAAAAGTCTTATTACAGTTAGTGATACAATGGCCTAGATTACTATGTTGACAATCAGCACCACTGACTCTAAGTCAATCACGGAAGGAGCTTAAGAGAGGCCGTTTCCAAGGACATGGTAGGGGGATGTTAGTTTGTCGTAACTCGTAAGTGTAAGCCATAATGCAGTCAGTATACAGCTGTCTTCGACCAAATACCAAAAAAACATCTGCGGCATAACACAATAAAACGCTACTTATATACTGATACATGCATGTGTGCCATAAACCTCGCAAATAGGGCCTTGAGTAAGCCTGTTAGAAGATCTTAACAGTCTTTATCCACTGTAATGGACACGGCTTCCGTTGCAATCTACTTATACCGCCGACAGACCAACTGACGTCCTTGGTGACTCATCTTCCCTTCCAGGCCAGGTAGGAGAGACGTGCATCTGAGAACTGTGGCTCAACAGCATTAAGGAGAGCCGGCCAGGCCAAAATGTCTACTCTTGCGTGAGGCTGCTCAGATCACACGGTTGGCCTGATACCAGATGACGCCAAAAGCACGTAACGGAGGCCAACGAAGGTAGAGATCTCTCCGTTTACCTCGTCCTTGAGCTGAGCCAGGAACAGGGGCAGTAAGTGTTCGACGGTGTTGTCCTTCCCCAGGATGGTGGAGAGGCCCATGATGACGGAGGCAAGGGCGGACTTGACGTGCTGGTTGGTGTCAGACACGAGTTCCTGGTGGGAGGAGAAGGTAGAGAGGGACCAGTCAGAGAGTGACTCACCACCGTCCTCCCGATTCATTACAGCTTTCACCAATACAAACACAACAACAGGTCTTAGGATGAAGCGGGGTCTACTCCATATCTTGGGGTTGAAGTTCCAAATTTAATACATTTAACTGAACACGGTTGATGCGGGCAGGAAAGAGGGCGCGGTTGTCAGCGAGAGGCGATACTCCAATCTAGCCTCAACAATATGAGATCATGTGTATCAGAGAGTTGCTCTCGTGTATTGTTAGTCCCCATCAACACTATGGCTCCCATCCAAGTTATTTGTGATGGAAATGGATCTGGTCGATATTCACCAACATGGCGCATATGAACCTTTAGTTTACAGCAGCATATGTACCGGTGCTAGATGAAGACATGCAGCCAGTTGACGTTCTGGTCACAGTGGCAGGGCAGGTGTCTACAATATCATTTTTAATTCCATTGGCTGCAGTGCATATAACAACGATATGGATCCAATGGAATTAAAACCATTACCAAGGCTTTCTAAATGCATGCTCACTCTTCAGTCCATACTCAAATTCTAGTCATTCTAAAAACTGTCAGCAGATTGTGACAATATTGGCTGAAAAAGCTACGTTAGTACATTAATGAGAAGCATGTTGTGTATTAAATCTAACGTATAAATCAAAGTAAAGTTAAATAATAAAAAGGTTAAAAAAATAAACGGCTTGAACAAAAGAAAATATTTACTGGCAATGCCCTTAAGGATTCTGATCAGATGTTAATTGCTCTGGGTGAAATACTTTAACAAACAGTGCCACCTGTTGTTCACACAGCCTACTGCAGCATTGGACATTCTGCCTTTCATGAAGGGGCATGACAAGAACCCATGACTGTCACAACGCCTCAAGGAAGAGCTATATTAATTTGTGCTCCATTTGTGTTTGAGTCATAAATCCAAGAGAGGTTTGCCGCACATGATGGTCTGAGTGGGGCAGCAGCTCTTTAGACGGTGTGAACCGTATAAGGCCTTTACCTTGACGCATGGCAGAATGTGAGTCATGATGATCTGCTCACGACTGTCCTCTGGAAGATTCTCACAGAATTCTGAAAATAAATTGTGTTAAAGTAAGTTACATCGTGTTAAAGCCTCAAATATTTACAGAAATCAGCAGACAATGTGTTTATAATGGTATGTCGTCAAAAAACATAAGGTTGTTTGGCCTTTTTTGAGGCCAAACAACATTTTGGTCGATTAACTTATTTTCTTTATTAATGAACAAAGAAAAACTTAGAATAATCATTACAGTGCGGGTGCTCCAACATGTAAAAGCACCTTTGACTTTGTTGGCTGCTGCCGCGCGGACCTCAGCTTCACAATCCTTCAGAAGGTTCTGGAAGGCCGGGACCAGATCGTTCTTGGTGATCTCCGGGCCGACCGCTTTCTGAAGCTGAATTCAAAGAGATAACCGCAGTCAACAACCAAATGGAGCACATCACATGAGGATCTAAAACAGTGATCGACCAATATATCGGCCAGCCGATATTATTGGCCGATATTTGCTTTTTTTAACGTTTATCGTATCGGCCAATATTTTTTTCAGTATCGCCCAATGTTTTTTTTTGCCATGATTTACAGACAGTTCAATAAATGTTCATTTCTTTTAAATTGAGACATTGTAACATTTGTTATCATCATTGTGTAATTTTTATGATGTAAATTGAGGCAGGCTTAGCCTGGAAATCCAGACCCACATCTAGAAAGCTGTAGGGTCTGGCAACGAGTAATGAAAATGGCCGAACTCGAGAGGCGGCACCAAGCATGCATTTGAAAATATCACTGGATAACACACATTGGATAACTCTACGACCAATCAGAAAAATACAAGGGATGACGTATCCAGACCAGTGGAGCTAACCAATAGATAAGACTCTTGCCGTATGCGGTCGGTAAAACAGCAACGCTTTTTGCCCGCCTAGATTGATACATCGATGTGATTGATTAATGTTCTGGGCCAGGGGAGGCCCAGAATATACACGAGTATAATGCTCGTTCCAAGAGTGACTCGCTGAGCAAATTCAAATTGTGCTCTTGCGAGAACTCTGGATTTCTAAGGTATTATCGGCTCAAGAAAATCAGTATCGGCGTATCGGTTACCAGCTACGGCTTCGGTCAATCCCTAATCTAGAAATGTGCTGGAACTCGGAAAGTCTGAAATAATATGAGTAATAACCATTATACCTCGAAAGCCTGACGACGAAGGGATTTGATTATAAAATAAGTCTCAACTAGGTTAAATTTATAAGAAGTCTTCCAAATAGAGGCCAGTCCAGCTACTGAAACCGTGGGAGGTTTTGTCTGCGCCAAAAACATTTTATTCTTGTTTCTCAGAGTCAGAAGCGTGCCAATTTTTGGACAAAAAATATCTGCTGAAAACATGCATAAGCACACTATCGGCTTCCTGTCCATTCATGCTTAAGGAAGTTATTTCAAAAAGTTGCTTCAAGTTATTTGGCTGCTTTGTAGGGCTGGGTATTGCCTGGTACCTCACAATTCAATTAGATTCTTTAGGTCTTGAGTCGATATCGATTAGATTCAATATTGATCCAATTGCTTCGATATCGATTCAATAACACGTGCAGATGACAAAAACATCTAAATATTATTTAGAATTAACCATTTAAAAACGAATTAACCATTTTATTGTGCTCTAACTAGCAACAAGGGAATACACCATTGTATAGTATTGTTCCTGAGCTAAACTTGCAGCATAAAAGTAATAATCATAAAATGGACAAATGTAAAAGGGCATGTACATTTAGGCATACTCGCTTCTAGATTACAATGACTGAGTACCGGTAAGCTTCTTCTTTTTTTGGAAATAAATCGATTTCAAAAAAAATTCTGAATCGAAATTGAATAGAGAACAAATAAATTGCAGTGCATTGATGAATCGATATTTTTACCCAGCCCTACTCCTTTGGTATACAAGTATCTGTCGTTAGCAAAACTACCATAATCTTCGGTGGACTTGAATTTGACTCCCAACGTATTATGAATATTTTGATTCCTGATTAAGGTGAAGCCATATGTGAGCATGTTTTTAAGTGGTCCTGAACAGGTATTGTTCAATTATGCAAGCAACGTTTTTGTTGAGGTGTGCATTCTTTTCGGGGTAGAGTCTCACCACCATCCTAAACTAATGCATCGGGCCAGTTAGTCAAATTACGCAGTTAACTCCCACACTGGTTGGTTAACAATTGTTAACAATGACAGAAAGAAAAGAAAACGGACCTCTGAGAACTTGTCAGCCACCATGTAGCGGACCCTCCAGGACTTGTCCTCAGCTGCCTGACGCAGCGTCGGCATGACCAGGGTCTCCAGATCCTCCTGAGGCAGCAGGGTGGCGATGCTCACACAGGCCTCCACCGCCAGCAGACGCACTGAGTCCTGATTGGAGGAAGCAATGTAGTCAATTAAACCTTTTTGGGGTAAAACATGCCAGCAATAAAAGCTCCAGGGTTGAGTTGGGGTCAGGGGAATAATAGTTCAAAAGCAGAGGCTCACGTACCTGCTCGTCGGAGGCCAGAGCGGTGAAGAGGGAAATGATGTCACTCTTGACATAATCCAGCTCCAAGACCTTTGCAAACTCCCCCAGTTTGGAGGCAGCAGCACGACGCACCATGGGAGTGTCATCAGAACACAAAGTACGGAAGTGCCTACGGAGACAACCAGACACTGATTTAACAAAAGGATGGAAAACAACGCGCTGTTTGAGCAATTGCCCGTTCAAATAAGACAAAGCATCCATCTCAAAGGGTTTCATAGCAAGCACTTTGTTTTACATTTGCGAGAAATCCACTTACTGGCGAATCTCAGCCTTGACGGTGCTGGAGACTCGGGGATAGCAGACGCTGAAGAGACCGCAGGCGGACGTACGGGAGGTGAACCAGTCACCGCTAGCCAGCCGCTTCACCAGGGGCTCAAAGTGGACCTCCAGGTCAACTGGAGAGTGCTCCTGAGATATCTTGCGCAGTGACTCCACGGCCTTGTCCCGCACCACCGTCTCCTCTACTGTGGCCAGACTCTCCAATGGAGGCTGCAGTGACACAAGCATTATGCGATTACAGCAAGCAGACTTCAAGCTCCTGTTTTCAGATGTGCACGCCAGTTTACTCAGGAGTCCTATGGTTGTGATAAAATGTGCACATCAGACCGATGTGTGTAGCTATAATCTTGGAATTCCCTCCCAGGGTCAAAAGTGTTACGTTTTGTTGTCAGAACTCACCAGGAGACAGTGGACATACTCTGGCCCGCCGACCAGCATAGTGAAGTTTCCAAGCTGCTCGGCAAGGGCCAGGAGCACCTCATCTTCATCATAGATGGTATCTAAAGATGGACAGCAAAGTAGATTTGTATCTCACATTCACACATAAATTCCAACAGCTCAGCGACTTGTTAACAGGGAAATAAAACGTTACAGAAATATGTTTGTGAGAAACCATGTGGTTTTAAATGCAGAAGGATTGCAGGTCAAACTTGTTGGATAAGGTGGGACATGTTGGATGTGGTAGAACATGTTGGGTGAGGTCTCACATGTTGGGTGAGGTCTCACATGTTGGGTGAGGTCTAACATGTTGGGTGAGGTCTAACATGTTGGCTACGGTTTAGTCTCAAAAATCGGACATTCGATTGTCATGACTCGTTTCAGTGTTAACAGGGAATCAAAATCGCCTGACGCCTGATCCAGACGTGACATACAAACGATTCGAATGTGTCAAAATTCGGTGCCTAGAGCTTTGGGAAGACGAACAAAACAATGTGTCGGGAGACACAGACAAAATATCTGAAGGTTTAAAATGAAGGCCGTGCAGTTGGCTGGCCACTGTAGAAGATTGTCCCTAAAGATTGAGTTTCTCTCTGTCCGGATGAATATCTCCGTAACAAGCTCCAAAATAACGTAAGAATGCATATTTTGGACATGGAGGAAAATGCTAGACATGTTTGATCCTGTTGGATGACGACTAAAGTGTTGAATGAGCTTAATCATGTTTAAAGATAGGGATAAATTGATACCTGTCAGGAAGGGGAGCAACTCAGTGCGGGTCCTCTCTACTCCAAGAGCCAAGGCGATGGTGGACAGCTTCTTAATGCTGTTGAGTCGTAACTGACGGAATATCAAAGAATTTCGTTAAGATTCATCATGTTACTCTGGGTTCTGGGTACAAAATAACAGTGACCAGAGTTTATAATCTATTCGTTGTTCATTATTTACAGCGGTAGGCTCTCGTCTAGTTAAGGTGGAGTCAACCCTACACATACTTTGTGTCGAGGGCAGGCATGCACGACTTTAAATATACAGAAAACACTCATCAATATCAACATTATGGATAAGGGCTGATCTCTAAGTGTATCAAACACGTTCAGACTCATACTAACAGGTCTGACCCTATACTAGGGCCCTGGGACCTGGTTATGTCTCCTCGGTTAGCAACACTGATAGCAGCCCTTGCTAACAGCGCTACAGACCTACAGATAAATACAACAGCTCAGTATTTATACACCAAGACGAGAGCACGCAGGAGATATTTCACATGTATACACAACACAGACCGCTGTGTAGGCAACATATAGGAATTTATGAGACTATGTGCTGCTAATGGAGCAGTGAGCCCTCAGCAAGGCGGAGTCGCCCGGCTGAGCATCGCGTCGGGCCTCTGCTGCAGCAGCAGCTAACGTTAGCATGCACTAGCTCACTTAGCACAAAACGCACGAACCACATCACAGACAATGCCCAATGTTCCACAGATATATGTCCTTGATAATTCAGCAGAGTATTACCTGGACATCTTCATTTCTCAGCTCGTCGATGAGCACGGCGATAGGGTACAGAGAGTCGTCTCCGTCTGCTCCAGCCATTTTGGATGTGCTGAGTGTAATCGAATGGCGCTCCTGCTTCACTACGGGCTTCGTTTTAAAGTACGCGAGAGTTCAAGACGAGATCTGAATCTACCAGGTTGGTCAAAATGGCAGCGCAGCAACAGCAGCAGGGTGTAGGAGCGGTTCCGCCGACCGGGATGCAGCAAGCTACGTCTATACAGCAACAACTTAGTCAACAACAAGACGTGGACCCGGTCCAGAGGTTCAAGATGTTGATCCCGCAGCTGAAGGAGAGCCTGCAGGTAACCTGTGGGGGTCAACCCTGATCACACACTGATGGGGTCCGGAGTGCTCAGACAGTGTTAGCCTTTGATTGCATGCTAATCGATGTGTCGATTGAACAAATTGGTGTCTGCTCTTACTTTCAGTTTGTCATGAGGATCGCGTCTTCGAATTTGGAACACAACATGGCAATTGATAATGGGATGTATGTATTCTTCCTTACACGCATTGCATAGGTGAAAGCATAGTGATGGTCAAAGCCACAATGCTTTCACTTGCCAGGATTTAATGCATTTAATAACAGCGCTATTGATTTTCTTTTAAACCATTTTAGAAAAACCAACGATCTCCCCGCACAACGCTTTGACAAAAGTCTGGAGGAGTTTTATGCCCTTTGTGATCAACTTGAACTCTGCCTGGTACACACACACACACACACACACACACACACACACACACACACACACACACACACACACACACACACACATATCCACTCACTGTCATGGTCAAAAGGGAATCTAATAACCATTTATATTGTTTCTACACAGCGGCTGGCCTACGAGTGCCTCTCCCAGAGTATAGACAGTGCTAAACACTCCCCCAACCTGGTCCCCACAGCCACCAAGCCCGACACGGTGCAGAACGAGTCACTGTCGTACTCCCAGTACCTTGGCATGATCAAGTCTCAGATCTCTTGTGCCAAAGACATCCACAACGCTCTGCTGGAATGCTCTAAGAAGATCGCAGGAAAGGGACAGCCACAAGGGATCATGCAGTAGTCTACACTATGATGCTCCTTCTCAACTTCATCACAGATGGTCGAGTGAAGAACAGATACTTTTTTTTTTTTTTTTTTTACATTGGATCAAAGGCTATCTGGAAGTATTAGTGATTGCGATTCCTCCATGTCCAGGCCTACCTTGTTTTTTTTTTGTAAGTTATATGGTTGTTTTATGTGTAAATAGTATAATTTCCAAAGATGACCAGCAGGTGGTAGCAGTACCGTTTACTTTGCTACTTGCATTGCAACTCGTCTAAATATTTTGTAGAAGCACCTTTGTATGAAAAAAACCTGATTGGGATTTCTACAAGTTATTTTTCAATGGTGTATCCTATTGAAAGTTATATTTAGGCCTAAACCTTATATTCTGACTAGGTAGTTTGCCTCTAACTATGGTGCAATTATCTTAACTATATTTTTGCTGATGTATGAATAATTTCTCTCAAAATTATGTTAATTAAGTCAAAACTGCATCATCCTGGGGACATCCTATTAGAAAGAGTTGTCTAAAGAAGTCTCTAGCTGCAAGTCCTATCACGATGGACTACAGGGGGAGCCAGAGATCACTCTGACCTGCAGTACCGCATAAACCCTGGAAAAGACTGCACCTCCTAAACAAGCCAATGAGATCCCCTTTTGTGCTCTTATTTGTTTTTTTAAAAAAGGTGAACATTTGCAAATGCTTCTAATGTTTCAAGTTAAAGTCGGGGATGAATGCATTATAAATGGTCAGCATAAATCCAAACTATGAACTGTAAGAACAATTAGTCAACATGAAATATTATATTGCATATTAACTAAATATTAATCAGGTAAACTACGTTTAAAAATGTTTTATTCGAGATCTGTTTCAGTTGCCATGGTAAAGAGAATCTATAGCTTCAAAATAGCTAGTAGACAATAGTTACACGTAAAACTGAAAAATTTCCAAATATGACCGTCTTAAGAATTGCTTTGCAGCACTGAGCATATCATCTAGAGAGAAACTCAGACATACTCTTCAGTAACCATATAAAAAAGGGTAGCATTCATAACATTTTTTTTACAAAGATTACAGCAGATAACATTATTGAGACAGGCATTACACTTAATTACAATAGACAATTTAGACAGTGTAAGTGCACTAGTGGACTTTAAGTGAGTCAGTGACAATTAAAATAAATGGCTGTTGATGCAATCACTATAGTTTGACAACGGAATCTGGAAAATATGAATGAAAGTATTGCAATATACAGAATGTGAAATAAAGTCACTAAATCTACTGTGGGATTTATGAAATGATATTGGGATAAAAGTTAGCTTATTGTTCTGTTTAAACTCAAGAGTGTCTTTAAAATAAATACATGTTTTGCAGTTGTTTGTTCGATAATGTGAGTGCATAAAGCTGAAAGCAACAACGTCTACATTTAGAGCATTTCAAACGTTACGTCACTGCCCTCTACTGTCTGTGCTACTGGCTGGCAAGACAAACGTACACGTGTGCGTGAGAGTGCAGCACAAGGTTGTAAGTTTCCATGTTTAGGTGGTATGAGAATGAGGCCTGACAGGTTTCCTTATTGCTGGGCCACACCTGAGCCCTTCACTTTGTCGCAGTGGACCTGCTTCTTCCCTTCGGCTACGTGCACTCTCCTCTCCCTGTGGGATTAACAAGCAAGCAACAGACGCACTTCAGTTAGACCACAGGGTAAATGATGCTGGACCATGCATTGATACATTGATACAGAAATCTAAACATAACATATCTTGCTTTAATAGCATTAGAAGTAGCTTCTGAGCTGTTTGCATCACGTTTACGTTCAGCAGTTAGTTTTATTCAAAGGGACATAGGCTTGGAATAATCTTGGATCCAACAGTTCTTTAATTTTATAGCAGAACTTCTGGGGGCAGACAGGACAGGGCCTTTGCCGGTAAACCATGAACTATAAGGGGCGGAGGCACGCCTTGTTTCCTTTTCCGTTAATAAGATATTTTACAGAAGAAAACTAATTTGTGTGAATTTCAGATTTTAATGAGCGTATATTTCTACAGTGGCCTGTCTACACCCTGTTTAACTCTAAAATATTACAGAAACCTTTTTAAATTTACTTCTACTGGCCTTGTTTGTGTTGTGTTGTGCAATTACACGCTTTGAAATCCCCACCTCAAGAAACATGATTGGTCAAAACAAATATAAATCAAAATAAATGTAAACACCCTGTCAACTAGGATTTGACTTAAGAAGTATATCTAAAGTCTGCTTTGCTATACTAGGCTTGGAACAATGAAAACAACAACAACAACAACCTGACAAAGGGCAACAAAACAACATCCTGTCCAAGTGCAGACTAGACTAGAACACAAGCCCTCCATGCAGAGTGCGGTCCAGTAGTTTCAAACAGCAGACCTGTGGGGGGGTTCAGATGCGGTGAGGGCTGCCTGGTGCACAGCCCGGGGGGCCCTGGGGGCCTCCAGGCGCGATATGGGGACAGAAGGCTGGCCTTGAGTCAGCTTAGACTGAAACTCCTTGTCAAAAGTCTGCGCCTCGGCTAGGGGAAAAGGGGAGGGAGGAGAGGGTCAGACGCATTTGTAGGATTTATTTTGTTCACTGAGGGGTAATTCATTTGGCAGTACCATATTCTTGGAAATTAATCCTTGTTTGTTTCTCAAAGAGATAAAGAGTAAGGCTTGTGATTTCTTTAAAGGCACCCAGTGCAACTTTCGAGGCTTAAAAATAAACATTCAATTTCTAGTCTTTTTTACACGTAGTAAGTTTCAATAACTCCATACCATTACATACCGACATTTAAGCAGCAAAGATGAGACGTCGTTGTGTGGTGAGAACTGATACAAAATCGATAACAACAACAATGCCATTTTCTTTATTTTTTGTAACCTACAATAAATAAAGCAGGCTTCCAGTCAATGGAAAAATGGCTTCGCCCCACCGGCGATTGTTGTTGTTTACGATTTTCTATCAGTTCTCACCACACAACGACGTCTCATCTTTGCTCCTTGAATGTCGATATGTAATGGTATGGAGTTATTGAAACTTACTACGTGTAAAAAAGACTAGAAATTGAATGTTTATTTTTCATTGAATGTTTACATAAAGTTGCACTGGGTGCCTTTAAGGGCTGTGTAGTCTTCCTTGGCCACTAGATGTCTCTCTTAATAAGCTTAGTCACCATATCTGACCTAATGATTTCACCTTGGTCAATAAGTTCACTTGTTGACCTTTATTGTTTGTCAGCCTGTTCAGTTCAGCCTCTGTTGTCAGTATGTGCCTGCCAAAAACAAGTATAGTGCTCTCTGATTGTTTCAGATTGCTTATTTCCTCCTGTTCCTACCAAGATGCTTTGACGGAAGTGAAACCTGCCCAATGAGTTCCGGCACTCACTTCCCTCTGAACTTACATTCATCCATGTTCTGGAAGTCCTGGTTCAGCTCCTTCTCGCCGGTCTTCTTGTTGTGCTTCTTCTCCACCACGTGTCCCCGGTCCTGGATGTGGTGACCAATGGCCATCTTCTCCAGGCCGCTCTCAGAGTCCCTCAGTGCTTGCCGGGTCTCTGTGATCTGGACCAGAGAGAAAAGGCCACACCCGTTATATGCCAGTGGAACGTCACACACATCAAGGGCAGGATAGTCTGGTCGTTCCGTTGCTCAGAGTGTCAGACTCCCAGCTGAAAGGTTCTGGGTTCGATCCCCAACGTCGGCAGTCTGTCTTTCGGCAACCTTGAGTAAGAGGCCTCCCTGCATCTATCCCTACCAGCTCATTAATGACCTCACACACATACATAACTAAGAAAACAGGAATAAATTCAGGGCTAGATGCAAAGGTAATTGCAAAGACATCACTTAAGTCTCTTAAACCCATGATTTTTAATACAAACTGGTTCCTCTCTACCATTAAAAAGACATGGAGATGCATTGCACGGAGATATCAGACGCATAAGAGCTCCCACAACATACATTAGTTGACCGTGAAGAAAAGTGTAAAAACCGATGTTGTTATTACGGTGTAATGCAATCTGCTGTTGAACGTACCCCTCCGGGGGCTCTGCGAGTCTGCGAAGAGGCCTGGAACACCTTGGGAGGCTCGTTGCCCACCTTGGAATAGGTGGTGACTGACGAGGAGCTGAACGAGTGGCTATTCGGGTTGCTGGAGTCTGTGGATAGGTTATCCTGCAGCAGATTTGACGCACACACACACACACACACACACACACACACACACACACACACACACACACACACACACACACACACACACACACACACACACACACACACACACACACACACACACACACACACACACACACACACACACACACAATTCACAGAAAGGTTAACCGCTGAAGATATTAGATGTTTTGTCTCCAAGCTAAAAAGGTACTGGGTTTGAGTCCCCAAATTGCCTAACCCTATACCGTCTTCTTCTTAATGAAATGTATCTAAATCCACTGTAATTTGCTTTGGATAAAAGCTTCTTCTCAATGGCTTAATAGTAACATGGAAATTACTAAATTAACACATGGGCGTAGATGATAAAGGGGGTTTGGGGTAAGCATGGCCTAACCAGGTCTGCAGAGGAGATGACATCAGCCCACATCCGCAGTCTATGTGTCAAACACAATTAGTTTGAGCTCTCCCAAATGAATTATTTGAATCAATGGATATTTGGCATTCATGCATGCAAGTTTGTTGACCTATGTCCATTAAACCGTGGGTGGGAGTCTGGACACAGCACTTTCGACAGAGATGGTGAACAGAAACCAAAAGTGAAGAGACTTTCTGTGGGAACTCACAAAGTTTTTGTGCATGTCGTCCATGCGGGTCCTCATGTTGAGCATCATGTTGTCCAGCATGCTGAAGGGGTTCCTCACGTCCGCGTCCTGGAGAGAGAACCCATTTATTACACACAGAAATCATCAACTCACTGACAGCCGAGGCTGAGGGCAATCAAAGCCTACATTGGAAAACTTTAATGGGCTGCAAGTTTCAACAGCAGCATGAGAGTGAAGAGTAGCTGTAAGAACAAATGGGCAATCATTAAATCTCATGGACGCATGAAGGACACTTATGTGACTTATGTGAAGCAGCAGAAATAACATTAGTCTATATGTTCAACCTCTGAAAACTGAAACCACTGCTACGTAAGTTGGATCAATTCCAGCGACAAGAATAATTGGGTGTTATTTTCCATAGGCTAATGTTTGCATGGTAGTCTTAGTGTGTGTGTATGTGTATGTATATTTGTGTGTGTGTGTGTGTGTGTGTGCGTGTGTGCGTGTGCATGTGTGCGGGCGGGCGTGCGGGCGGGCGTGCGGGCGTGCGTGCGGGCATGCGTCTTTGTGCTTCAATGATGGACACAATGGCGACAATGCCAGCCGTCCCGGACGGTTTTGGGCTTCTCTGTGCTCTCTGCCAACTGGGTTCCTTGGTAAAGGGCAGTGAGAGGAGCTGGGGGACTGGCTGTCACAGTACCACCTGGTGCATGGGCATTACCAGCTCGTAAAACACTCCTCTGTGGGCACACAGTACACACTATTCATCTCTGTGGCCTATAGGCGTATGTATTGGAAGCCTTTACCCAACTGTATACAGGACATTCATAATCCCTTCTCTACCTTCTGAACCGAGTGACATGACATGACATGTTTCAAACCGAGCTTGACGAACGTATACAACTGAACCATTATGGTCACGATGCAGCTAGATTGGTACGTTTCTTCCAGCAATTATCATGTACATTTCTAATGATGAATTGGGAAATAAACACAATTATGCATTATATATTGTATGTTTTGTTTGTCTTGCAGGGTTATAAAATACAAACTAAAATGAAATACAGCTTTTAAAAACCCCATACGGTGTTGATGATAACAACACAGGCGGAGGCCTGCATCGAACACAAATGCTTTCCTGCACTCTGCTATGTCGACTTGGAATGACTTAAGCAGTTGAAAAATGAAACAACTTGTCCTTCTTGCTGTTTTTAAATCAATGACAAAGGGTACTTAAGATACATCGGTCAGTCAATGTATTTGACAGCGATGTTTTGTATTTGTCTTATTTACAGTTTTTTTGTTGCTACAGGTATTGTCCAGGGCACTATTGTAATAGAGCTTTTGTAATCTCAATGTCCTTCCCTGGCAAAATAAAATAAATAAACATGCTGATCGTAACTTTGACAAGCAATCAGCTGTCCAATCCTACTGACCATGTGGCGCTCGCAACTGCTGAGAAACCATGCAGTACCATATTAATGGAGTAGATGCCTGCCATTGCATTCATGGCATATAATGGCAGCACCAGACAAATACACACACGCACGCACGCTCGCAAACACTAGTCTTTTGCCATAGCGGATTCCAAAGAGCCCTGCACACTATTTGGGAACGTCTGCAGAGTTCAGGGGCATGCTGCTACTTTCTCAGGTTTTCTCTGTAGGTCATCATAAGGATGTTGTGTTTTTTCAAACCCTGATACCTAGATCACTTAGCACTCCACCGCAGCCCTACACTGCCCCCTGAACCTGACAGGGGTGTGCAAGCATGGAGGAAGAGGAGGAGGAGGAGGAGGAGGAGCGTCCTTCAGCCAAGCTGTCAGTTCTCCTTGCCAAACACCATCCTGGGTGTTTATGAACCCCGAACCCAGGATAAACATCTCACCATCCAGGGATGGGCATGCGAGGGTGTACATGCGAGTATGGGTCGAGCCAGAGGGATAAAGAGAGAGTGTGGGTGGCAGGGGTCATTCATTGTGCGTAGCTGGTGTGGGGTGTTGAATGACTTGGGTTCCATGTGTAATTCGGTCGCGTTGCAGGGGATTAGCGATGGAGTTAGCGCTGCGGCGAAGCCCGGTTCTGGGAAGGCGTCGGGTGGGCAGGGCCGGACCCCCGGACCCGGCCCAGCGGAGGGCTTTAGCGGGGTCCGGGAGAGCTGCTGCTCGCTCAGCGCTTCTCGAAAGGTCGCGCTGATGTAACGCCCTCAAACGGTATGCATGAAGCCCGCCGGCCAATTATATCTGGGAGCGAGAGCCAGCTATGAACTAATAAATGGCGGATACATTTCTGCCCATATTTTTAGCCAGGGGTCAGGGCGAGCGTAGATGTTGAGAGTGCAAAATGTGGCGCACAGACCCAGTGGTCTTTCACACATTATTTCCGGACAGCTTTCCACGCTGTCTCAATCACTCACTCCTTCTTCTCCTCCCAGTACTCCGGATCGCTTTATTTCAAAATGGATGCTTAGATATGGTTAATGCGGGGTCTGCTGCCACTAATGGCGAGCGTGCTCTTGGACCAAAATGAGCTCTGAGTGATATTTTGAAACGGGGTGTGCAGGTTTGATTCCTGCTTGTAAGGGATAAAGAGGAGAGGTGTGTGTTGGACGGCTCCTAGCAGCAGGTGAGTCCCTAGAGAGACAGTGACATGTACAAGCCATCTAAGAAGCATACATCCTCATGGGAGAATTAAGGAGGAACAAATATAAGGATATAAGGATTAAAAAAAATAAATAAAAAAATAAATAAAAAAAATGGAGGAACAAGATGGCTTACATGGTTAGGAAGAGGGAATCAAAGTATCATGTGTTTCATGTCAGTTTCATTTAGATGTATGAGTTGGACCGAAAGCAACTGTCCCAGTTTAAGAATCACTACCATAGATTGATTTTAGACAGATTTCTTTACTGTATTTATCCTTAAAGAGAAAAGTAAGTGCACAACATTGCACAGCAACTCATTTGATTATCTACCGACTGAATAAAAAGGATAAACTGAATAAAAACCAAAAAAGCCAATAATGAATAGGTTCTCTAACTGACCACGGTATCAGGAATACACTCAAAAAGACCCGCCCCCGGTTATTTCCACACAGCCCTGGAACACATACCTCCGCTACCATGGTAACCACATGCCAAGCTTTAAACAAACCGCAGAGTGAAAGGAAGCGATCGTCTCACCAGCGGTGGAAAATAAATAAATAAATAAATAAATAGACCCAACATTTGAAACTGCCGTCTCGTCCTCTATTTATAAACAAGTCTCCCCTGTGGAAGGGCCGTGTCTTGAAAGGCGATATTAGGAGCGGGGCGGACAGGGGACGGGACCGGGGGGACAATACGATGTGAGGGGTCGCGGCACGGCGGGAAGCGACAACAGGACACATTCACCAAATGGTTGGCAAAGAAGAGCCGGAGGGGAAGCTTCTGGCACTATTTGGTGAATGCGTCGTCTGTGTTTATGCATGCATGTTTCAATGTGGTGTGCATGCACATTCACCCCTTTATGAGATGGGTGTGTGTGTTTGACTTTGTTTGACTATTTCAACGATGATAAATTGTGATATGATAGGCTATGATAATCCATGCATTGCTCTGGAGTTTCATGATAACATGGCCATGTGTGCTTCTGATGTTGGAGAGCAGTGATGCATGTCAGATAAATGTTGGATCTAGCTGCTGGATGGACATGTTTTTGTTGCAGACAGGACCACCGGATCACACACATACAGTGGGAGTGTGCGTTTGATTCCTCTCCATAAAGACCCCATCCACTCTCATCCAAAACACTCTATACATCACACACAAACATGTGTGTAAGTGTGTTTAGGTATCTGTCTGTGTGTGTGTGTGTGTGTGTGTGTGTGTGTGTGTAGGTGTGTGTGTGAAGGTGTGTGTGTGTGTGTGTGTGTGTGTGTGTGTGTGTGTGTGTGTGTGTGTGTGGTTGTGTGTGTGTGTGTGAAGGTGGGAGAATGCGTGTTTATGTGTGTGAAAGAGTGAGTAAGTGAAACATAGATAGATAGATAGATAGATTGATAGATTGATAGATTGATAGATAGATAGATAGATAGATAGATAGATAGATAGATAGATAGATAGATAGATAGATAGATAGATAGATAGATAGATCGATCGATCGATAGATCGACAAAGAAGAGAAAATATATGACAGAGAACAACCAACTTTTTTCGCATACTCTAATTAGCATTGATCTCATATATCGACTCTCGATAACAACTCCTGATGTTGTTTGTTTGTTTTTGGTTTCTCGGTGAACCGTTGATGCTAGCCCCTGACAGCTCATCGGGTCGAGCGTGTCCAGGTGCAGGGGCCGGCCTTCTGTAACCTTCTCCTCCCAGCATTAGCACAGCCCCCCTGGGACACACGTCCCCCCCAACTCCACTCCGCGGCTAATGCAGACTCAAATAGCGCGGCCAGTTTCCTTGAAAACCAAAACCCTCCCTCTCTAGTGTAGCGAGAGCACTCCCATGCCCCTCGGTGATCCCGCTGCACTGCAGCGCACCGTCCCGGCTACGATTACGACTCCGACTCCGACGCAGTGAAGTTGCGGCTGAGGAGAACGCAGAGGGCCAGTGGGTGAGGATCAGTGGGGAGAAGTGCAGACGCTCTTGAGTCAAGGGGTGTTTCAGGTTCGGGGGGGGGGGGGGTATCATAAGGACTTCAGTGTGGTGAGGGAGGGAAAGAAAAAATGTGCTGTTGGAGTCAGAGCACAGCTCAGGCAATAAAAGTAGAAAAAGTCAACGCAATCGAGGTAGCCTGTAGTCGCAAAGAAGCAAGTCTTCTGCAGGTGAGGTCGCCGATTGCAGAATCTGTATTAACCCTGCAAATCTGTATTAAAGCTCCAGTCCAATTTTGGTTCCTACTTTAGTCAAGTCTAAGACCCACCACATTCCAGATAATAATTGTATTATATTGCAATATATATTAATATATCCTATCTACTTCACACAGGATGACCATAAAAAGGTAAACTTATGCTGTTGTTACACACAGGCTCTAGCTCTCCGAGGCCTTGTGCAAGACAGCAGAACTCTACAAGGCCGAGTTCATGGGAGAGTGAGAGAAGACGTGTGTGTTTGTGTGTGTGCGCGCCACCATAAGAAGGCAGTGTGTCAGTGGAACAATGCACTATTAATAGTGCTCCTCTGGGCTGAAAATAGCTGTCCAGAGGCCAGTGGGGGACTTAACCCCCTACTATCCAGATCCATGTCCAAAGTGAGGGGGGCTCCCCATAAGATGTCGGTGGGGTCTACCGGGACCTGACCGACAGGGATTTTGTGTCTCCCAAGTCTACTGTAATTGTGTTATCGGTATTTGGTTGGAAGGGGGAGGTCATGGCGTCTATGTGTTTGTTTGACAGTTTGAGAACGCAGGGGAACTGACAACACATCAGGTTTTTTTGTGTCCACTGACCCCAACGATGTGTAGGTCAATCAGCCTATAAGGATAGTGGCACATGCACACACACACACACACACACACACACACACACACACACACACACACACACACACACACACACACACACACACACACAGTGGCCCGAGTGACAGCCCATAGACTTTAAAACACCACACCAAACCATCAGCAAACCCCCCAAAAAGTACACTTCACAAATACAAACTGACACAGAGCTATAACACACACGGTGTTCATGTGGTGTGTATTGGAGTCTTCTTCTGTTTGTGTGTTCCTACCCGGTGCTCGTCTCTGAGAGTCAGAGAGGTGCCTGGGGGGGCAGCGGACCCTCGTCTCTGCTCCCTGCAGTCCGTCAGGCTGGACATGAAGGGGGTGCCGCCGAACGGGTCGGAAAAACTGCGCATCATCTGTCTCACGCGGTCATTATGAGCCTGGAATGGATCCCTATTGGACAACAGAAGGACATTCAATTAGGTTTAGGTATATATATATATATTTTTTTTTATGTCAAGGAGTGAGGTCATGCATAGAGTAGCACAGAAATGGTTCCTACCTTGTAGAGCTAAAATAGAAGAGAAGGGAAGGGAAAACAGAGACAGGGACGACATTCAGTGTTGAACTACAGAGTTTCAAATTTGGTTCAACTAAGCATGAACGTCTAAAGGGGAATTGTTTGAATATTCTGAAATAATTAACAGATGTGTCAATCGCAGATCTGATCGATCACCCTAAGCCCTAATTCATTTATTATAGATCACAGGTGTAAAATGAAGTTGTTTAAACTAATTATATCCAAGTAGGACCTATTATATTTTAACCAGTGGCTGAACAGCATTGGCAGGCCACTTTTTAAGTGTGATACGATTAGGGCTACATAAGAAGTAAGCTGCTAAATACAGTGTGATTCCTTAATGCTTCAAACATCAGTTGATTTCGGCAACGAAAACATTCATGCAAGAACCTGTGTTTGTGTGTGTTAAATGTATGGATGACAGCAATATACACACATGGTGGGGTTTAACGTTACTCACGAGAAGAACGGGTCCTCTTCAAAGTCCCTGGCAGTGGTAAGACTGTTGAACATTTCCACAGACGTCGAGAACGGAGCTCAATTAAAGCAAACAGTTATAAAAATATTTATTGGAGACTTAAGGAGTGTGAGCCCTGGCGTTCAAGGTCTATGGAGTTACTACGAAGTCTCTTAGCTGCAACATGATTTAAAATTACAGCGTACGACCATGTGCCACATGACCAGAGTCGATCCCTCTGATTGGCTGGTTATTCGGAGACGGAGAAGGTTCCATGAAAAGGTTGCGTCTGTTGTGGACGGCTGCCATGACAACGGCCCTGTAGATAAGAACTCTGCACTTCAATGGTCGTTTTCCTTAATTTAATTAAAATCTTAAAGGTATTTTTTAAGATAATCAAACCCCATCTTACTAAATCGATGTTTTCCTAGAATTAGAAGAGTGGACTACTTAACACAGTAAATTAATATTAGGACAGACAGTATTTGACGATGACTTAATCTAACCAATTCATGTGAAGCCTAATTTACTTATTGTATTTTACTTGCCACTTTGTCATTCAAGAACACACAATCTCATACAACAAAATCAACTGTATAGGCACTTGTTTATGAAGTGGTTGTTCTGAGATGGTCCCTGTGGATTGGGAGGACACCGTTAGCTTGAGACCGCCACCCGACACGCTGGCATGTGGCTGACTGATGTAAGCAGGGCCATCTGCTGAGTGACTTGTGAATAAACGTACACACACACATACACACGTAAAAATGCGCAAACACATACACAAACATACAGATGGACCTACAAGCGAGCAAACGCAGGCATGCAACACACACACACACGTACAAATGCGCACAGACAATCCACAATAATACAGATGGACATACAAAAGCATGTGCACACATGCAAGAATGCACAAACACACACAAATGGGCAAACAAACACACATACAGATGGACACCCACACACACCCAAGCAAGCATGAACAAACACACACACACACACACACACACACACACAACGATTTGACTGAAGTCCGAATGGTTTGTATTATTCCAATGTTAAGTGTTGATGGAACAAGGCTCGGGAGGGTGTTCCGTGTCTAGCATAACGCTACCATCTGGTCAGTCCACAAATAGGCCGGAGTCTGGACTCGGCACAGACCTTGAACTCAAGCACAGAGAAACCAAATCTAGATAACAGACACCAACACAGAGCATAACAAATCCAAAAAGTAGAAAGATGGATACAGAGGACTTTTATGTTTTACATTCTTCCAGAAACCCGTGGTGGCATTTGTTCAGTGTGAGTCAGGTTCAGAATCAGATGTAGTAAGATAGGGGAGCCTGCATACTACTAATATAAATTCTGGCTCATAATGTGTCTGGGATGTCTAAATATACCACCTCATCCCGCCTGCTCAGAGGATAATTTTATACTTGAATTCAAGTAATCATGTTTCAATGTTTAATTATCATCACTAGGATTGTAATCCTTTAAAGATGGTATTTTATTTACTCCTTCAAACTTAAAACAAGATTAACATTTGTACTAATTCTCATATCTTTATTGGTGATATTAATACAAAATAAGACAAAGTGTGAATATTTTCTTCTTTCAAAACCATGTTAACAAATTATCAAAGGAGAATGAAATAAAAACACTTCAAACGACTCCACAAGTATTCTACTGGCAGTAATTCTGCTTTAGCTGATGAAAAAAAGTCAATGCATAAGAAAGAATAAACCAAAAAAAAGTAAACGGAGCAGGTTGTCCACACTATTTACAGGAGTAAAAACTATGACAGACATGAGCCTAGGATATTAACAGAACCACCCCACATCCATCCACTGTGCCTGGTTGGCTTCATGTAACCGGGCTTCCCATGAGCCTCTCCTGTCGCAGGGAGACCAATCTCTTCAGCCACAGCTCCTCTGCCTTCTCCTTGTCCATGAATAACTACAGGAGGAGGAGGAGCAGAAGGAGGATGTTCAGAAGGGCAACAGGAAAAACACAGTTAATAGCTGAGATGTGATCTCTGGGTAACCGAGAAGTCTTCAAGTCTACGTTGCTGAAGTTTCTTATGCAAATGTAAGACAAACTTGTTCTTATATTATAACAATACCACCCGCCATTGACTTCCATGACATGATGTACAGTTTGGTTTCGTTTAGTCTTGTTTGTCTTGTTGTAAATGATAATGCTTACAGCCATGCACGGAGCACGTCTCTCCAGTGATTTTCTTACTCAAATCAACACATGTTACTGAAGTGCTTAAGAGTGGAGCATGGTAAGTTGGTTGGACCCTTGTTTTATCGGTTCTAATTGGCTGGTCAGTCTTTGTTCACTTTCCGCCCCCACACCCAGGGTGTGAGGGCGGGGCATGAGATGGGCGGAGGTAGTTCTGGCTGGACAGTCTGATCATGAGATGGGCGGAGGTAGTTCTGGCTGGACAGTCTGATCATGAGATGGGCGGAGGTAGTTCTGGCTGGACAGTCTGATCATGAGATGGGCGGAGGTAGTTCTGGCTGGACAGTCTGATCATGAGATGGGCGGAGGTAGTTCTGGCTGGACAGTCTGATCATGCGCCACAAATAAGAAGACGGTTACCGCGGTCCGGTCTCCCCCGGCTTAGGTTCTGCTCTGTATTGTATATGACCAATGGCTTGAGATATCTGACGACTAATGATGGTTTAGTGCTTCCTGTCGTCAAATGTGGGTATGCTGTATGCATTCAAGGTTTATTTGAATAGGGGCAGATACAGAAAAATAGATACGCTTAAGACAGTCATCCGATGTTTGCATCATAGTGTTTTTAGCCTAAGATAATTTACTACACGTGTCCCCATTTGTCATCTGTATGTCATTCTTTAAATCCTAAGGCATGGAGCACCCTTAAAGAGTAGAACCATACACCATTTCATGCAATAAATGATTACATCTTTGATGTGAGTGATTTCTGGCAGAATACGGAACTTCCTGTTTGGAGCTGGTCAAGAAAAACTGAAAAAGACAAAAAAAAGTTAAGAAGCCTGGCCGAGATGCTAATGGAACCCGCACCTGACCCTTGCATGACACAACACACCTAGCAGCGATGATGTCATCAGTTGCACACGCTCACACAACTTTGGAATGTGGAGTGTGTTTCTGGGCCCAGGGCCTCCGCCACTGAGCCACCACCTCGCGTCCTGGTCCGATTGGGGATGGAAGCATGGCGGCAGGAGTCATTAGATAAAGAAACCAGAATGTCTAAAGCCGCTTTTCCACCGCACATGTAGCTCGACTCGACACGACTCGACACGACACGACTCGACACGGTAGCAGCACGGGTGCTTTTCCACCGCAAAAAGTACCTCCTGGACGTGGGCGGGGTCGGCTGCGCGAAAGGGCCGTGACGTATTTGTGTACGCGACGCAAACAACACATACGCAACCCACACATGGACAGAACCCACATAACAACAATGGAGGACATCGATCACATTACTATTATTAGCTGGCATGTTGAAGAAGTTGGAGAAGTGGAACATGTTGGCTGCGGCGCTGCTATGGATGTTACCAGCATGGTTGCCATGTCGCTCTCGTGACTTCGTCACACTCTCTGGCCAATCAGTCGCCGGCCGTCTGCCGACGTCACCTTTTAGCATCGGCTCAGCTCGCTTGGAACCTAGAGCGAGTAGGTACTAGAAAAAGCAGCCACTTCAGGTACCAGATACCATGGTACCGCGGTGGAAACGCAAAAAATGCGAGCTGAGTCGAGTCGTGTCGAGTCGTGTCGAGCTGGTACCATGCAGTGGAAAAGCGGCATAATACAGGCTCAACCACATGACTCAATGCTTTATGCCTGGGTGTAAGGCCACCTTCGCTAGAGCTGTGTCAGTGTTATTCTAGCTAGGCCTATCTAGAGCTGTATCAGAAAGCTTAATCTCTCAAGGCCTTACTAGAACTGAATTAGGGTTTCCGATAAACATTCCCCCTTGCCAGTGAGGTAATTACTTTTCCTGTAATATTGCATGTATATATATATACACAGTCTAAGGATATGTAAGACAGGTCCACCACATGAAGGTATAGACCAGGCTGCAAGGCGGCACCTATCTGACTTGTGGACACACAGCATTGTGAAATGATAACAGGGTTGATCTGCTCGTCCACCGGCAAGAAGCGCTGGGGAGCGACGCTCCGGGACAGAGGAGGAGGGGGAGGAGTGTGGAGGGGGAAAGGCGTGGGGAGGACGCCTCCTCCCGTTCTGTTCATAAGGCGTGGGCTGCTGTCGCGACACGGCGCAGGGCCGCTTTCGTCGTGCTCGTATTGGCAATAATGTGCGTGTGAATACTGTCTCGGTATGCAGATGGCTGCACCCAACCATCCCTCATCCCCACCTCCACACATCCCCCATCCTCCATTGTTCAGGAGGGGTGGGGCGCTGTGTGTTATCAGTGGTGTTCTACAGCGTCTGACTCTAATCTCTGGTAGATCTGCACTGGTTGCCTGGTGCTAATGATGCTCTGCATGTGTGTGTGTGTGTGTGTGTGTGTGTGTGTGCACGTATGTGTGTGTGTGTGTGTGTGTGTGTGTGTGTGTGTGTCTGTGGGCACGTATGTGTGAGTGTGAGTGCCAGTGTGTGCGTGTATATGAGTGAAAATGTGCACATATGTATGTGTAAATGAGTCTAAATGTGATCGTGTGTGTGTGTGTGTGATCGTGTGATCGTGTGTGTGGGATGACAGTATCTAGCTGTAGTAATGGGAGTCATCTGTCCTGATTGGAAGTGAGGCTGAGACTGAGGCCCGCCTGGGGCATATTGCTGCCATACATCAGCCTGTCTGAGGGACTGTGCGTGTGTGTGTGTGTGTGTGTGTGTCGGGAGGGTCTGATCTGCATACATCATGGCCTAACTGAGTTTCCCCTGCGGAGACAGATTACCGGAAAAGGCCTAGGGGCCAATATTGGAGTTTAAAGTTTTCCCCTTCAACACTTCCTGGTTAGGAGAATAATGTTCTGCAGAAGGTATCATAACACCAACTCCACTTGGTCGTTCCTCCTCACGGGCTAGGCAGTTCGCCCCAGCTCCGTGTAACGGCTGAGTCCCTGGCTGCCACGGTGGAGCGTATCTCTGTGCAGCCTGGCTTCCTCTGGCTGGGGTACGGGGGTGTGGGGGTACGGGGGTGTGGGGGTACGGGGGTGTGGGGGTACGGGGGTGTTGTGGTACGGGGGTGTTGGCGTGTACACGCGTGTCCGGGGGGAGAGCACTCACGCTTGGGTGCGCCAGGTTGTCCGTGTCGTTGTAGCGTATCGACGTGGGGAGGACAGCCACCTCCACAGGGGCTTCAGAGGGGTCCTCCTGCTTCACCTCGGCTGGCTCCACCTAGAACACCATCCAAACAGACCCATGCAAGAAAACAGAACCTCAAAGTCTCTTACTCACTTATCGATTTTTTTATTCATGAACAAATCACAAATTCAAAATTACACAGTAAACTATCTAGTAAAAACGGTATTTAGTAATCCATCTTAAAGTTTGTCTTTATTTATAGAAAAACTAATATCTAATAAAATAAGGATGCAAGTACTGCACTTTACCAGCAGGTGGCAGTGCAGGTTTGAGTCTCGCGCTAGAACTTCCAAGCATCAGCTTATTTGCTAGAAGTCAGCTCACAATTCATAGCATTAAAAATACTGTCAAACCGTGAGCAAATGTATTTGATTATACAAGCACAGCAAACTATCTTAAAACTCTATGTGATTATGTGTGTGCAAGGGGTTTCACACCAAGAGTGAAATCAGAGCGTTGAGTTAGAAATAAACTGGGATCATGCTTTGGAGGAAAATCTTCTAAATCAGAGCAATATTGTTGAGATGATGCCTTGTCAGTCTAATCGGCACAACATTAGGAAGTAGTTAAAAGGTTTTGGTATCAAGCCATTTGTGAACTGTAGGTCATTCATGTAAAGTTAATGGCAATAGTTATTCTTAATAAAGCACGGGTTCTCAAGTTATTATTTTCTAAACAATATTTGGCAGGCTTAAAAAGAGACTTAAATACATTAATAAATTGCCTCAAATTGGTCGCGTACCAATACATCGGCGATGACTTTGCAATACATCCGGGTTTCAGGGTACTTTCGATGATCTGGCCATTATGAAAAAGTAATAACCGATAGTGGAACTAAGCATTACAACATTTTACAATGTTACCATTACAAATTTAACCATGGTTCAAAAGTGAAGCAGTTGCTGAGTAATATCAGCAGAAGCCAAACCGATTATTAAAGTTAACCTTGCTAATTGTCCTGAGGAAATTTGGCCTTCATTAGCATTCAAGCAATAAAAGGACATCAATAAATCGTCAAATTCTAACGTTGATTTCAATAAGACGCCCTTTGAAGCAGAGCACACTGACCTTCTCCCTGCTCTGATGACTTTCACTCACAACAGAAGAACATCCTTTTCATCCCCAAATTATTTCTGACCTTCGCATGACTGGAAACACAGACGGGAAGCCCTTGTGAGGCACAGGCCGGCGCTGTGGCGCGGCCCGACGTGGTTTAACCTGCCAGGCTTTAACCCAAACAGTTAGCCACTTAGTGTCTCCTGCGGCTGGCTGGGCGCTGACCCGGGGCACGCTCACTGACATTTGCACTAAAACTCTGCGGTCGGAAGCTGGAATCTGGTGCCTTTGTCTCTACGACAAGGGAGCCAGGAGCCTCCATAAATCTAATTCCTGCCTCTTCGGCGGTACGGGGGCATTTCAATAATGACTTTTGTGTTCAGCCTGCATCTGCAAAACCACACAAACCAGGGCGGGAGACTGGGGGTCGGTGGGGGGGGGGGGTAAAACAGAGGGATGGAAAGGTGGGAGAGAGAGAGAGACAGAGAGAGGAGAGGGGGAGAAATAGACAACGGCTGTTGCTTTTGTGTGGGCCCTGTTGCTCTGGAGGCGGTGGACCGTGGCACGTCAGATGAATCCGTCTCCATGCGGAAACAAACGGCATTGAATGGGAATGTTTGATTTGGTCTGGGCCGTCTCCGGACAGACGGCACCACTGCGGCGCAGGGGGTGGAAAAATTCAATAAGAGCACAGAGTGAAAAGAGAGAAAGAGTGAGAGAGAGAGAGAGCAGGGGACACAGAGAGAGAGAGAGAGAGAGAGAGAGAGAGAGAGAGAGAGAGAGAGAGAGAGAGAGAGAGAGAGAGAGAGAGAGAGAGCACACGCACCTTTATGTCGTCCCTGGATGATTTGAAAGCCTGAGGAACAAAGGAATCACTCTCGATGGCCTCAATGTCCTTTATCCTTCTCACTTGCTCCTCCAGAGACGTCCCCTCTGAAACACAGGACCACCGGGGAGACGTTACGCACAATACACACACACGCACACACACAGAATACAAACACACACACCTGCATGTGTGTAGATGCACGCAGGCGCACATTCACACGCACACCTGCATTTGTGTGCAGGCCCGCAGACACACTGACGCACACACACACACACACATACACACGTGTGCATGCATGCAGTTGCACACACACACACACACACACACACACAGACACACACGTGTGCATGCAAGCAGTTGCACACACACACACACACACACACACACACACACACACAGACACACTGATCGAACACCATACCCTGTCATGTTAAAAAAGAGATGAACCTCAATGTGAAGTGGGTTTCACTGACTTGGTTTACAGTACGTTATGTCTCTATAGTAATTCCCGCTGACACATGAGATACACAATGTCTCTTATTTAGCTGTTTTAATCCGGGCTTCCACGACGAGAGCCGGGGCTAGGCGATGGGGACGGGGGCCACGTCAGAGGCAGTGACAGTCAAGCGAAGGCATCATCCAATCAGTGAGAAGGCTGGAGAGATAAAGTATGATAACAAATCCAAATATACACACACTCAATACAATGCATTTCATCCATTAGGATAACAAAAACTGCATTATGTTTAATGGAGTTTCCATGCAATTGAAAGAGTTGCCCCCCCCCCCGGTTTGTACAGCCCAACAAAAAGCTGGGGAACGTCTGAAACCCATTATATCTGGATATGAATGAACTCTTGAAAAAAAATTATGGAAAAGAAAAAACTCCAGAAATGCAAGATCGGTGTATATCTGAAAAGTTAGCAAAAATAAATAAATAAGAAAGAGAAATTTTTTTTGACAAAAGTCTGAATGCTCCCATTATTTCACGCCTGTCAATCTCCACCTCTTCCCTTGATCAGTCAATATTCATCTCTCCCAGCGTCTTCCATCCGTCCTCTCCTGCACTCAATCTCCCTGTCATACAGCCGCTCCACTCCACTCATGTAGCCTGTGTCACGAAAGCACGCACGCACACACACACACACACACACACACACACACACACACACACACACACACACACACACACACACACACACACACACACACACACACACACACACACCGTGTGCGACGCCACGCAATGGCGTTCCGTCACAGGACTTTCCTCCTCCCCGCCGCGTTGAGCCTCCTACATGCTTTAAGAGGTGTCGATGCATCCCACACAGGCACACAGGCGCACGTGGGCAGAGGGACGCGCACACGCGCTAATGAGTGGTTGAGAAAGGAGCTACGTGTGGTCCTTGTGCACAGAGAGAACAGAAGGGGCCCCATAAAAAGAAGGAGGA
>NC_082397.1:15450912-15548555 GCF_031168955.1 Gadus macrocephalus
TGTATCCAAGCGGGCCATCAGGTGTGTGTGGGTCATTTGCTGCCACTCCCTGTGACACGCGACGCGGGCGTGTGCTGATGAGCGGTGGGCTAGCACGCCGGTGTGGGGGTCAAGGTGTCACACACACACACACACACACACACGGAATCCAAGACATAGTGACAGGCTGGGCCAGATGTCCCGGGTGAGTCCCCGAGGAGTGTGCGTGCATGTGTGTATGTTGTGTGTGTGTTTCCGCATGTGTATGCAAGTGAGTGGAAGGACGGAGAAAGAGTGGGTGTGTGTGGGTGTGTGTGTGGGTGTATGGGAAAGGGGGGGGGGGGGGCAGTGACACAGCAGGTGGCTAAGCTAGTCTAATGATGCCAGAGCATCACAGGGCTCCCTTGGGACCATGCGCACAAATACAGACAGCCAGACACACACACACACACACACACAGGGCATTTCCCCCAACCCCCCCATACACACGCACACCCAAAATGATAAAAACACAGTAAAACATGGCCTCCACGCGGCCTGCCTCCCTCCACCGTACACACGTGTGTGCTAAGTGAGCTCCCAGGGTGACGACCACTGTTATCCCCGTGGCGACGGGTCTCTGCGGAGCCTCCTGTTATTCTGATCAGGGGCCCGTCACCGACACTGAGGGGCCCCCCTTGACGACCTCATACATCACAACCCTGACAATAATAATGCAAAAAAGCTCTGGATAAAGAAGACCGGTGCACTCAAACACCGGTGTTGGGACGTGTGCGTGTGCATGTGTGTGTGTGTCCGTCTCCCCCCCTCGGCCAGTGTCTTCCGTCCTCTGGTGTTTTGTCTCTAGCCGCATGTCTTTCCACCGATAGGATCTGTGGCTTCTCAGTCAATAAGAGTCTAAATGATGAATTAATGACCTAAACAGTCCAGCAGGACATGGCAGCCACGCGCTGTGGTGTGTGTTCTCCCTCTCTCTCCCCCTCCACCTCCCCCTCTCTCACGACCTCTCTCTCTCCCTCTCCCCCTCTTTCTCTACCTCTCCCTCTCCCCCTCTATCTACCTCTCTGTTGCTTGCCACTACATTTCAATCCAAGCCCTTGTTAATGCTCTTTTGCTTAAGATGTCCAGAGTAGAATGACTCTATGATGAAGTATAGCACAGTTTCCTGCATATCATAGAGCCGCCACTGATTTTATACACTTATCCCAGGAAAGATGCAATAATGAAAACACATCAGTGTTGAAGAACATCATACAGCACCATATACAAGTGTGTAAGTGGTGTGTGTGTGTGTGTGTGTGTGTGTGTGTGTGTGTGTGTGTGTGTGTGTGTGTGTGTGTGTGTGTGTGTGTGTGTGTGTGCATGTGTGTGATTGGAGTGTTAGCAGCCGTTCAGTGCCTGGGCAGCATCAGAGCATGTCGTTAAGAATGAAGCTTTCACAGGCTGAGTGCTGATGTCGTTATGATCACTGCTGTGTGTGTGTGTGTGTGTGTGTGTGTGTGTGTGTGTGTGTGTGTGTGTGTGTGTGTGTGTGTGTGTGTGTGTAAGTGGCTACATTCTCAACTGCTTTCCATTTGGGTCCATGCAACACGTGTCGGGTAGGATTTCACATACAGTATGCTAAGGTTGATAGGTAAAAAAAAAAGCTGGCTTCCCATTGCTTTCCATCTCTAAAGTTCACTCTGGGTTTTATGGTGATTAAACTACTAATTCACTACGCATTTACCATTGAGCGTGGTCGGCTCTCCATCAAAGTCAACATATGCAAACATCAATACAATTTAGTTAATACGCGACTTTGAGACTTAACATGCACAGTTTAGTAAGGTGCAATAAAGCAACAGTCTATATACTTTGTCAGAGTGCCTTAATACGCTGTGTGCGTGTGTGTGTACTTGTGCATGTGCATGTGTGTTTGAAAGGACGTGTGTGTGTGTTAAGAGCAGGAAAGTGCAGTGGTCTCAGTTTTCCCGCACGGCTGGTCAGCAGCTCTTTTATGAACAACTCAGTAATTAGACAAACACAAACTAATTACTTAATTGGAGCAGGGGCCTTTGAAATGAAAATTGATGCAGTCAGAATCCAGGAAAAGGTCCCGGCCATGCGCGCACGCACGCACGCACGCACGCACGCACGCACACACACACACACACACACACACACACACACACACACACACACACACACACACACACACACACACACACACACACACACACACACACACACACACACACACACACACACACACCATAGACAAAGCAAACACAGAATTTCAAGCACATACACACAGACACCTGACCAATAGCATTGTTGACATGTAGTCATCAACCTCTCATAGTATGTCAGAAAGTGATTTTACAGTATTTTGTTAAGAATTAGCAGAGAGAGAGAGAAAGAGAGCGAGCAAGCAAGAGAGAGAAAGAGAGAGAGCCGAGAGAGAGAGAGAGCTGAGAGAGAGAGCCGAGAGAAAGAGCCGAGAGAAAGAGAGAGAGCCGAGAGAGAAAGAGAGCGAGCCGAGAGAGAGCGAGAGCGAGATAACGAGAGAGAGACTTGATTGTCTAAAGCAAAAAGGTCAATTTGAATGTATGTGCGTGCATCTTTGTGTGTGCGCGCATGTGTGCGTGGGCCTGCTAGTATGTCTTAGTAGTAATTAATTGGGCAAATGCTTCCACCCCTGCTCTCCTGACCTCGGTCATAGTGTAGTAATTGGAATACAGTGTAATATATTAACCTTCTTCTGCACCACTCCACTCCGCCTCGATGAGAGCCCCCATTAGCATCAACACAGACCACTGAATTTCACCAGCACCAACAGCCCCACCCCCACCCCCACCACACTAAACACATACTAAAGGTCTGTTAAAGTCATTACGGTTTCATTTGAGTTATGTCAAAAGTATTTTACTCGCCGAATAATGCCGGTGTTAGGGGAGCGCCATCGGTCAATGTGCTTGTGTCACAAAAATGTGTGTGTGTGTGTGCAGGTTTTGGCGGACCATGTGGTGACCCTTGCACCCCATGTGTCACTGACAGTCACCCTATACCATCCCTGGTAGCCTTAACCTCCAGCACCACAACCCCCCCAGGCACCCCCAATGCCCTCCTCATCTGGGACCAGCGGGCCTGACTTGATGAGGTGTGAATGAGCCCACACACAGGCACACAGGTACACACACACACTCCATCTCCACCTTTTATTGACACACCCACTCCAAACCAATATAGCCTACAAATAACCCAAATTAATACCAAACAAAATACCAGAATCCTATCCTATTCTGAAAAAGTATTAGATATCAAAGAATGTGCAGTGGATGTGTATCTGTAGGCGGCGGTGACGATGCAGTCAAAATATCATTAGCAGGGAGCCTTTTGACTCTGGTGTTGTCTGATGACAAACCTGCGGCCACATGGCTGCAGCCACCCAGGCAGCCGGCTCTGTGACCTGCCCAGGCATTCTGTGGGTGTGTCTCCTCGGGACAGTCTGACCACCCACTCAGGCCCCACGGAGGGGACTACGGACATGCAGATTGTGTCTAGACATACGCACGGCCGTGTGTGCGTGTGTGTGTGTGTGTGTGCGTGTCTGGGCATGTGTTCCCACTGGTGTTTTTAATCTAGCTTTAATGTCTTGCTAAAAGGGTTGCGCTGAATGACGTATTTTAAGCAAAAGGGGTGACATTTGCTTTTACTTTACTTATTAATTCTTTCTTTGGTTCATTGGGAAAATAATGAGACATTGCATGGCTTCATGATGTATGACCCAACTGTATAATAAACATATGACTGTGAAATTAAATAAAAGAGAAAAGGCAAACATTTTCTCCTTGGTTTGAAAAAGCAACAGTTGTTATCAAATAGTAAGCATGTCATGTTTTTGTGTGAACCACCTGTTATAGCCTGAATTCGAACGGTATGTGATACAAAAAATAAAAGCATTTTGAGTGTTTTAATGAGGCACGTCCTTTTATGAAATGCGTAACACACACTGTGGCGTTTAAATATCTGAGTAGCATAACCCTCTCTTGGGGTTTATGCCATCAACGTCAACCGCTGTCCGGACTGAGCGCCATACATTCCACACACCTCACGGCCGGTGTCCCCTGGTGGTGACGTCGTAGAGTACACCGACAGGCACGGCGACATCTCAAAGAGAACGCTACTCTGGTTCCGGTTCCGAGGCAGATCATAAATCGGTCGGTTGAGGCTTCCAAAACATGTTTTTCTCAAAATTGAGCTCTTATTTTAGTCACAGTGTTCAATCACATATAACCAGGTACATTTTTATTTTACTTTTTTGATTTGGGGTTCAATGACCCCATAAATATTCACCAATCACCGAATGCAGAATTGACTATGCAACGGTGTTTTCCCAAACCCAGTTAGTGCCCGTCTTCACCTCCACCACCAGAGGCTATATCCAATGAATGTAAAGCCGGTGGGACCATAGATCAGCCCGGCGACCCCGCCCCTCACAGGAGTGCTGAATGCACAGGGCTCCACTGGCAGCAGGTTAATTGATAAGGGTGGACCTGGGAAACGATTACCGATCGCTGGGAGTACGAGCGCGCTGTCAATCATCCGTCCACTTGACCCCCGGCGGCGTGCGCGCACGTCTCTGTAATCCAGCCCATCGACAAGAAGTTATCTTTCATTTTATTTATTAGTATTTATTTTGCTCCGCTGCCATAAAAGCGAACAAATCGTTTGCGTATAAACGAGAGAGGGTTCTCTGCTAACGTTTCCGGGTCTCCCCCCCCCCGGTGCAGTGACAGCTCCACCGGGGGCCCCACGGGGCCCACGTCAGCATCCCATTACTCCGGGACAACACTGGGGGTCGCAGGTCAGGCTGGTGGTGGCGGGGGAGCCGGGGAAGGGACCCGCCCCCCCGCTCCGTGGCAGGGGGGCGGGGGCTGGGACGCTGGCGACTGGGACATGAGGTCACCTAATCACCCTGGCGAGCGGCGGCAGGGGGGGGGGGAGAGGGGGGAGTGGGTGTGTGGGGGCAGGGGGGGGAATCAACTTTAAATTTGCGGGGATGAAAAATCAATAAAGTGGTAATTGCTTGGCTTATCACTGTGCAATGAAACAAATTGGGGAGGGGGAGGGCGGGGCGGGGGGAGCGCTTTCTTGGCCCGACGGAGCGGCGAGCGCTAGCACAGCGCGACAAGACGCTGGGCTTCAGTGGGCCAGAGAGAGAGAGAGAGGGAGAGGGAGAGGGAGAGAGAGAGAGAGAGAGAGAGAGAGAGAGAGAGAGAGAGAGGGAGAGGGAGAGGGAGAGGGAGAGAGAGAGGGAGAGGGAGAGAGAGAGAGAGAGGTCTCCTAGTGATAATTAAATCTTCTCACCCTGATTTTCTGCCAGATTTATTTCCCCAGGGCCAATAACTCTGATTCAGTGCTTACAAGCCAGGCATAACTAATCATTTCAACGTGGAAGGAACCACAAACCTGAATGAACAGAGAGGAAAAAATAAGACTACAAAAAGGAGGGGGGGGGCGGGGTGCCGACGGAGACTCGGTGGCACAATTCATCTGTAAATCAATCATTATTTAGGCAAGGAGGCAAAATTAAGAAATGTGGAGTGAACTATAATTCTTTAGAGCCGTTTAAAAGAGACAAGGAAAAAGTGGCAAAGTTAATCTCTCTCTCTCCCTCCCTCCCTCCCTCCCTCTCCCATCTGTACTACTGACTTCTTTCTCTCTCTCTCTCCCCCCTACCTCCCTAAACATTCTGTACTGCCAGGATTCTCGTCTTTCTATCTTTCTCTCCTTGAGTTCTGGGAACAAATAAACCCCATAAAGCCAATTGAGCGGCGGCTTGATATCGCTGTGATGGCTACAGGCGTGATTGTGTTGAACATAATAACACAACAAATAAAACCCATCTATCCCCGGGTAACGACAGGGGACGGGCCCCACTCCCGTCAATCAATAACCCAATCCATACAAACCACATTTTCTTACATCAAAATCACTGGGACGGATATACCATCACAATCGCACACACACATACACACACGCGTGCGTGCGCGCACACATCACACATACGCACCCGTCTGAAAGGAGACACACAGCTGCATAAGGGGAAAATTCGCAAAAATAACAATTGAACAAAGATAAAACAATGGCAAACGTCTGTAACACTTTATAAACAACACAAAATACAGCATCAGATACAGTCACACACCCGTCTCATCCATACACACATCCAGATCCACAGCCTAATGGCGTGTGTGACGCCTTTTGCAGCTACACACACACACACATGGAGAGAACAGGCACACAGATCCTGGCTCATGTTTACCAGCCGCTGAATCTCCCTGCCTGTCCTTCACGTGCTCGCCAGCCCTCGGCAACACACACACACACACACACACACACACACACACACACACACACACACACACACACACACACACACACACACACACACACACACACACACACACGCAACCAACACCAATGACGGCGACACAAGGTAGCAAGGCACGCCAAAACACCCATGGCACCCGGTAATTAAAACATTTAAAGCAGACCCCCCCTCCATGCTCCCGGGGTGTGTGATACGGAGGTCACGCGCCTGTAGATTCTAATTTGAGCGTCATCTGTATTCATGACAGGCACGTGCTAAATATTTAACAGCAGTCCGGCAGGAGTTTGTATTGTTAGGCTTTTCCAGGTCAAATAATTTGATTTCAAGGCAGATTACATTAGGCGTCAAATGTCCAAGCCTGGCGCTCTCACTTGCCTCTCATTTCCTGCCTTTTATTAAGGCTGAGAGAGGCCAGGGGAAGCGAAAGGGATATGACTTTAGATTGTGAAGGAGAGCTTGTTATCCCTGTGTGAGAGTTATTATTTCCAGTGACATAAAAAAAGGATCTGATCATTTATATAATGGGATAGTACGCCCACGTGGGCATTGCACTAAATACAATATTCTTTATGTCTGTATTTATTGAATTTTTTACACACGCATTTCAACAATGAACATACAAATCAAATAATATTACGGACGGACAAATTATTAAGCGGTGCGCGTAATCCCCTTATACAAGAGATGCATTAATTCAAACAAAACCATAGTGCAGGCATATGGAGCCCTAATGATGTTCTATGTATTTCAATTTGTTCCCTTGCTTAAGGTCTCCTGTTGGCTGATGTATTTTCCCGTCTGGTGTTTTGCCTGTTCTTATTTTTTTTCTCCCGTCGCCGTTTCTTGCGGTTGTTGTTGTACAAGCAAGGCCAAAAACACCCAAGCGGCGGACATTTCCCCCGCTGTTTGGGTGCAGGAGCGCCGGTGATTGACAACAGAGCTAGTTAAACGGTGATGAGGCGTTAATGGCTGCCAGGTCGGGGAGAAGAGGGGTGGGGGTAGGAGGGCGGTGTGTGTGGGGGGGGGGGGGGGGGGGGTGGAGGTGCAGAGCAAGGCATCCGTGACTGAGTGGTTAATGGCCATATAATTTCAGAACACGGACACGGACGGAGACACGGCCGCGTGCACACACACACGCACACACACACGCAAGCACGCAGGTAGACACACACACAAGCACACAGGTAGACACAAGCACACATACACACGCGCACAGACCCACACACACACAGACCCACCCACCTCCTGACCTGTCCTACACACAGCGTAATTAGGGAAACAGTTCTCCTCGTTTTGCTGCCAAAAGAGCAAACGGTAGGTATATATATTCCCCTAATGATATGGGTTAAAGAGCTATTATACGTCTCATTAAAATATATGATCTCCCAATCTGGCCGTGGTTTGAGGTGATGGGACAGCGCGCGGTGGGGTTAAGGCGCCAGCTGTCGCTGTTGGGTGATGCCGTCCAATCCAGATCAACATCAGACCTGCGCCTCCAACGATTGGCTGGTATAAGATGGGCATGTTCTACTGTAAGCATTGACTGCAAAGGATTCCTGGCGTCTGGTGAATACTGCATGTGTGTATATACGACACACATTTTTGTCTTTTGCAGTGTTCCCCGCAGAGGGAACCAGTTAGAGTTAGAGTAATGTGTGTCTATCATCCTCTGAAGACGCCTGTTGGTTCTTACCAGTCATGAGTTTCCATGTGAATGCACATTCCCACCGAAACACATCCCCACCCTCTCACAGTTGAACCTAAAGAAAAACATAGATCTTCTTTGGTTTAATTGATTGACGGTCATTTATGGAGTAAAAATAACAAATAAATGTCCTGCATATAGATTTAGAATTGCAAATATTAGGTTGCTATTCTCAGTGTTGTTGCTATCCATCGTTTTATGTTTCTAATTGCCATTTTAGAGAAAGAAAATCAAAATCTGAAAGAATAATAGAACAGAACCCAGATTTTCGGCAGTAGTTCCTAACAACCTCATGCCCGTTATCGTTACCTCCCTGTGGGGAAACAGCAGAATGAAAGCGCTCACTCATCCCTCTAGCACCGCTTTCTCTGAAAATGTTGATGCATTTTTTGCATCAACATTTGCATTTGTGCAGGCATAAACATGCATACATGCATGACACACCTGTACACTACAGAGCATCTTTCTGTGTGACATATGCCGCCTAAAAAAGGTGTGGCAACTTCTATAAAATAAGACTGAAAGAAAAGTAACGTAGTAGGTAGGATGCTTTATTTGTATAATAGTTATCCTACATTTATGGTTGACTATACCTATAGAGGTGGATCCTTTTTTTTAAAACAACTGATTAAAAAATACACAAAAAGAGAAAAACTGATTACCGCCACTGGCAATCAGTCATCTCATTATCACTGAACACAATAAGCTCGGCTCCTGGGCTAGCGAACGGCAGCCCCTGTAATAGCATGAGCAGCGCCATACGGCTAACACAGCATATCATATCCGTAGCTCTCGCTGTTTCAACCCTGAGCATCATCTGGCTGTCCTTAACCAGGGAGCCAAACCTTCCTTTCAAGTGGAGAATACTTTGTTAACCGATGACCACAGGGCCAGTTATTGATCTCGTTCCCTCTCACATTCCCTCTATCCCTCCTTCTGCCCCTCTCTCTCTCCTCCCCTCTCGCTCTCTCCCTTTCCCCCCCACTCTCTCCTCCCCCCCATATCTCTCTCTCTCTCTCTCTCTCTCTCTCTCTCTCTCTCTCTCTCTCTCTCTCTCTCTCTCTCTCTCTCTCTCTCTCTCTCTCTCTCTCTCTCTCTCTCTCTCTCTCTCTCTCCCTCCCTCCCTCCCTCCCTCCCTCCCTCCCTCTTTCTTTTTCTCTCCCCTCTCCCTCAATCTCCCTCCTCTCTCCCCCCCTCTTTACACAGCCATGAAGTGTGCTTCCGAGGCTAGCTACCACAATAGCTTTTACATCCGATCATCCACATGAATCAGATGTGTGGTTTCGATTAGGGCCAGGCTAGCATAAACGTGTTGCCAATCCAGGATGTGAATCTATTTATGAGCCAGGAAGTGTAGGTGGCAATGATCTCTTTCCCATTCCTTTATTTATTTCCTCGTGGCTCGTTTCAACAATTTCAGCGGTTCATGTGTAACGTTTGTAGTAGCTCTGACCTGTTGGGAGCCCCTGCAGCGCAATAGGGAGACCCCGTATGTCAATGGTTATAGGGCAACTGCCCACCTCCTTCATTTGATGCACCGTCGGAAAAAGGGCAGAAGAAGGTGGACTATATATGTGCGTTTGTTTTTTCTTGTGCATTAAATATAGAAGTGTCCCTACACTTGTGTGTGTATGTGTGGGAGTGCACAGATGTCTTGGGGTCTGTCATTATTACAATTATCTAATTTCCAAGCAAAGGGTTTATCATCAAGACCGCTTCAGAGAGCTTTTCTGATCCCCACTTCTGTTAGAACCAGGCTCTTCAGCACCGTAGGACTGCAACGATAACCACCACAACCTAAGCCCCCACATCCCATCTCCTGCACTCGCTCCAAGGCAGCGATTCTGTGACATCGATACCAGTGTGCTCCACAGGCGAACACGGGGCCAAAGACGGCACAAAAGCAGCCGCTAGCAGCTCAACCGAGGATGAGGTCGCTTTGAGAGGAGAGGAGGAGAAGTTGATTGAAAAAAAGAAAGAAAGTGGTTTGATTCTCCGGGTGAGCTGTGCTTTAGTAAAGCAACTCGACTTGTGCGCTTTGCTCTTTAGACTCAGGCAAGGCACTTATGCTACACTCTGGTAGGGCTCTCACACACAGAGGCTGGTGGAGAACAAACCATGAGAGAGAAAAAAAGAGTGGTAGAAAGAAATTGCTAAAGAGTGAAGGAGAGATAGAGAGAGAGACAGAGAGAGAGAGAGAGAGAGAGAGAGAGAGAGAGAGAGAGAGAGAGAGAGAGAGAGAGAGAGAGAGAGAGAGAGAGAGAGAGACAGAGAGAGAGTGAGAAAAAGAGAGAGAGAAGGAAAGAGAGAGAGAGAAGGAAAGAGAGAGAGAGAAGGAAAGAGAGAGAGTGAGAGAACAGGGCAAAAGAATAAGAGAGGAGGTGAAGAAAGAGTGGAAGCGAAGACACGGGAGGAGAAATGACAACGCAGAAAGACAACAAAATAACAGAAAATTGAATTAAATGAAAATGGCAGACACTGTAAAAAATAACAACAACACAGGCCCAGGCGTTGAAAGAAAAAAAGAGATAGGAGGAATGAATTTCCTCCAGAAGCTGAGGACCAAAGTAAGTTAGCAGAGCTAATTAGTTTGTGATGGCTGGACTTTCATTTGGCGGAAAGGTCAGCTAACTTTAAAGGTCACACAGCCATGCCTGCTACACCCAAACACCTGAATTACACACGGGAGCGAAACGGCTACAGAGGAGGGATGGCTGGAGGGACCGATAGAAATAGATAAACAGAAAGATCTAATGAGGGACACATAGATAAACAGCCAGGTGGAGAGGGAATGGGTGAGATGAAGAGCAGGAGAGAAGGAGCAAGAGGGTCCTCAAGCAGTATTTCTATACATTACAAAACACAAACTCGGCAGGCATGTACATTTCCTCGGGCGCACACACCTAGACTCTCCATTCTAAACACACACTTGACAATTTATATTAGATTTTCTCATTTGGTGCAGAGGTTAGCCGTGGGGTCGAGGTCATTATTCCATCTAAGAGCTTTTATTACTGCCAGCATATCCACCACAAATTACTCTCGACATTCATTTAAATGTTGATGCGTGCCAAGCGGGGGCGGCGTGTGTGCAGGGAGGTACGCGTGCTCGCGTAGTGGAGGATTTTGAAATACTGCCTGCACGGGGTGGAACATTAACACCTACTCCCCGTCTAGTGTATCTCTATGTAGATATTACCTGTCACGCTCATAATTTGATACCAATGTCAGCATCTTTATGATAACAGGTGCGGACAGGCGTTGGACAATTGGGAGAGAAAAAAGGAAAATGGTGGTTTGGAATTGCCTATCACGGGCCAATGTGGATTTCTACTAGTGCTAGCACGCAGGCATTGCTGAGGACGAAAACATGTACTCTGTGTGGCTGGGTCAATTATTTCAAAGGGGCTTTTGACTTTTATTAATTCTCTCTCATAATTGCTAAGCTTCATAAAGTGAAGGATTTTTCATCAACCATGTGCATTGAATTGTCCTTTCCCAGACATTAGTACAGCATATCCTATAATAATAATAATAATACATTTCATTTAGAGGCGCCTTTCAAGACACCCAAGGTCATATAGATGCTAGATGGTAGATGCTATATACCGTGTTTTAGCATCAAATGTTTAATTTGTCCTTTTCTATATAATGTGATGATTTCAGTTGGTATGATGAACCAAAGGTTTAATGTAAATGCAAACAGACAAAGCACGCACACACACAAACACAAGCGCGCATACACACATGCACGCACACTCACCATCTTCCTTTTTCTTGCGGGCTTCCTCTTCTCTCTTGGCCACCTTGGCCTTCAGTACCTCGTCTGTTTTAGCTGGAGAGAGAGAGAGAGAGAGAGAGAGAGAGAGAGAGAGAGAGAGAGAGAGAGAGAGAGAGAAGAACTGTTAGGATTCATCATGCCGGGCCCCACCACCACAGACATTAAAACAACACCATCTTCACCAGCAAAAATGGATTGTTCTGTCAAGTGTGTTGATCTATTTAACCCACTCACTGATCAAATATTGTCATAGTTAAATTATGTTATGAATTTGAATTATACTTCAACAGTTATGTAATTATTCCCAGCTGAATCAATTTAAAACAAATTTCAAACGCAGGTTAAAAATGTCAAGAGAAAGAAATGCCTTTAAAACATTAGTATGAGTGAGTTTTACGTCGACAATCTCTTGTGGAGACCACGCTGAGCCGTACCACTTTGTATAAGATATATCGGCCCCCGTCTCCCATCAGCATACACAATGTGATCCTAGATCGGCACGACAAAGCCTCCTCTCGAACGCACACACAAACACACACGGCTGTGACTCATCTCTTTTCATCCATTTACCTGCCGCTACAAAAGACAAACCCCCCCCCCCCACCCCCCCCCCATCCCACATCTGTGTAGAGTTCCCAGAGAGTCGCTTATCATCTCTGCCTAATGAAAAGCTTAAGAGTAGGTGAAGCGGTCGAGGTAAACACTAATCGTTTACGTGTTTTAAGAATCTCTTGTGTCAGCTACCCTGCTTTCATACCCCCCCCCCCCCCCCCCACCTATCTCGGGTCCTACAGCATTACCAGCACACGCAGGCACACACACACACGCACGCACGCACACACGCACACACGCACGCACAAACGAACGAGTGAGCGCCAAATCCCAAATAATCAGGATGTTAAGCCACATTAAAAAATATAATGCGGTGGATGGCAGGACTATCAATACCGGCTCTAAATTAATTACATTTCTGCTACGCAGCATCATTTATTTTGTGGCGTTAGCGGCCTCGGCGGAACCATTGGGCTTTATTGCTATCGCGCCCGGCTGATGAGTGAGCTATGTAAAATTGAGTCTCCAATATCATTACACTTAATGAGTTTAAACTTTCAGGGGGGAAAAAAAATGGAAAGAGGGGGCTGAGAGAAATAGAGAGCGAGAGTTGCAAACACAAACAGTAGGAAAGGGAACAGGGATATGAGAGAGCGAGAGAGGAAAGTAAGCGAGAGATAAAGTGAGTGAGTGAGAGAGAAGTGAGAGATCGATAGAGGAGAGCGCAGCGTAGAAATGAGCGAGAGGGGGAGAGAGTAAGAGATGCAGAGTAGAGGAGGAAGGAGGGGGAGGGGGGTGAGGGAGAAGGGGGTGAGGGAGAAAGTGACAGACAATAGAAAAGGGGGGGTGGAGAGAGAAAGAGAGAGAGAGAGAGAGAAAGAGAAAGAAAGAGAGAAAGAGAGAGTGAAAGCATCACATTGTTTGCGGGATGTTAATACAATAAGGGTGTGGGTGTAAGTGTTTGCGAGCGCGTGCAGAATGTTTGTGTTAGGGCACCACTGTGGGTGTTTGAATGTGGTTTCAGCGCAACCGCCTGGGATCCGCTGTGCAGACGAGGATGTGTCTGTGTATGTGTTTGTGTGTCGTGAGCGTGCAAGCATCCGTACACGTGTGGGTGTGTGTGTGTGTGTGTGTACGCCCATGTGTGAAGAATAGCCCTAGAAACATATGTACATTTCCTTTGCTTTCTTGTTTGTGTTCAACACGTCCTTGCTTGGGTGTGTGTGTGCGTATTTGTGTGTGCGCGTGTGTTTGTGTGTATCTCAAAAGGCCATAGGTGATAATAGTCTCGCTGACTGCGCTACTGTTTTTGTTCAGTAATTGCCGTAGACAAAGAGCCCGTCACACCGCTGTTACGCCTGGTTAAGCCTGAAGGTTCAGCATCTTTAGCAACAATAACGCTACATGGATGACTACACCCCACCCGCCACCTCCCAGGCCCACAGAGGGGGAGCACCGGGCCTGTGTGTGTGCGTGTGCGTGTGTGTGTGTGTGTGTGTGTGTGTGTGTGTGTGGTGTGTGTGTGTGTGTGTGCGCGTGTGTGCGTGTGAGAGAGACGAAAAAACATGTGTGCATTTGTCTAATTAAACATTTGATGTAATAATGTAGTTATTTATCAGCCGGTTAGGTAATTTTAATGTGTTCCTGTGTGTGTGTGTGTGTGTGTGTGTGTGTGTGTGTGTGTGTGTGTGTGTGTGTGTGTGTGTGTGTGTGTGTGTGTGTGTGTGTGTGTGTGAATGTTTTAACTGTTTTTCGTGTCGCTCAAAGGGGAAGAGGAGAAGGCAGGGAGATGTCAGACATACCAGAGCGATGAAGAGGAAGGGAAGAGAAAATATAGATGCAAGAAGAGAAAAACAACACAGAAGTACAGCAGTGTATACATCGTTCGCGCACACACACAGACACACACACGATTTGTTTGCAATTTTTTGTTGTTGCCATGGATTATCCTCCACTTCCGATGCCTCCATGTACCTCCCCCCCCTCCCCTCCCTTCCACACAAACAGGTTCTCTTATCCTCCTGCTTGGTTTTTCTTGTCTGTTCAATCCCCCACACACACACACACACACACACACACACACACACACACACACACACACACACACACACACACACACACACACACACACACACACACACACACACACAATCTCGGTGTATTCTCGTCTTCCTCCGCCTCCCGTCTCCCTCCACTACGAGGTGCCCAGGGGCGATAGCAGCAAATCAAACTGTTGATCCATCTCTCATCAGCGGTGTGCCTGGCGGGGCTCCGGCCCCCTCACAGCACAATGGAAGCAGCCTGACCGCCCGGGCAAGGGACGCGCTTTAATTACATCAATGGGAAAAAGGCTCTCGTCCTGGTGGAGGAGGAGGCAAAGAAGTAAGTAAATGAGCAAGTAAGTAAAAGTAAATAAGTGAGTGAGTCAATAAATAAAGGGGTTGAATCAAACCGAATGCTGTACGAAAACGCGGATACGAGGACGTCGTGACAGTAGCGCAACACATTTTTCTATTATTACTTATTTTTACGCTCGACGAATGGACATGGACATATTCTCTAATCCAAGGCAAATAGATGTGTATCCATTGCATTCTTTGTCAACTGCTGACATCCCCTTTCCGACCGCAGAACCTTCCATCCTCGATTGAACATGCATCTCTACCGAGTCAAACCCCCTAATGGCTCGGCAACTAGACCGCTGCACGCCACTCTGGACGCGGCGGCGCGCTGGGCTCTCTGGCGGCACAGCGTTATTACAGGGATACGTCTCGGCTGCGTTAGCGGGCCGCGTGCACGGCGGGACGACTGCGTGATGGACTTTTATTAAAGTGGGTAATAAACAGGCCAGAGTCGCGGAGCAAGGCAGGCATTTCACTTCATTTAGCCTGCGCTCGGCGGCGGGGCTCACGCTGATGGTGATGGCCGGGCTGTTGATGGGCGGGGGGGGGGGGGGGGAATCACATTGTGATTATGAGTGTAATTGCAGCTCGAGGGGCCCAGGGGCCATGTAGCACTGATGGCACCAGACAATGTTTCATACACAGTTACAGAGAGAGAGGGTTAGTGCTAGGCATGGGAAGGAAGGGGAACGGGAACGGGGGGGGGGGATGAAAAAGTGAGAGACAAGGCAGTGGGAGTGAGCCGGGGTGCCAGGCGCGACGGAGCGTTCTGTTACTCTGGCCTTTTCTCCCCCATCACCTTTTTTTTTTCTCCACACCACTGCCACCTTCTCAGCCATGTGCTCTCTCTCTCTCTCTCTCTCTCTCTCTCTCTCTCTCTCTCTCTCTCTCTCTCTCTCTCTCTCTCTCTCTCTCTCTCTCTCTCTCTCTCTCTCTCTCTCTCTCTCTCTCTCTCTCTCTTCCCTCCCCCCCTTGGCGGGACGAGCGGGGGGTCTCGTTAGAGAGGAAATGCAATAAAGCTCCTACCAGGTGGAATTGGGTGTGCTCCATTATCAGCGGGGAGATGGATGAGTCGTGTAGGGCCAGGGGGGGGGGGGGGGGGGTGGGGTGCGCGTGCAATTTAGATTCAATAAACTGGCAAAGCAAGCCTCCAGCCCCCCCCCACCCAACCACCCCTCCCCCTATCCCACTCACCCCCGTCCCCAATCTGATTTATCTCCCTCACACGCCGCTGACGCGAGGCGCTACGATGCTACGATGCTACGATGCTGATTCCCCATTACGGCGGGGAGAGGGACAATTCATTGGGTGAAGGCACAGCGGGCGCAGGGGGCCTGGTCGGGCCCCGGGGACAGCGGGCAAAACGATACAGTGGAGGGTTAATGCGTTTACACACAGATAAGCAATTAAACCCAGGGTAAGAGTTATTACAGAAAGGGGTGCTTCAGAGAGAGAGAGAGAGCGAGAGCGAGAGAGCGAGAGAGAGAGATGGAGAGAGAGAGAGAGAGAGAGAGAGAGAGAGAGAGAGAGAGAGAGAGAGAGATGGACAGAGGGATGGAGAGAAAGAGGGCAGGAAAGAGAGGGAGAGGGAAAGAACGAAAGAAAGAAAGACAGAAAGAAAGAGAGAGCGAGAGAGAGAGAGAGAGAGAGAGAGAGAGAGAGAGAGAGAGAGAGCGAGAGAGAGAGAGAGAGCGAGAGAGAGAGCGAGAGAGAGAGCGAGAGAGAGAGCGAGAGAGAGATAGTCTTACATCAGAGTTAGTTAGTTTGGGCCCGGGGTTGGGTACAGTAGACGTTCAGAGTGAGGATGGCTATCATATTCGAGGGTTCATTAGGTTACAGCACAACAGAAGCACTGTGGTCTTCCCACGGCGTATAATCAGCTCTGAACCACGCTAGCAGCCACCATCAGATACAGTTATACACATCCGTAACCTGTTCGAACCTGCATTCGAGTGTGTGTGCGCGTGTGTGTGTGTGTGTGTGTGTGTGTGTGTGTGTGTGTGTGTGTGTGTGTGTGTGTGTGTGTGTGTGTGTGTGTGTGTGTGTGTGTGTGTGTGTGTGTGTGTGTGTGTGTGTGTGTGAGTGAGTGCGTCTGTTCAGTGGAAAATAGATTTGCATGCACCGGGGGGGCTATACTGCCACGCATACACATTTGCCGGGAACCTTAAAGTGTATGTGCACAGAATGTCGAGTGCGCGTATCGGCGCATAGCGCTCAACACAGCGTACATCTCTATGGCGATGGGAGCCATGACGGTAGGCGACGCCATTGACGGAGTGTCACGCCTATCCTGATCACCAATCGCGGTGGACCGTAGCGTCAGCGGCGGAGGCGGCGTGATGAATCAGCCCCACGCCCCACGACAAACTGAGTACTGGAGGCAGCGCCGCGCCATTGGAAAAACGTCTGTCCCAATCAGCGGAGCGCTTTACCGTGAAGCCCAGCGGCTAGGCTCGGCCCTCTGGAGGGACAGACAGACAGGCAGAGAGACAGACAGACAGACAGACAGACAGGCAGGTCGATGGATCGGCAGACAAACAGGGGCAACGCTAAACAGACAAGTGGGCAGACAAGCGGACTGACGGACGGATAAGACAGAAGGGCAAGCTGAAAGACCTACAGACGAGCAGACAGACAGAAAAACGTACAGATGGGCAGGCTGACATGCAGACATAGCACCACACTGAAGGGGAGACGGGCAGGGGGTGGTTGGTGGGGAAGGGGGGCGCAGATACACTACTGACTTAGATTGAGTGACAGGCAAGGGCAGGGAGTAGCATGAGGCAGAGAGACCGGCACAGAGAAGGAGAAACAGGGGAAGACGGAGAGTAGGCCAGGTAGGCAGGTGGATTGGCACTGAAGAAAGTAGGAAGGCAGGTAGACAACCCTAGACAGACACAGGCAGGAAGACAGCCAGAAACATAAGCAGAAGATAGAGAGGACTTGAGGGCAAACAAACTCGATTACTGCTATTGCCCATTTGCAGTCACACATTTTTTTATCTTTAGCTGACAAGTAAGAATGCAGATATTAACACAAGGTACCAAATAAGAAGGCTCATTGTCTGCATTGCAGTGAAAACCCGTTGGTGATATTGACTATTTAACTATGAAATTAGGGATCGCAATAAACTTTGAGGCAAGCAATGCCTCCGAATACCACTAGGTGGCACAGCACACAGACTTCAGTATAAACATCCAAAAGGAACTTGATTTTATGCATGTTTCTGTGTGTGCGTGTGCCTGTGTGTGCGTGTGCGCCTACCACAATTAAAATCAGTTAATGTACAGCTTGTATTTGTGTGGTATAATTTGATCACATCAACACCTAGAGTATTCGCATGTAATATGCAAACATTACATGACATTCAATCACAAAATATTCATGTATGATGGCTATTCTACATTAATTAATAATGCTGTTTCAGTCCAATAATAAGACAAAAGACATCAAAGCATACAGTCTACTTTCTATGCTGTGGACAACAGGAGTGCAGATAGCGGTTATTATTTTAGCTGCATAAGATCAACAAGAATGCCAGCATTATGCAACGTAAACACAATGAAAATCTGAGAGGGGAAAGGATCAAGACTCATACTCGACTGATCCTTATCAGGGTTTGCCCTCTGCCTCTGTTATCCAGAGGCTTTAACGACATCCATTAAATATTCACAAACTAAACAATTAGAGAAAGATATCTTACAAATTCTATCAATTATTCATCGACAATCGTCTGACAAGCTGCTTTTTTCTGCTTCCTCTGCAGTGTGTTTTTGAAAGTGTGCATGTGTACGTGCGTGCGTGCGTGCGTGTATGTGTGTGTGTGTTGGGGTCATGGCTGCTTTGTGATGAATAAGTGCCTAAAGGAGTTGGCGGAAACACATCTTAACAGACGACCGTGAATAAACGTGTCTGGATAAATCCATCGACAAGTAAGTAATTGATTCGATGAACGAATCAATCTATTAATTACTTAATTAACCATCATTAAACAAATCCGATAGCTTTAAGTAGCATTCAGCTCAGCTCAACATTGAGCAGTACTCGGGCCTTGTTCATCATTGTAAACAGACGGGGTGCAGGTTCAATGCCAGAAGCAACTTCAATACACCCTTGGAAAGCTCCAGGCCTAAGAAAGAGAACGTGAACCCCAGACCCGGGGAGAAAGGCCCTCCCCATGAGTCCACCACCCTGGCCCTGTCCTCTGGGAGGTGGGCCCCTTGACTCAGGGGGGTCAGAGAGAGGGGGGTTGTGGGAGAGAGAGGTCAGGGAAGAGCACGGGCCCCCAGCAGTCAAAGGGGTTCGATAAGAGAAACGGTACCCTGAGGATAACGGCGTGCCATCGGGGGGGGGGCCCACACACACACACACACACACACACACACACACACACACACACACACACACACACACACACACACACACACACACACACACACACACACACACACACACACACACACACACGTGCACGCACACACAATCAGGATACTATAAAGCATGGAACATGTATCTATCGGGTCAGGCTCATTATGGAAAGAGCATTCTTGAAGATATAAACGCAGATGTATAATAATATAGCTGTGTGCTATTAGGGGCTCACTATTTTGGGGTTTAAAATGATTGATACTTCTCAGAGGTGAGGACAAAAAGTTCCTTGGTGAGAACTTCACTGAAGGGGGGGGAGGAGGAGGAGGAGGAGGAGGAGGGGGAGGAGGAGGAGGGCTGGTCGAGGGCTGGGGTCTTCAGAGGGCGATCAGATCAGATCTATAATGCAGCGATCACACGGTGAAATATTCAGCAGGCCGGGGCCTCTGAACCAAACCTCGCCGTCCCCCTCCACCCCTGGACGTCTTCACATGTCACTCTCCTCGTCTCGCCGCCCTCCACCTCCGTCTCCCCTTCCTCTTCTCTGCCCTTCTCCTCGCCTTCTCGTCTCCCCGTCCGGCACTGGGTTGGTCTCGGCCTTGCGTTCCTCCATAGCCCGGGACAGAGCTTTGTCCATGTCTGTTCCTGTCTATACAATCAAAACCTCTCCCTTTGGCTTCCTTCGCCAAGCCGCATTTACACTCGACAAGAAAGACCCCAACTCATGTAATTACGTGACAAATTGGAATGTGCGTTTTTGGGACACAAGTACACAAACTCGCCAAAATACAACAATGTTGTGTGTGCAATTGTGCAGTGTACACTAAAAAGACACCCAAAGTAGTTGAAACAGGTTGTAGTTTTGTGTGTGTATGTGCATGTGTGCACGTGTGTGTGTGTCTGTGTGTGTGTGTGTCTGTGTGCGTGTGTGAGTTTGCATGTGTCTTGTGGTCGAAGAATCGGTTTCAGTTCCCCTTGTTGGAGGTCTGCTGGATCCCATTGTGAGGGTAGACCACTGGGTGTGTTTCTAAGAGTGTGTGTAAGTGCCTTTGTGTGTGTGTGTGTGTGTGTGGTAGTGATGTTGCTGGGGTCGGTCTACTTGGAACCCACATGCACATGAAAGGTAAATCAGAGCCACTAATCGCAGGGTGGATTAGAATGGCGGCCACTTAGAAAAGAAAAGGAGCCGCGCAGGGAGCAGGGCACGACAATGCAAAACAACACACACACACACACACACACACACACACACACACACACACACACACACACACACACACACACACACACACACACACACACACACACACACACACACACACACACACACACACACACACACACACCCCATTGGTTTGCTTGCCTTCCTTGCTGGCCAACTGATGGTGTGTAGATAGTGAGCGTAAGTATGTTTTCCTGTGTGTGTGTTTTTGTGTGTACTGTGTGTGTCTTAGACTATCTTTCTTCCTTCAATCATGCAACCAACTTGTTCCGCTTTTAAACACACACAAAAAAAACTTCAATAAATAAGATGTGTGGAATAAAAAGGGGGAATGACTTGGCAGGACGATACCAGGGATCCGTAGGACACCAGAGACCAAAACGAAGACTCGAGCAGAGAAAATCCATAGGAAAAGAATCTACAAAATGAATAGGGATTCAAGGATCGGTTTGGGAATGACAGCTTTTGAGGAATGATGAAGAAAACTATTACAAGTGCATGAGAGGGGAAGCGAGTGGAATCAAAGAAAGAGAGAGTAACAAAGAAAGTGGGGGAAAGAAAAAAAGAGGGAAAGAGCAAAATGAGCGAGATAGAAGGGGAGACGGATCTGGAGAGGGCCCCTGCGCCCCTCCTCTTGGTAGCTTACATGGCAGCCCCCCCCCCCCCCTCCCCCCCCAGCTCTGCGTCTCACTCCCCACTGTTTCTCATCTTTTAATGCTTATTTTCATCACTTTGCTTAAAATATTGATAATCAATTAGCGCTACGTCTGTTTTGCTACAGAATCCGTGTCACGGTCTATCACTCTGTCAGAGCCAATTCGCCTGCTCATTCAAAGTTCATTTTTTCCTTGGCGGTGGCGCTGGGCCTTTGGAGGAGTCATTACGCGGGGAACATAGCCCGGGGCGCAATCACCTATTCTCTTTCATTACCGCGGAGATGGAGAAGGTGAGAGAGATTATTAGAACTTTGGAATGATCACAAAGCTCCGCGCCGCCTGTCAGATCCCCCCTACGTGTAATTCATCTGGCCTCCCTATCCCCCCCCCCCCCCCCCCCTCCCCCCCAACCACCACCAGCACCAGCACCAGCAGCAGCACCATCCCCTACCTCCCACCACCACCCTCTCCTCTCCCCCTCCGCAGTCACAGCCAGGGGTTTGGCCACGGACATTATTCATGAACATCTGCAGCGCGCTGAATATTCCACAGCCTCCACCATGATGAAAAGGGAGCCCCTCACCCCACCTCCCCCCATACCTCCCCCCTTCCCTCCACCCCTTTTGACTAGAAGCGGGGGGGGGAAATTAACATGACCGGGACGGAGAGAAGAGGACGGACGTTTCAGTCTCAGACTGTTTCAGTCTGGGCCGAGCAGACCTTGAAGACCCTGGCTGGACTCAGCGAAGTGGACAGCGTACAGACACTGCCAGTTATGACTGTGTGAGCCCCCTACCCTTTCTGTGGCCGGAGGGCAAATGATATTGTGTTGGGCTGTGTGAGGGCCACAGCCTAATTGAAAGACCTGCGGTCTCAAACTAAAAATAACTGACCACACTGTGAATTATCTAATCGGTGCATGGTGATTTTACCTCTTCTTGTACACAAGCCTGAGAATAACCTCAGGGTTTTTGGGAGAAATGCATATTGTAGTATTCAGAATAAGACTTGATTATTTTGATTAGTATATCCATCACAGTCATGGTGTTGACAGCATTGACCACCATGCTCTATTGCTCCTTTAACCCAGCCTGGTTAAGGCCGGGAATGATGTGCCATTATTCAGCATCGACTTCTGTGTAACGCGTTACACGTTACGGTGCGGGGAGATTTGTCGTTCCGCCTTTAAGCCCCCAACAGAGGAAGTAAGAGAGCTGAATCTACGTCTTTGTAAAGACCCTTATAAACATGTGTGTTACGCATGTTGGAAACGGTACACGGCATCTTTGTTTGCATTTGAAGAGTGGTATAAATGTGCCTGACGAGCAAAAGCACCTCAACACAAGTAGTTCACCCGCCATTATGGTTTGTGTGCAATGTCACTGCCTAGAGTGCGTGTTAAACGTCACACTACATGCTGACGCTGTTGTGTTACACGTCCGGCGTCTGACTTTGGAACGCAGGCATGCATTGTGAAAGCACACGTGGGGAGCGGAGTTATGATGGGCTTTGGTTCTGTGTAGAAAAGCAATGCCGGGATAATAGTAATGAATCAACGGCGATATTGCAGGATCTTATGTCTCCCTCCCTCTCTCTCCTGGGAGTCTCCACATTTAAAGCCTGGACAGAAAATTGTCCGATCATAGCATCTGACACCAGGAGCATCCCTGACTGAGGGAAGTCCAGCCCTCCCTCCCTCCCTCTCTCTCTCTCTCTCTTGGCCAGATTCTCCTGTTGATTAAATGTCTCTCTCTCTTGCTCATTCTCTCCAGCTCTGTATGTCTGCTAAAATAATACATTAATGCAAGGTGATTAATAATGCACAATTAAGGATACAAGGGGATTTAAAGTTGCTATTTTGAAAGGACAGCTGATGCAATTCTAAGAAATACATGCATTTAAGTATCATGCAGCAAATCAATGTATTCAATCATTGATTAGCTTGAAGAAAATAGGTGTCCTTGATCACATAAAAAAACATAAAACAAAGCCAAAGAAAATACCAACTATCCTAAACCAAATGAACCAGCCGCCGTCATTTGTTATATGCTTTAACATGGCTGTACATTTTCAGAAGTTTAACTGTAAATGTACGTATAAAGAATGAGTAGAGCAAATGTGTACTCATACAGTAAATCATATACCAAAAGAGACCCAGTGAAAAAGGAGGGATTGACATACAGATATAAAAAGGAGGGATTGACACACAGATATAAAAAGGAGGGATTGACACAGATATAAAAAGGAGGGAGAGGGAGTTAGGAGAGAAAGAGAACAAGAGAACGAGAGAACGAGAGAGAGAGAGATGAACATTGGAGCCGAGCAGTCAGGGAGAGATTTGACATTGGCTGGAGCGGGATGCTGCCTCTTGTTGATTGTAAATGGCAGACTGAGTTCACTCTGAAAATGGAGCCAAAATGGAGTCTGACAGCTTTGTCAGAGAGTTTGAGTAGCTCACTGGCAGGGCAGGAATTGGGATGATTCCGTTCCTTTCATCCTCAAATCGCTGCGTACGCTTGCAAAACTCTCCATGGTTAAAACAGAGGGGAGAAAAAGGAGAGGAGAGACGGGAACAAGTGCCATAGTTTGGGGATGACAAGTGCCTTTCACAAAACACTCACCAAAATAGAGGAGGTAAAATGGCAGAGTAACGTTTGAAAGAGAAGGACGTAGAACATGACTCTCCCACGCCCCACCTTCTCTTTCTCCCTATAAGACTCTCTTAAAGCAGATTTTCAACAACCTGAAAAACATACATGACTAGGGATTTCAAGAAACTGGCGAACCATACGCATCATAGCTCTACCAGTTTCTTTCCCTCTTACAGGTAACCTAATCTCCACAAAAAGGTTGAGTTTACATCTATCTGCCTGATCATTTTCCAAATGTGTCTCCAGGACGTCTTCACGCCCTGAATCCTGCACTGTTCCCAAAGGGGGGGCGCAGCGGGAGCGAGCAGAGCAGAAAGAGAGGATGAGGAGGATGTCTGTGTGAAGGAAGGTGTTAGCGCTGGACTAAATAGGTTTCGCTAGCTTTGTGTCAAATCCCTCCGCTCTCCACTCTCTTGTTCCTCTGATCCCCTCCACCTCCATCCTCCTCCCTCACTTTTTTTTTTTCAATTTAGAGGATCTAGGTTGGTATGTGTCCATGAGCGGGGAGGATGAGGTATGAAATTAATCTCGATCCTGTTTTTGTTGTGTTTCCTCCTCCTCGACAATGCGTGTCAGTAATTAGCCAGCCGGTTTGGTTCCAGGCTTTTCCGACGAGTGCTTTCGTTTGCCAACTTTTGCCTTTTGTTCTCGCCACACAAAACCGCCCACTCTGCCCCTGAATGTATCCCTCTCCCTCGGTCTGTCTCGCTCACTCTCTCTTTCGGTCTGTCTCACAGCGTCTCTGTCTGTCTGTCTAACTCGCTCCACTCGGCCGCCCGCCTCACACACCCACACAGGGCGTTACACAATCTATCAAAATGTGCTTCGCTTTAAAACCCCATTACTTATCCCCCTGTTGTTTTGTTCCACACAATTAAAAGAACAGGCCCTTCAAGAGAATTCGGAGAGCCTTGCTCATTCCCCAGCCTTCCCCTCTCTCTCTCTTTCACTGCTCCTTTTATGCCGCGGGTTCAGCCATGGCTGAGGGCCGACTATGAGTAGGGGCCAGCTTAGTTGCCTTAATTCCCTGGGTTTTGTTTGCATATAGGCTTAGCTTGCTTCCATTTCAACCTTCTCAGCGCTCCGCAACGGCCACTGTCTGTAAGCAGATCAGTGGACGACATCAATCAGCCCCAGCAGAAGATGGAGAGAGCGCCACAGACACACAGTGGAAGACCCGACAAGGTTAAAGGGCCACTGGCATTGTTCTTTTTTTTAAGTAGCGACACACTTCAAACAGGAAAAAAATAAAGTACAATTCTGGGTCTTTTTTTTTTGGGGGGGGGGGGGGGGGGGGGGGGGGGGGGGGATAATGACTAGCTAGTTTAGGTTTTTGCAGAGTGTCTGGAGCAAATTTTAGGCTCTGGTTTACCAGACACGTGGAGTCCCGGCAGGTTTTGAATTAGTTCAAAGGAAGAGGTTAATGAGAGAGACAGTAATGGTCAGTAATGACCACCTGGCCACTGGGACTGTCAAGAGTTAACCTAGCGCCTGAGGTTTCAAATAAATAAAACAAACATCAGTGTGATGGCCCAGGTGAGTGCTGCATTAACTCTGTGTCACTAACACTTCAAAAAAAACTATTTATTAATGCATTTCATGAACAGATAAGCACGTCCTTTGTTTTTTTACTACAAATGAGAAAATGGTGAACATAAATCTAGGTTACACCATCTGCTTATTTTGGCCAACCACAAGCTATTCTAAGAGGGAGAGATTCAATGAAAAATGTTAACCTGTGCTAATTCACCTTGGATAATTCATAATTTAAACATGTATTCACCACATAACTGAGTTCAAGATTATATATTAGCAAACAGGCAGGCTTTTAAGGGTTGATGCCAATCGCCGACTTGACGTCCTAATCAGTAATCTGATAATGATCCATTTTCTTCCTATATTAAGAGTGGGTTCCTGTAAAACCTTGTACAAGCCACCACTCTTTCTCTACATGTTAACATTTATTCCCTCTCTCAAAAGGGCCAACATGATAATAAATCAAATTAACAAATCCTGAGGAAGACATCTAGATATTCTTGTTTGTGATCTTTTGGTTTTCTGTCTGTGTATTTAAAATCAGCAACTACAAAAGCCATGTGCATAGAAATACACCTTAAGAAACACGTGTAGGATTTAGATTTGTTGGGGTCAAATAAGATTCGCCTGACAGAAAAAGAAAGAAAAGCGACCACATCAAAATATTTTCCTTGAAATAAAAAAATGGACATTTTAAACAAGCTGCAACTGACTAGTTCATGTAGTGTGGTGACGGACACACACATTCACAACATTGATGACCCAAAACGATCCTCCTTCAATGACCACACTTGTTGATACTCTGTAGTGTTATCAACATATCAATCAATGGATTAAACACACCGGTTGTTTACCGATACTGTAACTATCATTTGAGGCACTTTTGTCTTAAAACGCATCAGAAGCCGTTCACTTGCATTAATTGGTGGGGAGATACAGCTGAGCCGTGCCAGCGCAGCTCCCTTTGTCTCTCCTGCTCCCCGTGTTCTTCCTCGTGCTGAGATAACGATCTCCCACGAGGGACCGGCTTTGTGCATAGATTGCAAACGGCAAATTTCTCCTGTTTTTCGGCCACTGTGCCAAATATGAGACCGCATAGACCACAGTGGTGGGCGAGAGATGTTTGCTTTGCATGTTTTGACGCAGGGATCGATGCTTTTTAGTGGCCAATTTGGTGACAGCTGATTGAATGCTTTGGAATGAATATCCACTGCAAACATGAATATGGGCCGCTTCAGAGACTATTACTAGAGACTACTAATAATAACACATGATATTAATGTTATTTTTCAATTTGGCTCATCTGTAGGATGGCTCACTACTACAAAAAAACGTATAACTAACACATCTAACCTGTGCTGCATAAAATTAATTATAAAAATACAACATAAACAATCATCACAAACATAAAGCTTAATAAAGTCAGCATAATAAAAATGACGCAACATGACATGTCTTTACGTCAAACTACATGTGCAGTGTAAACTGTGCACACTGAGTGAAGTTTGACAGAGGTTTACAGGGTCTTAAATCAAAGCCCAACCATACCGGAGCTCACTTAGGGCTGTGATTAGCTGGTGGCCTTTTACTGACTTGTGGAGTGGAAGGGTGGTTGGACCTGCCCACTAAATGATAGGGTTTTAGGATTAGGCTCTGGGTGTTGTCTTTAGTGATGGACAAACTCTTTAATTAAAACTGGACAAGACTTTAAGCAATAAATGCATGTCTATTGCACAGATTTTTCTTTAAATGTGAGCCAATCAACTGTGAAGTTAAGAGAGTGTGTGTGTGTGTGTGTGTGTGTGTGTGTGTGTGGGGGGGGTGTTTTGCTAAATGAGGCCTTGTTAAAGAGTTATGCCCAATAGGAGAACTAAACCATGAACTGCTAAATCTTAGCAGTTCATGGTTTCTTTTGACCAAAACTGTGAACCACTTCATTGATGCCATTTTCATAATAGTACTTGAAAAACAATGAAGATTCAAAGAATCCCAAACAACGGCTTGCATTAATCACAGCCTCACTGCCCTGCTCCAGCTCACACTTTAATAAACCTAATTCATGAAACAATCCATTGCTAATGAGACAATCCCCTCCAAATTAGACATGATCTATAAATCCATCTGATTAATGTCGTGTTATAGATAGAATTGTTTTGGATGGAGACTGTAATTAGTAGTATTGTGAATGATCACAGATACCCCAACAGCTGCCGTTGCCCGGACGTGTGTGGGGCAGAGAACATTGTATTTTTGTTTTGCAGTGTTCGGGTTGAGGCGATGCTCTGTAAAGAAGCAGGCGTGTATCGATCCGTCTTTAAGCTGTGCAATAATAATACAATCCAGCTCTGTCAGACAGAAGCACAAAGCTGGCTTGAATCCACTAATTACATCAGCGCTGAAAGGAAATCATTGATCATTTGGCATTATGGGAAATTAAACAGCCCCCCCAAAAACTGGATCAAAGTGAATGAAGTGGCTTAGCAGACTCTCACAGGGGCTCTGCTGGGAGGTTACAGGATTATCAACCCTGGACGGACTGACACACACACACTCGCACACAAACACACACAGACACACACACACTAAAGCTGCATTGCATACATTACATTTTATTTATAGTTTTTACTTTTTACGTCAAATAAAGGCCGTAGGTACATTTTCAGGTAGGTACATTCTCTACAATTCCTTTAATCCAAGCTATCCTTAATATGCCTTATTTAGTGCATCACCAGCAGTAGTTGCCTTTGTAACAGTGTGTTCTTCAACTTGAGTCTTATTGTTTTGATGCATAGAATATCCTATCCTTTATCCAGCAGTAGCCTCACAGCCCCACAAGGCCCCTGGAGGTCCTCCGGGGGGATGAATAAAGCATCGGGCCCCTCCTGGTTCATCTGGCCCTCTGTTGGTGTCCCAAGACCCCCATAATCTGTTTCCCCCAGGCCCCTGCTCCCACATCACCAGCCCCCCGAGGACCCCCAACCTGCTGCTGGGGGAACCTCCATGGTAATTAACAGTTCCTCGAACTGCAGCACACAACACACACACACACACACACACACACACACACACACACACACACACACACACACACACACACACACACACACACACACACACACACACACACACACACACACACACACACACACACACAAAACATGCAAAGAACCATACACACATTAACAGGATTCCAGGACGTAATCACTTCTTTTTTTTTTTATAAGAAAATAAAGGATATGTGGGGCTGCAATCCAATTACGAACAGAAAAGAAAGGTCAGCATCAATAGCAATTATGTTGTCCCCTATCTCACAGTAAATATCAAAATAAGCTTGTTATTGAAAACCTGACACTGTAAACTTTTAATATAGCCTCATGCAAGGTACCAGAAGACACAGCAAACACACTAGCATTAAAGGCTGAAGATCCAAATCTAATAGATTGAATTCAACCAAAATGACACAACTTTAAGAAGTACTGCTCAAGCAGTGCTTGTAATTCTTTCAGTACAGAAATGCCAAACTTGAGCTGTCAGAATTGACCATGTGCAGATTACAATTTAGCTACATACCAAAACACATTGAATCAACGTCAAATATATTATTCACATATGGCCTGAACTTCCATCTTAACTCGCCCCATCTGAACTCCTGAATGAAATGAAATTCATGTTTAGAGGACATCGATTCCAGTGGACAATTCCTGAGAGTTTAGTTGAAGTAAAGTTAAAAGGGTGCTCATTTGTAATTAGATTTGACAGTTTTGTTCAGATACACTAATTCATAGCATAAGATAAATTGTAAAATGTGTTTCTGTAAAATTCAACCTAATTCCCTTTGATATTAGATAATTATATATATTTAAATGGAATGGATGAATGTGAATAAAATACTTGAATGTGTATGGACTCTAAGACAGCCACCAGTGCGGGGTGAGTTCCCAGTATCGCCTAGCTACTGGAAACTCAACGGACTGAAGCTATGTAACTCACTGCATGTAGCTATGTTGATAGGAACAGTTTTTTGGTGTACCGTCTTAGAGAGACGCAGAATGACTCTTAGAACACAAAACAACACATTACCATACAAGAATCTGCCACTTAGTTACAAAGTTAGCAGCGTCAACTTTACTTGTACTTACATTGTGCCCAAAATCTACTTAGAGCCACAAATCCGGTGCTTACAACAAACTGACATGGGCGGTTGGTATTGGCAGAATGTGCCTACCCCTACATTGTTATGAACCGGCCTTTCTTAGGGAATTGTCAGACTTGTTTTGTCCTCAGCAGAAATAAAAAGGAAATACCAAATAAGAGAGACTAAAATAAAGTAGTGCTTTCTGGCGCTCCTCTTGTGCAAAGGGGGTACGTAAAGGGTAGAGGGGGAGGGGGCGTTAAGATGATTTGGAGGCCCGTTCTGCTATCAGATCATCTAAAATGTGAGTGATTACACCAGTAATCATCTGCAAGCCGACACTGGCAAGCTCTGTGTTCAGCAGATAAAGACGGGGAGAGACGAGTTAAGAAGGCAGAGAGAAGCGTGAGGAAGACATTATTACAAGAAAAGTGGTGTAGACACACACATACACACACACATTTGCTTTGCCGTCATCACATGTCCATTCATTCATTTTCCTTCCTTCCCTCTCTTTCCCTCTGTCTATCTCCCTCTCTCTATCACTCCCTCTATCCAGAGATGAATTTGTGCCAGGCCAAACTAAATAGCTGACACTGGCTCATCAAAGGCTTTGGATTGGAAGACGGGGCCAAGTGGAGCAGTTGAAAAGCGAGGACAGCAAGGGAGGAGAGAAAGAAAAGGAGCAAAACAGTGAAACAGTGTGAGAGGCAACAGAAATCCCTGTCGTAATTCCCAAAGCTGTAATCCAAAGGTTTAATGGTGTATACGTGTGTGTGTGTGTGTGTGTGTGTGTGTGTGTGTGTGTGTGTGTGTGTGTGTGTGTGTGTGTGTGTGTGTGTGTGTGTGTGTGTGTGTGTGTGTGTGTGTGTACATGTATCTATGTGCCTGTGTGTTGGGGGATTAAAAATGTATCATCAACACTCATCCATGCTCTTACACCATGTGTGTGTGTTTGCTTGTGTGCCTGTGTGTGTGTGCCTGTGTGTGCCTGTGTGTGTGTGTGTGTGTGTGCCTGTGTGTGTGTGTGTGTGCCTGTGTGTGTGTGTGTGTGTGTGTGTGTGTGTGTGTGTGTGTGTGTGTGTGTGTGTGTGTGTGTGTGTGTGTGTGTGTGTGTGTGTGTGTGAGTGAATGGAGAAACGCCAGCTTGTATAGGCCCAACAACACCAGACGAGGGACTTAAATCCTTGTCTCTCTCTTTCTCTCTCTATCAAATCACCACGAGTCTCTCTCTCTCTCTCCCTCTCTCTCTCTGGGTCTATCATATCACCACATGTCTTGGCCAATTCACAATAACCACTAGCCTATTCACTGCAGCTGATCCAACCGATTAGACCTCATCTACGAGACCCTTCTCACACCCGTCTGCACTCCTCAAACACGCATTCTGTCTCCATTCAAGATCCGGCTGTATAACCCATCTCTCTCTCCCTCTCTCCCTCTCTACCTCCACCTCTCTCTCTCTCCCTCCCTCCCTCCACTAATCTACTTCTTACTATTAGTGGATGGTAGCAGAAGCAATAAATGTAGCGTAATCCCCCATAGCACATACTCAATCAACTCAAGGTCAAAGGTCACACAGGTTCCGTAGAGCCATCCTCCGTTTAAACGCTGTATCAACAGGGATGGGACAGTGATTTGTAGGTTAATAACTATTAGGACTGACATTAAACATCTAATGTGATACTACAGCACACAAACCCACCAACACACAGATAAACAACTTCTGGGGACACCCACGCACAGTGACACTATCTAAAATATAATAATGACCTCACACCTGCAAACTGATTTTTAGAAATATTTGGAAAAGAACAACAAAATCATGTTGGAATAAATTCATACATTCATCATAATTGTTCCTTCAATCACTAATTAATGAAATAAATATTAATTATTAGTCTATTTACCAATAGTGTTTTATTTATTATATAAAGGAAATTCATTCTTTCTCCATTCATTTCAAATCAGTATTGAGGTTAACAAAATGTGGAAAAACAATGACACTGATGCAATTAAAATAAAGTACACCGCTTAATGAAATTATGTGCAATTTACCAGCAGATGTGTATTAAAACAGCAAAACGTTCAATAGGCCACCAATGAGCAAAAGTGCTGTACGAGCACACACGGGATCGCATGAACTGTCCCCCGGCACGATGGATGTGGCCTGAAGAGAGACGGCTTGCGCCAGAGCCAGCCAACTCCATTGGCTCTGATTGGACATGACTCCAGAGAGACAAATAGCTGCTTAGAAACATGGGCTAATGTTCAGGATACCGGGCGCAAAGACTTTAACCATCAGCAGAACGGAGGGGGGGGGGGGGGGGGCACACGTACTGAGAGGTACAGCTTGATGCCCTGCCAAACATTGAAACACACTTGTGCACATGCACACCGATACACACTCACATAGGGTTACACACTCACATAGGGTTACACACAACGACACATATACGCACGCGCCGGCGACCCACATGGACACACGCTCACACATGCGTAACAGAAACATATGCCTTGCACATGTAATAAATAGAAGACAGGCCTGTGGCGTGCGCGCGGGTCAGTGTGTATGTCGGGGGCGCAGAGGGAAAGTACCTGTGGAATGCAAATACACCAGCAGAAGAAAGAGGGGCAAATTAAATGAACATTAATTCTCCCACAGCCATCCCTCTCCTGCCTGCACGAGGAGATGAAAGAGGAGCCGTATCATTTCTGGTATTTATTTCTCCTTTAACCATGCGGGGCCCTGCATTCTGGAGACTGGGGCCCTTGGACAGAAGCGGCCCTGTCTTGATAAACCCCTGCCCGCCCCTGATTGCCAGCTTTACTAATTAGGCAGAAATATGCAAGAGAGTGGTAAATGGTGGATTAATTAACCGTTTATTTCCCTTCACCACCTCTCTGGGAAAACAGAGAGAGAGAGAGAGAGAGAGAGAGAGAGAGAGAGAGAGAGAGAGAGAGAGAGAGAGAGAGAGAGAGAGAGAGAGACACACTCACGGTGGGAGAGATGGGGTTGGTAAGAGAGAGATAGAGAGATTACAGCACATGTATTGCCATGGCCAGGTTAGGTTTCAGGGTCAACTGCCCAGTATCTGAACAAATGAAGATGGACACCACCCACACACAACCCCGTGCAGCAGACAGTGGAGAGCAGTCTGACTTGTTATGTCTCCATCGAGCGAGGGGCGGAGACAGCTGGTGATTCAGGATGTCAGTGGGGTGTGATACCTGCTCGACAGGAGGGGGCGTACGGATGTGCTGTTGACGCGAGGAGACGGTAAATATTGATAAGTACAACGAGATGGAGGTGAAGCACCATGATGAAACAGTCAAAAGTTGGTGAGCGATTGAGAGGTGGTGGAGATAGACACATGAGTAATAATAAGCCGTAAGTAATAACAGTGATGTATCTGTAGACAAGATAGTTCAGGGGCAGAAGATAAGCATATGAAAAGAGACTGAAGAAAGAGGAAGAGGATGGGGGAGGGGGTAAAAGTGAAATCTGTATGAAATTAAGAGTCCATTAGAAGTCTGAAGGAGCGCATGGTCCCCAGCTGGCTCTGAGCGCAGGAATGCATGATTGGAGATGACAGGTGTCTAAATGTTTATCGGCCACGCAAAGTTTATTCCTTCGTCTCGGTGTTGGCAGGAAAGAAATGACCTGAGCTAATCTAATTCAAACTAACAATGCCTTGTAAAAAGGAGGGCTCAAGCTGTTCCCAGTCCGTTTGAGGCAGTGTGGCACACACTTGTATAATAGCCGTGATACATTGTAACTGTCCACTCGAACACACATGTAGCCCTGGGCACATGTACTGTACACAAGACGGGACTCCGTACATGCGAGCCCCAGCCACCATGCCCGGGTGGAGGTCAGTCTAGTTTGGCCTTCTCCCTCAGGAGCATCTGTCTGGTTTCGTTAGCCAAGTTTAGTTGAGGAAGGTTATATTTCGAGTTAACTGGTAGTGTGGGTTATCTTGTCACGTTCATCATTCATACTCTTCTTAATGACTCACCAGCCGTACAGTGCGAAAAACCGAGCCAATTTCGCAAACCACGACCATGCTTAAATCGTGGGATTTTCCAGACACGCCTTGTTTTTTGGCTATTCTTTTGGGTAGTCCATTTTGAAAAATCTATCAAACCACATTAACGCACAATGCGGCAAATAAATACGACGGTAACTTGGAAATATTTACATATGAAGGACGGATCGTTTCTGATGGGATCAATCCCATGAATAATCATCCGTGGATTGATCAATGGGTTGATCAGTCAGCTGATGATAAATCAATTGTCTTGTTTCGGCACATCTGTGCTCCAGAGCCATTTAGATGTCAATGTCAAGTGTGTTTAGGTTTATTTTTCTATAACACCGAGCAAAGTAAGTGAGTAAATAAATCGACGAGAGATCATGAGGTTCACTGAATACTAAGCCTGCAGTACACTAACAATTGTAATAAAAAAACATAGAAACCAAAAACATAAAAACAACAATCTATTCCGACACCAATAACAGAGGCCATACTTCTCATCCTATATTTCAGGTTTTTACGGACTGCATCTCAACCAACCTACGTTACACCGCAGCGGTCTTGTGCATCATGAGATCATTTTAATTTGAATGTTCTGTATGGTTCATCACTCTTAACTCTTAGTAAATCAATACGTGTCCAGCTCCCATCCCCTACCCAGTCCGACTCACCATCCCTGCGGTCTAAAGTCAAACCAGCGCCTCAGCCCATGTATGCTCTGCCACAACACCCCCCCCCCCCACCCCCACCCCCCCCCTACCAGAGGCCCTGGCTCAGGTCTTGGACGCTGATTTGTTGCCAATTTGTTGTGATCTAGAGGAGAAATCAAATACATTAATGAGGGAATGGTGGGTGGAGAGTGGTGTGGCAGTGGGTGGGTAGGCGGGTGGTGTGGTGGGGGCCTTCAGCACACATGCCTGTGTGTGTGAAATACTTTTCAAGAGCCAGGAGCAGGATTCATGGGGATGTTCATGAGGCATATAATCATGTCTCCGTCTGCTTCGACTGCAAGGGCATAAAACATTTAATCTGGGATGAACACTTTCTGTCGCTTTCTCAGTTTATCCCTCTCTCCCTCTCTCACTCCGTCTCCCCCTTTTCTCATGCTGGACCCTTTTACTACAAATACAACCACACCCTTCTTCATCTCTTCCTCGGTTCAGTGTGTCTCTACCTCTCTCGCTCCCCTGTGTGTGTGTGTGTGTGCGTGTGCGTGTGTGTGTGTGTGTGCGTGCGTGTGCGTGTGTGCGTGTGTGTGTGTGTGTGTGTGCGCGCTCACGCGTGTATGCGTGTGTGCCAGGAAACCACAATCATAAAATTATTAAAATGCCGTTTGCTTGTCATTAATCAGCGGCGGTGATAAATGCGCACGGCGGCCCCTGACAGAGCATTAGTCACATACCTCTTGGCCCCGCAGACAGAGAGTAATGGGCCCCGCTCCGGACCCGGGTCAATCATAAACTCATCAAATGCGTCATTTAATTTCTTCATTTAGACAAACACAATTTGTTTATGGGAAAGATATCAGGTGTTGTGGAATGAGCCACGGCGCTGAAAACGGCGCTCCATTAATCAGGGCTTGATTACACGCGACTCGGCGGTTGTTTATCCTAATTTCATTCATTTCCATCAACAAAGCAAACACAGGCGAACACAGCCATTAGCGATGGTTTGGGGATGGCACAATTACGGCCTCATATTAAATAAAGTGATGATGAATGGTGCAATACAAACTAAAACAAAGGGTTTTTATTACTGCAATTCGGAGCCCGGGCCCGCGCCTCCGCTGCGTGCGTGGAGCCCAGTTAGTGTGAGGGAAGAGGAGACGGCGTTTCAACTTCTCTTCCACAGTTTTAGAGGGGCGGGGGGGGGGGCGGGAGTGAAACCGTGTCAAACATACCCCCCTTTTGAAACGGCTGTTATATATGATAAAAGACAGCCTGGCGCATTAAAACTTCTAATTGAAACCAGTGGGTGTGCTAGTTTAGTTTACAACTTTTAACATTCACTCGCATGTTGCTCATATATTTACAATCGCACACAAACACACGCACACATACACACGACAGAAGCCGACGACGAAAATGCTAAATAAGAAGTGGTAGTGGAAGTCAGATGTCCTTTTTGATCATATGCATAATCAAAAAGCATGGGCATCAAGCGAGATGGCCAGTGTGTTCAAGGCCAGAAGATGCAGCCCACCACGCTGAGGAGCCACATGGGGCCCTTGGCCGGTTCTCCATACCTCTGGCTGCTCCGTACCAAGACCAAGGCGGCCTTAACGGTAACACATAATTAGTATGTATTCATTTTCCTCCAAGTCCTGATGAGACATGCGGCTAAACCAATGAATCCGGGCATCATTTAGTTCACACGGTTCATGTATTTTATGGTACAAATAATTTTGTCTTTAATCTCCATACTAACTACAACAGGAACCGTGACGGTCGGCGCGGGTGGGGATAGCAAACCTGCGGTGCAAGAGACACACATCTCCTGCGACACATCACCAGTCTAAACATGCTGCAAATGACATCTGCGGGCCCGGACCCACCCCGGGTTCTCTGTGGCCCACAGCAGGGGCCCGCAGCCCAGGTGATGGTAAGGAGGAGTTTTTCGCAGCCATCAGGTTGAAATTGAGGCTGAAATCAATGGCCATATTTATTTACCCTATTCATTTAAAGTTTGTATTTTACATACGTTTGAAGGGCCTGCAAACCTATTAACATTCCCCACAATAGACTTGAGCAACATTTGAAGCAAGCAAATAAATACAGCCATGATTAACGCTCTGTGTGGGATTATCCATTAGAAGACTATGATTCTGCAAATATGAGGGCGATTTCACCCTCCTGCCAAAACAGCTGTGTGCGTTGTCAATTGAGCGGTTTGAATTATTAAACAGATGAATTAAACTTGCTCCTGATAGCCTGCCACTTATCAGTAGATATTGCCTAATAACCTTATGAACAGACTCAAAATAATTAAGTTTACATTATCTCTCCTAATCTATTTAACAGCCACTGTGCTAGCAGATTAATAAGACTTCACTCAGGCTTTATTTGGTACCCGCAGTGAATTCAGTGCGATGTTTGAGTTTTACAAACGATGCTCTCTTTACAACGAGGTTCTGAGTTGGGGAAGCAAAGCGGATCTACAGAAAACACAACAGACAATACAACGTTTATAGAGGTGCACTTTAGAGGAGTTTCAATGACACCAAGGCAGGAACGCCCACAAAATCATGTTCATGTTCCAATATAAACAGGCCTACATATAAAAAGGAGACCTACGGATATACATGTTTAAAGGAAAACTAAATAATTGATTGAATGGAAATGGATATGGATTCAGACCGTGTTTACAAAATACCAAACAGTGAGGTACTGAAAATCCTGCGGTCAAGGGAGAGTTATTTGAGTCAGCATTTAATTGTTATTGAACGCATTTAGTGTTTCCCTGTGTCGGCCATTCGCCGCCACCGCTGCGCGACCGCCGGCGTGAATGCTATCCTACGGGAGCGCACAGACTTGTCTGGTTACAGTTTCTCATTATAGCTGTAGAATAAAAATAATAACACAAGGCCTAAATAATGCATGTTGTTTTTGAAGTAATTTTCGGACAACAGGAAATAAATTAGCCATGAAAAAAACACAATAATGAAATATATATATTTAAAGAAGAAATGGGGCCACTGGTTGCCGACCCCCCGCCTATATTCAATATATAAATACACGTTTTCAATTTTAATCAATTGTTTTGTTACGACACATTTTGGGTTAGAAAAGTTGTTTTCGTATTTTGACTCGATACAAAATAACATTCTTCTCTATAAAAGGTACACGCTGGCTCACTACAGCTAAAACACTGTTTTTTACCACACGGCCAACCATTCAAAAGGGCATAGATGATACGTATGATTTTACCCGAACATGGAATTGGGTGTCCATCGATATCTAGTAGGTGTCCTATTCCTATGACCTCTGTTGATCCGACACACACGATACAAGCACACAACAACCGGATCAAGATGCATTTGGATCTTTGGTAGGAATAAACTGCTCAGCTCACTAGCGAAAAATCAGCCTGCTCAGCTCTGCAGAACAAGTTAATATCTTCCACCCACTTCAATACCCCTATCTTCTAAACAGACTTCACCATCTTTTTCCGCTCTGCTTTTTCTTTCTCTCAGCTCCAAATTCCTCTCTCTCCAACACCTCCTAAAAAACAGCCCCGGGCGGCTGCCAGCGGTCCAAGGTAATTAAATTACTTAGCAAAGTTTACTCAACAGTAAGTGGTTAGCAAAATTTAAGGTGATTGCAAATTTGCTTTCATTCCACTTCAATGGATGGTCTGTTTAAGGCTCGTCTGCAAAAAATTAGCACATGCATTTGCATCAAAATCATTTATACCATATGTTGCAAAATTATGGAAGGCAGCAAATGAAAAATATTCGCTTTTCTGTTATGGAAATGCGTACATGTTGTGAAAGGAGAGAGAGGAGAAGTGGGGGGGAAGGGGGGGACGTGGAAGAGGAGGAGGCAGGGAAAGGGGAGGGGAGCAAACACTATCACCATGTGTCTCTGAACACCAACAACAAGGAGAAGAGGAGGAGGGAGGAGGGCAACTAAAAGCATTCAGTTTGGATTTGAACATACTCATAACGCTCCGTTTCAAGAGCTCACCAGATGCTGTTTGAAATCTGCCAACAGAAGAAAAAACAACCCCCCCCCCCACCACCACCCAGCACTCACAAAAACACATAAACACACTACTCTGTGTTTGACATCAAGGTCCAAGCATTCTTGAGCGTCGATGACTTTTACACCTGCACAATTGGGAAAACACGCGGTTGAAATTAAGTCGCGCTGGGGTACTGCTTTGACTGCCGTTCCTGGTGGTGTTGTGTAGTGTGTGACCTGGGGTCGAGAATAGCCAATCAAGTCCAAGACTTTAAAAGATGTTGAGGCCAACTCAAGAAGACCAATGTACAGAAACACCAGAATGGTCCAATGCAAATTTCACAATGTGCTACAATTGCAATCGTCATAATCCCAGTAAAAGTCTAAATTATTATTTTTCCACCAGTTAGCTAAACAGTTTCACTCTGACGAAGAAGGTCATGTTTTTGTCTCAGGGTTTGTTTTTCAGGCTGATTTTAAGAAAACATTATCAAAAGCTAAATCTGGAGTCCAAACCAATGTGCATGTTGTTGCCAGATTTGGTACAATGCAGGAGGTACATTTTTGGCAGATCATTTTCCGCATTTGGGACAAAAAAGATGTATAAGAGTATCTATAAACTAACTTTGATTAAGATAGGTTGCTTTTTGAGTCTCTTGGACGTATACATTCACAATGTTTTACAAAATCGTTTTTTTTGGACCTTTATCAAGAGGACAAATTGTCAACCAAGTCAAGTATGAGACTTTCAACGCATGTCAACTGAGATCAAAAGTAGAGCCGAAACAACAATCAATTCTGCTAATAAAGAAAAAAGATTAACAAAAAATAAATCACAGAAAATGTTTAATTGATTTAATTTGCCCTCAGCAATGCTCTACGAAATGGGTCTCCATAACCCCGACAAAAGGTCACAGAAGAGTGCAGCAGTCCTTGTGTTTATTATACCAATAAAACAAACCAAAAATCAATTGGACATAAACCTCTGATCCACATCACTTGTAAGTCAACCGGCACGCAGTACGACCGAGACATTTCACCCGGTACGAGCTTACAGTCCAACAGTGAATACAAAATAATGTAGCCATGACACCTTTAATCACCGTCCTTATTTATTTCAGATGCATCTTATACACGCTGTATGTTAATGCATAGGTCAGAGTGGCGAATAGAGGCGTAGCTTTCCCCCGAGCCGATATTGCTCTCTAACTGAATTCCGTTAAGCCCTCCATCCGTCTCCTGCTCTCACGTGAAGATCAGTCAATCTGCCCCCATTGACATCAATCTAATACTCTTAAGTGAGTGGCAGGGGTTGCTTGATAAAAGCTTATTCAGGTATTTGCTGCCTGTGTAACTGGGGGCCACTGCCATCTCTGTCAGTGTCTCGCTCTCTCTCTCTCTCTCTCTCCCTCTCTCTCTCCGAGAGGGATAATTACGACTGTTGACTGGAACGGTGAGGTAATGGCACATAAATCCAACTGATCAATGGTTACAAAGACTAAATTACAGGATACCCTCCCATCGGCCATTATCCTCCCAGAGCACAACAAGAGATGCATTCCAACACACTTGCAAAGGGGATTTCTACTTGTGTTCATTTCCTATCGATGTTACAACATGTAGAACTTCTACTTTGAATGGATGAAGCTGCATTTTTGCACAAAAATAATCAGAGAAAATGTTTAATTAAGGCGAATGGTAAACATTGTCACGTCTGAACTCATTCGCTAACCTGAAGCTTAAAGAGTGATTTGTTAAAAGATAGGGGTGGAAAGCCTTAAGGCTAAATACTACAAGAGGGCTTATATGGATCACGGTCTCATCCTGCTATACCAATCTCTTTTTGTAACGGATGGATGGCTGGCGGTAATGCTGTTGGACAAAAAGTTGCTCTGCGCAAAACAACTAGTTGACCAAAATGTTGACCAAAACATTGAATGAATACAACTTAACAGTTAAGGCGTAGAATTCAACCCCAGGAGAATAGTCTCTGCCCCAGTAACAGCAGTTGCATGTACTCTTCCGTACCGCCACGCACCGTTGCACCGTGTAACATGTAATCACATATTAGTCTACAGACCATAATAATAGTCATCATTGTGGATTTCCCCTGGCGTGACACAGGGAATTTCCCTTTGACATGTTGTTCGGTCGCTACTGGTTTGACTTCTTGACAATGTCCTTGGTCACCTTGAACATAAACACTGCTGCTCGGCCTCGGAGTCACTGCGACGGTGCCTGGGACGACGGTACAAGTCCACCGATTATACCTGACACTTTTTAACTACGTGACTCGGTCAGCCTGTTCGGTGACCACGCGCGATGTGAATTAGATATCCTAGATTCACATCACTGTTGAGTGAGCTCAGTGTCACCAGGGAGTTGAATAAGAAATGAAAGAATTTTTAAGACATAATCATACAAAGAAAACACAAATGACAACAAAGAAAAAGTTCCAGAAGACCGAAAATGAAATCAGTTCAAGGTTAATTGTAAAAAATGCAAATTAAATACAAATCAAAGCAAGACAAAGTTTCGCAGGAAGTGACAACCATGTTAAAAAATGATGGCAGATACTCCCCCTACTTAGCCCATCTGGGCTGCTAGCCAGGCCAGTGTATATCAGTTACAGGAGGACAATGTGGACCATGACGTGAACTTTGATGTGTGATGTTTACAATGACATTTCTGTAAATCATTCTGCGATTCTTTTCAATGTCGAAATAAGGATTTAATTGCATCAAAAATCCTAGAAATGTCACATTTTAATCTCCGGGTCACACAGCGATGACTCCATACATTAAGGGTGATGAGGGTGTGTGTGCGTGTGTGTGTGTGTGCGTATCCCAATGGGATTTTATCGACATAGAGTCCAGAGAGACGTAAAAAGAGAGGTAGCTCTAAGCCAGTGAAAGAGCCAGGCCCTTCTCCCTGGGTCTCGCCCGTCCTCGTCACCTCGTACCCAGGCAGAACAAAAGGCAGCAGCCCCCTAAACGTGGAGCATTAGCCCTTTAGTTCCAGAGGGGGGGTAAGGTGACACCCGCCATGTATGCGGTCTGTTCACCACACATCTGTCAGGGCCTGAGGGGCTGAGCCGGGGAGGGGGTGGGCTGGGCTGGGGTAGGACGGGGATAGGAGGGGTGGGCTGGGCTGGGGTAGGACGGGGATAGGAGGGGTGGGCTGGGCTGGGGTAGGACGGGGATAGGAGGGGTGGGCTGGGCTGGGGTAGGACGGGGATAGGAGGGGTGGGCTGGGCTGGGGTAGGACGGGGATAGGAGGGGTGGGCTGGGCTGGGGTAGGACGGGGATAGGAGGGGTGGGCTGGGCTGGGGTAGGACGGGGATAGGAGGGGTGGGCTGGGCTGGGGTAGGACGGGGATAGGAGGGGTGGGCTGGGCTGGGGTAGGACGGGGATAGGAGGGGTGGGCTGGGCTGGGGTAGGACGGGGATAGGAGGGGTGGGCTGGGCTGGGGTAGGACGGGGATAGGAGGGGTGGGCTGGGCTGGGGTAGGACGGGGATAGGAGGGGTGGGCTGGGCTGGGGTAGGACGGGGATAGGAGGGGTGGGCTGGGCTGGGGTAGGACGGGGATAGGAGGGGTGGGCTGGGCGTCGGTAAGGTGGGGGGTGCGTTGGCAGCGGGAGAAGAAATGAGGAGCTCAAGGGAGAAGAAGGTAGAGCAACAGAGAAGTGTATCCAGATCTACACACTATCTGGGAGTATACGCTGTAAGAGAAAGGGGGGAGAGAGTTCACGAGAGCGAGAGAGAGAGAGAGAGAGAGAACAAGAGACAGAGAGAGGGAGCGAGAGACATGGCCAGGAAGGGGGTTGCTCAAGGACCCCCGCTGTGACAGTGAATCCTAATACCCGCATGTACTGTGGAAGCAATAGTCCAATCACATGGTGCTACTAAGCTGTTTGGGCCACGCCCCTCACTGTGCCACCTCAGCTGTCACTCAAATGGCCATGCTTACACACACACACACACACACACACACACACACACACACACACACAAGGCGGAGACCGACTTTAGCATTGAAGTGATACAGTTCAATTTGGCATATTGGGCATCGAACCCAGAACCTTTCATCTGGGAGACAAAACCCTAATCACTAGATTATCCTTGACCCCTTTCATGATTATTAATCAGTGCAACGGCTTTTAGGTACAAATAAATGGCTCGGATCACCTACAGATAGGCGTTTTAACACATTAAACGTCACATCATAATGACCAACTCCATTTTGAAAGCATAGGAGCATTGGAATGCTAGTTATTGTGCTGGTGGTAATGTTACTCTGTTCATGGTTCAGCAATTAATCCTGAAATGCTTTGTCGTTATGCGGAGACATTGATGTGTCTGAAACTGCAACAGCATTTTACATGGGACCCTTGAAAGCAAAACGTTTTCCCTTAGCCTAAGTTACGGTACATTAACGTTGCTTCAAGATTCTACAGTAATACAACCAGAGTGCCCCCACTACGGCGGAGCACGGCCAACAGAGAACCCCAGGCTGCGCTGTGACGTAGGACCCCTGTAACGTGTGGAGGCTCCTCGGGCAGCAGCAGTAGTAGCACTAAAGGTGTTACCGCTCCAAAAGCAGCAGCAGCAGCCGAGCGGGTTGATCCAGGCCGGCGAGCCGTTGCCAAGTTCAGGCCTCTGATGAGATCTTAAGGACTTGTTTGTTTTGCTGCCGTCAATGGCTCCAATAGGGAGCGGACGGAGGTTTTGATGACCCCTGGCCCCCCACGGTCCTCGGTGGGTGTTCTGCAAACACTCCCTATTGATGTGTGGATGTGGACAGAGGCCCCCGCGCCGCCGCCGCCTCCCGGAGGGGGCGCATGCGTACTGGCCGGGAAACAGACGCCGACAGACGGTTTGCTGTTCATGGCGGGGATGTGGTAGCCGGTGTGTGTGTGTGTGTGTGTGTGTGTGTGTGTGTGTGTGTGTGTGTGTGTGTGTGTGTGTGTGTGTGTGTGTGTGTGTGTGTGTGTGTGTGTGTGTGTGTGTGCAGTTGAGAAAACATTGTTTTAAAACCTTCTAAACTACTGAACGGTCCAGCTGAATGCAGTGAGGTTCAAAACTTGAGAGTTGTGGAGACAGACATCCAATAAGGTTAAAAAAACAACAACTCATTGACAGAAAAAGTTAGGAGGATTTCAAAAGATATCCTTATTCACATAAGAAGGAAAATTTTACTTTTCAGTAAAACTAATAGACTGATCAGTATCGACCTGGATAACATAATTTGATAACGAGTAAAATAGTGTGGCGAACAATGCTAAGCTCCCAAACGTCACACAACTTGGGGTAAATTCACCTCAATTTGGATACAATTGAATATGAATATGAACTTAATATGGAAAACCAAGACGGGTTGGTGAAGCACTTCAAATAATCCTCCTCAGCATATTCTTTGTGGTAGCAACTTGGAATGGATTTCAAATCGAATCAGTTAAAAGTTAATAAAGAGATGAAACCAAATCCCTAAAAATAGGCTGCTATACGCCTTGAGACGTAGCCTGTCCTTCGAGGAATACAAGCCGATGTTTGGTAGGTGCGCAACATTATACATAACTCAAGTAGACCAAACATCTGAGACACGAAAATTATAAATCGTTCTAAGTACCAAGAAGAACTGCGGAAAACAAACTCCATTTGGTATCAATTAAATCACTAAGTGGGTTTTCTTTCTAGAGGCGTGCAGTGCATGTGTGCACTCTTGTGTGTGTGAGTGCGTGCATGTTGAATATTTAGGCCAGGCAGGAAGTGACCCATAAACATATCGGTCCAACTCTTTTATAGGAGGCCAGTGTTCCAACCCCCACCCCCCACACACCAACCTCCCACTTCTTCAGACACACTAGCAGAAAGGCAAACACACACACACACACACACACACACACACACACACACACACACACACACACACACGGAGGCAGCTCCCAGAGAGCGCTAAGCAGGCCAGCGGGCCAGCCGAGGGGGGCTCATTACAGGTCCACAGAGCCCTCCCGACACAAAGAGCTGAGCTGATTCAGCCAGGGGATGATCTCCTCTCTACTGACTAGGGAGAGTCCATAGATGGACAAAAGGAACAGGAGGGGAGGGGGGAGAGAGAGACAGAGAGGGAGGGAGGGAGAGAGAGAGAGGGAGAGGATGGAGAGGAGAAGAGAGCAGCAGGCTTAAAAGATGTCAGGAGACCCCGAGAGGCAAAGGCTGGCGGGCGCTCAGAGAGGAGGAGGAGGAGGAGGAGGAGGAGGTGGGAGGAGGAGGGCCAGAAGAGGTGGAGGAGGAGGAGGAGGAGGAACAGGGGAGCAGGTTTAAGCCGGGGCGGTGGGTTACGTCAGGACATTAACATTCACCCAACCTCCAAACATCTGCTGCTTCTTACTGCCCCTCCACCACGTCTTTATCTTCCTCCGTCCGTTTTTGAAGAGATAGAGAGAACGGAGAACGAGTGAACTGGTGTTTAGGGGGGGGGAACAGTGAAAGAGAGAGAGTAGTGGAGGGGAGGGGGGGGGGGGGGGGTCTGTGAGTAATCCATCTGTTGGCTTCAGAGAGTAGACAATAGATGCTCCTAATGATCCTAATAATGTCCTAATAGACACACACACACACACACAGAATCAATAAGCATACATCAAATATGGTCTACAATTAGGGAACTATGTGTCACAACCGCAGCGATGAGAGGGCATCGGGAGAGGCACCGAAAAAATAAACATCCAAATAAACACAAACAAACACAACGAAAGCCGAACAACAGAGGATGCCATTGTCTACGGCTTTGTCAACACCGCTTCATTGACACAATCTTTAATCCAGTTTGGATTTTCCCCGCAGGTGATCCTGTGTGCGATAATACGGCCGTCCCAGCCACCCTGACAGGCCTAGGAGAGGCCCTGCGCGCGGGGGGGGGGGGGGGGAGAGGGTCTTTGATTAGGGCCGTAAACCTGTTCAGTGGGAAGCGTCTGGGAAAAGAGAGAGGAAAGCCAGAGACCGGTCCCGGAGCACTAAACCCTCTGTCGTCTGCCTCCGTGTAGCCTGTGGGCCCTGCGTCTGCCCTGGCCTGCTGCACTCGCCCTCTGCGTTTTATGATGCCGCGCGGCCATTAGCATCACATTAGCCGCCAGGAGGGAGGGAGGGAGGGAGGGAGGGAGGGAGGGAGGGAGGGAGGGAGGGAGGGAGGGAGGGAGGGAGGGAGGGAGGGAGGGAGGGAGGGAGGGATGTTGAACCGCATTACGGGCCGAATGCTTCACATCATATAGAGAAGAATCATCTGAATGTTCAATTGAATGAATAATAATGACCCCGTCCGGGAGGGGGGGGGGGGGGGGGGGGGGACACAGAGGAAAGTATCTGTTCTTCAGAGTGAAACCAGAGGAGAGGTGAGATGTCCTACGGTAGGAGGACAGACTGGGCCCCGGCTGAGGTAAGAGGGGAGCTGACGGCTGATCTATACGTGATGTATAGCCGCCCGGGCTCCTTCATACATTTCCTGCGCTGAAAGTAGAACCCTGTTCTGAGGGGTTAAGCCGCGTGCATGTATGTGCCCGTGGTACAGTGTGTGTGTGCGTGCGTGCGTGTGTGTGTGTTTGTGTGAGAGAGACTGTACACATGCACGGAGACATTTCTCTCCACAGTCAATCTCTGCCTGTCCCATCTGGCTTCCAAGCCCTGGCCCAAGAATACACACTGAAGTATAGATATATGTACTGTATATATAGATATACACCAAAAACATACACACACACACACACTGGAGTATATGAATACGGAGGCACAGGCTGACATCCATGACTTATTTACGCTAGGGAGTGTTTGAAAAGAAACTGCGCTGACTATTGGAAAGTCTCAAAGTGTAAAGAAAGTAAGGGGAAAGATGGGGCTTCTGTGTGTGATTTAAAAATAGATTACGTGAAAAGGTATTGGACGATACAAGTCGGCGTATCATTAAGAGCGAAAAAGAGAGGGGGTGAGAGAGTGTGGACGCCTACCTGCCGCTTGTAGAACCATATGCATCCGAACCTTGGCCTGTTCTGCTGGCATCTGGAAGAGGGGGGAGAGAGAGAGACAATGACAGAGAGACAGAGGGAGAGAGATAATGGTTATTGGGGCACAAAATATATACCTGACTTGAGATTTGGTGCCTGACCATGTTTGAGCAAAAAACTAAAGTAAATCGTATTTGTACACACTAAAAGAGAGCAGCCCACAGACCACAAAAACAGCATTCAGTATTCACACAGTGTGCATGCATACAGACATCATCCCCCCTCAATTTCCCCCCCCTCTGTCCCTTTGGGCACCCGGTTGTTAAATGTTAACCATGAACCATGAGACAACACAGAGGGGAAAGGGGGGAACTAAAACCCCGCTAAGCCCGTCCGCGCAGACAGCCTGGGGATGGCGGAGTCACGCAGGCAGCCAAACGAGGGCACACTCTGACACGCCGGGGACGATCAAAGAGCAAGAGACACACAGAGACACTTACAGAGGCTAAGAGAGCGAGAGAGAGACCAAAAGAAAGGGGAAAACGCAGAGGGAAAAACAAAAGCCTGCGATAGCCGGTCTACGGAGAATTGGATGAGAAGAGAGGTAGAGAGAGAGCGATTACACACACTTGCCATCCCGCCACTTGTTGGCCAGGGGTGTATCCATGTGCACACTGGCGTGCGTGTTTGTGCACGCGCACGCATGTGTGTCTGTGCGTGTGCGTGTGTGTGCGTCTGTGCGTGTGTGTGTGCGTCTGTGTGCGTCTGTGTTTGCGTCTCTGCGTCTGTGCGTGCTTGCGTGCGTGAAACCGTGCGTGTGCGTGTGTGTGTGGGGGGGGGGGGGGGGGGGCTACATGCCTGACTGATACGACGGTTGTATCAGTAGGCAAGGGTAGTTATGTTTGCCTGCTACTGACTCGTCCTCAGCGGGACTGGCCGTAGTTCCAATATCCTCACTATTAGTCTTCTTATGAAGGGTCATAATTGTCGGGGAGGAAAGTCAACTGCGTGACGACTCTATCAAAGACGGCCCCCACCACAGATTGCTCCCCGTGGCCTGTTTTCTTGTTTCTCCCCGTCTGCGTTGCGGCGGAGGCTGTGTTTAGGATAAGAGAGGAATTAAATGCTAATGGGGATGGGATGCGAGCGCCCTGCCTGGGAGGATCATTCAGACGACACGTCCAGGGCACTGCTGACAGACGCCTTGCACCCCTCCACCACCCATCCCCCCCCGTACCTCCCTTCCCCTTCCGACACCCCGTCTTCTTGTTCCCCCCCGCAGCACCTATGCCCTCCCTACCCATCCCAGCCGCCGCCGCAGACATCACATTTATCAAACTGTAAACTTGTCACTTTGTAAAAATGTCACTTTTTCTGCGGCAGTCTGGGAAATATAATGACCCCTTTAATGTGCCGGTGTCAAGGCGCCGTGTCTTAGACGGAAAACACGTCAAGGGGCCCTGCACACACACACACACACTACCTGCTGCACATTTTAACTGTGGAGGGGTGCGTGTGTGCGTGTGTGTGTGTGTGTGTGTGTGTGTGTGTGTGTGTGTGTGTGTGTGTGTGTGTGTGGGAGTCAGAGGGGGGCGGGGTGTGTGCCGGTGACACAGCGGATCACAATCACATCGACGGGTACTGCTTGACAGCTTAAATTACCATCTCTATTATACCGAGATAGGGGAAAACTCTCAACACAGCCATATCTATAACCCCTCACTCACGCATGTACACGTGCACGTGGTCACACGTGCCGACGAACACACACACATACGCGCACACACACACAAACCCCCACAAAGCAGTGATTAGCAAAGAGTTTAGTTTTGGTGTAACCAGTATCCTACAGTAGTAACACACATCAGACGGCTTAAATGGCCGGATCACTGTGTGCACAGCGATCATCTTAGTTGCAGCTTATTATGACATTTCCTTGGTAATTAAATTAGCATTTGTTTACACTGGCCCGAAGGCATGTGCCGGGCTAAATCACACCCTCTCCCGCATGCACATATGCACTCACACGCATGCGGACAAACCTGCGCACAAACACAACACACAAGACTGGCACGAATGCGCACAAACCACCACACACACACACACACACCTCGCCAGGTCTTAAATATAGGAAGCAAGAGAAAACAGATTAATGGCTAATGAGGGAAAGACTGCAGGCCCACAGCTTCCAGTTGTAAATGAAGGCTGAAATGGGATAATTAATCTCGAATTACAATAACAACTAATGCAATAGAAGGTACTTAGAAGTCTGCGGAAAATAGAGCGGAACAGCAGTGCTCGAGCACAAACACCCACACACTTGTGAGTGTGAATACACACACACAAACAAACACAAGCAATTATACACAAGAAATTATTTTGCATCCCACTAAACCCTTTTTTTTTTCCACAGGCACGTGTGAACTGCAACTGTGTGTGTGTGTGTTTGTGTGTATGTGTGTGTGTAATTCATTAGTAAACAATAAAACGGCGGTAATTGTGCTCCCACGAGACGGCTCTGTGTCCGCCCCGCTGGGGGAGAAGCGGATGGCGCATCTGAAGAGACTTCTCCCCTCAATTAGACCTGCGCCCATACAACACACACACACACACACACACACACACACACACACACACACACACAGATGTAGAGAGACACTATGGGGAAGGAGGGGGAGGGAGAGAGAAAGGGAGCCCATGATGAGGGAGAGACGGAATGAGAGACAGAAAGAGGGAGAGAGAACAAGAAAAGAGACAGTGAAGAGAAATTGAGAAAGATACAGAGAAGGAAAGAGACTGATAATGAAAAAAGAGACAAGAGAAAGAACCGGCGAGAGAGAGAGCGAGAGAATTGTGTGAAAGGCAATGTCTACTCTGCTCGAGCTTCAGATAATCACCATGGTGAAAAAGAGAGGGAGAAGATTTATTAATTCCCTCCGAAATTCAGAAAGTTTGGAAACACAAGTAAGAGAGTTGAAGAAGTGAGTAGGGAAGGCGTCGGAGGAAAACGATAGTTATAATAACTCTGGTTCTATGATTGTAGGCGTAGCCGTCTAGGATTCGCCTTATGGGCTTGAAATCGTTAACAATGTACCAATCAACGTGGGCCCCGCCCACATTTTTCACGGCACAGTGCATACAGTGCGGTGCATAGCAGCATTCGTCCTCCATGTAATGGAGGGTATAGCAGGTGGGAAACTAGACGAATATGCCTACAATCATAGAACCACAGTATAATAACCTAACTATCCCTCCACAGCGTGGTGTAAGCACATGCATCCTACGTGGCCAGCCAAAACAGCTGCTGAATAGACATTGACAGTGGAAAAGGCCAAACCTTTCTCCAGTAAGCACTATGAGAAACTAAGCACACTACCCACCTCACAATGAGATGGGACCACGTGAATGCTGTCACACCACTTAGAAAGCGCCCCACCTTGCCGTGTAGAGGAAGGAAGTGGAAGGCACGTGAGCACTCTGAATAGTGCTGATAACTTATAACTTCAGTTCAGAATCAACCTCTCAGAAGCCAAATCCACAACCACCCGACACAAATTGTGCGGGCGGTGAACTGTCCAGTGTGCTTGTGTAAGCGTATCCTGTCTGACCAGCCCCGTATCCTGTCCTGTCCAACCATCTACCACCCGATGGAGGTCGATCCTACTGGCCGAGAGATAGAACCCCATCCTGCAGTTGGTGTCCTCTGGACGTAAACAGGTCCACCTGTCCTGTCCTCTGTGGACGCCAACAGGTACACCTGACCCGTCCTCTGTGGACGCAAACAGGTACACCTGAACCGTCCTGTTGCAGAAAGAAAAGGGAGGACGAGCCCTGCTGTGCACCGCACTGTATTCACAGTGCTGTGGAAATGTGGGTGTTGATTGCAACATTGTTTTCAGGGCATGCAATTGCACGCACAAGCTTATATGGCGGGGCCTGCATGAAATAGAAGTGGTCCAACCAGCACACAACTGATCCAAATTGTTTCTTTGTGATAAGTCGAGCCGAGGTCGTAATGAGGTGAATCCATGCAGTAAACGATAAGAGTGCTAATAACATAATAGTGCCTGGGGATACAAATAAAAAGAAAAAACGTGCGTGTGCGCACACACACACACACACATGAACACACACACACACTACTCTAAAAAGAAAACACTTCCAATACCAGTCAAATGAGATCAATAAGTGCCTCCATGAAAGAGCACTTGAAGGAGAGCGGGAGCATCAAGGGAGCAGGCTCTCATCAGGAGAATGATCTATATAATAAGAAAGGGCACGCTATGGGCCCCGGCAGGTGGCAGTTTGTTTCCTACGCGTGGTTCCTGCTGTGCGTGTGTTCATTAAGGGATGTTTTTACAATGTACACACCGCCATCAATCACATAGGCCAGGTGGTGTTAGGGGAGAATCTCCCTCTGCCTCACTCTTTCTTACCCTCACTCTCCCTCTCTCTCTCTCTGTGTCGCTTGCTTGTGGATGGCTCGCCCCACTCTGTTGAAAGGCCCATTGGATGTGTGTATAGTGTTTAGTGTCTGCATCATCTTCCAAATAGACCCTGACAACCACATTAGAAAAATACTAATAAGTTCATTCTGACCAAGATGAAAACAATGTCATGGCCCTGTATAATGTGTGTTTTGTGGGGGGGGGGGGTCTATAAATAGTAATTCAGCCCACTGTGTGAAACACACACACACACACACACACACACACACACACACACACACACACACACACACACACACACACACACACACACACACACACACACACACACACACACACACACACGTGATCGTGGACAGCCACTCCATCACACCACATTATCTCAACATCTGTCCCCTTACACCCTCTGTGAAGTCTGCCCGTGTAACTTTAGAGTGGCGACTGCATGGGTGCTGGTGGGCCAAGAACAAGAAAGAGGGCCTTGTATTGCATTACATTAAGACTATGAGCCTCCTCACATGACAAGCTAAACCTCTGTTAAGTACCGAGGCGGGCCTCTGAGGCCACACAGATGCGCGCACACGCATACACATACACACACACACACACACACAAGCACACGTCATTTAGGCAGACAAATTACGTGTCTGTGTGCACGCCTACGTCAGTGAGATCCACAATGTCACGTTAAACTGGACCCTCCCTGGCCTCACTGTGTGTGTCCACTCATTCATGGTGTGGTGGTGGTGGGGTGCGCCTGTTCACTTGAAACCACTTCATCTACCCCATTCACTGCATTCACTCTGCTGTTTCAAGGGGCTTGGATTAGAAGAAGGAAGAAAAAAAAAGTAGGAAGTCAGGGAAGAAAGACAGACGTAGAGGAAGTGGGGAGCAGGTGGATGAGAAAAAGATAGATAGTAGAGAGAGAGAGAGAGAGAGAAAGAGAAAGAGAAAGAGAGAGAGAGAGAGAGAGAGAGAGAGAGAGAGAGAGAGAGAGAGAGAGAGAGAACCAGGACAGAGACTGAGAACGAAGAAGAGAGAAGGAGCGCGTGTGCGCGTAATAGTGTGCGTGTGAGAGATGGTGGTCGTGTTGTATGATTAGTGGAGCTCTCCAAGCGTCCGACACGGTAAGCCATCATCTGCCTTGCCGGCTCCGTGGCACGCGGAGCAGCGACCAGCAGAGTTTCATCTCATCCCCGCCTCGGCTGCACCACTCTGCAGGATACAGGAGGCCTAATGCGGCCCGGGCTGAGCCCACGGCCGCGGATGCTCCATCACAGGAGTCAAGGGGAGGATTAAAGACGTGATGTATATAACACCCGTCGGTGGGGAGACCCTTTTGATGCATTTAGGGCATTCGGTGATTAAAAAGAAACCAACGTTTAGTTTTTTTACATGGACGTTGAGGAATTAGAGGGAACAGTCACATTCAGCTATTAGTAAAATAAAATATTTTTCGTTGACATTCAACTGTAAACATGATGCAAGGTGAAGACAACCGCCATTACGGTAGTTTAGTATCACAGTAGTAGTAAATACTTAAATACGCAATGTTAATCTTTAATTAAATAAAAAAACACTAAAGTTGAGGTTATGAATGAAAAGGGTGACCAACAGTAGAGTCAAAAAAGTTGACAAAAATATAGAGTGAAAAAACAAACGGTTGGTGTGTCCGTGCCAGGCAGGTCTGACCCGAGACCTCAGTCAATGTCACCGAGGAGGTATGCGCAAGTCGATTTATTCAATAGTCATCTCAAAGCATTCTCAAAGTCTCATTTGTTTCTATTTCCTTTAATTTGTTGACTTCTGTTTGGCCAGCAGCCCCCCAGCCAGCACCTCCCCATTCTCCCACACCCAAAACAGGATGAGGGAAAAGCCAAGCCCCGAGAAAATGCAATATTTCTGTTTTTAATATCAAGGTCTATAAGATCAGGGCAGAGACGGGTTCCACTGCAATATGTTTATTTATATATTTTATAAGTGGAAAAAAATCCCACCTATTGGAGAGGGAGGCAGAGTTTATGTGTGTGTGTGTGTGTGTGTTTGTGTGTGTGTGTTTGTGGGGGGGGGGGGGGGGGGGGGGTTGTGTGTGGGTGTGTATGTATATTTGTGTGTGGGGGGACTGGGTCCCTGTTGCCGGGCTCATCTTATATGAAAAATAATGTTGTGTATGGCTATACTTTTATATATAATGGCAATATGGGATCAGGCCTCTTTTACAATGTGCCATACTTCAGGCTAGAGCTAACAGCATTTTATGGGCCGCCAGCAGTTCATCTTCATGTCTAAGGCAGGCAGGAGCACTGCATAATAATGTCGTTTCCTGCCCCCAAATGCTATTTCACGGGCCGGGGCTCATTTCTCAAACTTCACCACTTTTACAATTCCCCAAACTTTTATTCCCCGTCATTATTACCAACAAGATTTCATTACGTATTTAGAATGTAAACAAGTCTGAGTAATGACACCCTCTCATCTCCCTGGATTCATTCCCACTGATGGCTCTGCCGTGCCTGCCACCGTGCACGCCCCAACACACTCCACACACACACAGACACAACACACACAAAAAAGCAGACAAAAGACCAAGCGACGATGAAGCAATTCACAAAAATACAAACACACAACGAGGCGTGTGTAGAGGCATGAACATAGACACACAATTTCAAACACACACACAATCAAACTCCCACGCAAACATTGTCCTGACCGTGAAGAAACCCAACACTGTTAATGTGCATCCCGCAAAGTGTGTGTGTGTGGTGTGTCTGATAAAAGGGTTGTTGTTGTGTGTTTGTGGGGTGTGCGCATGTAGCTGGTGAGGTGAGGTGGGGGGGGGGTTGTGTTTGGTGGTGTTTGGTGGTGGGCTGGCGGAGGAGGGGTTTTACACTCAACTCGCATAAATCATGTAGAAGAAAAATGAGCAAATGTGCGGGCCAACTCATCTTCTCCCCACCCGGAGAAAATGAAATCCACTGGAATACCTATCAAAACTGCAATCATCCAGAGATAATATCTCCTTTGGTCTATCTGCACTTTCCGATTTAATTTCCTCCATGCCCTTGACATCCAGCGATACCATTAAGATGAAGCGCATACAGTACGGGAGCAGCTCTCCCGCTTTGATATATGAGGCCCCCACGCTAAATGTAATATCATCATTTGAAAATTAATGCAATCTCTCTTTTATTTGGGATTTTTTTCACTTATTATTTTATTTCTTTTTATAGTGGAGACGAAGGTGTCGGCGGGCATGGGGGGGGGGGAGGGGGAGGAATAAAAAAGGTTGAAGCGGCGAGTGGGGCGTGACAGGGGAAACAAGATGGAGGAGCAGAAGTGGAGGGAAGGGAAACCGGTCAGCAGGACCGAAAAAGGAAGAAGAAAACACTGAAAAACTGGTAAAGGGGGGGGGGGGGGGGGGGGGGGGTTGGGGCGAGGGGGGTTGGGTGTTGTGCTGCCAAACCCACCACCACTCCACCCACATGCAATTATGTATGGGCAAGCCCCAAGTCAGAGGTCACTCACATTACTCCATCATTTAGCAGTGTCGGCGAGATGAGAAGATCCCTCTTCCCCGCCCCCCATCCCACATACACACACACACACACACACACAAGCGCACGCGCACATACACACACACCACATGGCTCCTCCCATCTCCCCACTGCCACATCAAATATGATGAAATCATTAGTGTAATAAGCATGGAAATCTGTTTGCAGATTATCAGCCTGGCTCTACCTTCCTCTTTTATCTGGCCGTGCTCACCCTCGCTCTATGCACGACAGTATCTCTCGCCCTGTATCTCTCTTTCTCCCTCTCTCTCCTCTGTCTTTGACTCTGTATTCGATACAATTAGATGACGGAGGGAAAGAGGAAGGGAGCTGGAAAATAAGTTAGAAAAGCTAAATGTCTGTGATAGTGGAGATGGAAAGATAAATGTAAAGAGAATGCGAGAAAATAAAATATGTGTCAAGAACCATTGATATTTAATGTGTCAAACTATTTGGCATCCAACAGTACGTATACTATACATTAACGCATAGATGCTTATAGAGGCCTCATTTATACATTCATAATGTATAGTGTAGATATGGAAGACCAGCCTACGTCTCTGGTATTTGTGCGTCTTTGTACGTTTGTTTGCACGTGTTCATTGCATCTATCTGTGTGTTTATGCTTGCCTGTGTGCGTGTGTTTTGGTGTGTACGTGTGTTGGTGTGTGCATGTGTGTTGATGTGTGCGCGTGCGTGTGTGTTGGTGTGTGTGCGTGCATGTGTGTTGTTGTGCGTGTGTGTTGATGTGCTCATGCATGTGTGAATGTGTGTGTTGGTGTGTGTTGGTGTCTCTGTATGCGAGCGCATGCGTGCACGTGCGTGCACGTGTCCGTGTGTGAGTGTGTTTTGCCTCTCCACATGCTGGTGGCTGTCTGTCAGTAGGTGAGCCAGGCTAGGAGACATGCTGAACTCTTCACCCTACCAAGGGACCAGAGTCCCTAATGGACCCCCCATCTACTGATCTGCTCTCAGCAGGTCTGCTGAGAAAACCTTCAAGTCGCTATATATTCATTTATTTTACCTTCTAAACATAAAACGTCTTCCTTTTTTCTACCATGGTATATTCTCCCCCCTTGTCTTCCCAGCAGGGTTTAATGGGTTGTTCCGGTAGATCAAAAAAATGAAATAAAAAACATGAACCTTCCCCGACCCCTGACCCCGGACTGGCCTGTAATCCGCCCCATTAGTGACTTAACACCTCATCCTGCTCGGGCTCCCATGGGGGGTGGGACCCATCCAGCACCCATGGCTGTGGTACGAGTGACTGAGTGAGTGAGCCATGCTGGTGAGACTGAATCTTTACGTACTGATTGATCGGCACCCTCTCCTCTCCTCCTCTGCTCTCTTTCCTCAGCAGCTGCTTGTCAGTTTATCTCTGTCGCTCACTCTCTCTCTCTTTATGATTGTTCACATTTCCTGTTACTCGTTTGTCTCGGGTACAGCACATTATAATGTAACCGACTTCATTTGGGCTTATGATTCTCCTGGATGGGTTTGTGCTTGTTTGTTTGCATGAAAGTGGATGTGCTATATGTATGTGTGTGTGCTTTTGTTTCGGTAATCATTTTGTGTTTGTATATACGGGTATGTGCATCTGCACATACCCGTATATACACGCACGCGTGCGTGTGTGTGCGTGCCTGTGTGTGTGAGTGAGAGACACCATGTGTGATTGAAAGAGTGTGTCCGCAGTAGCAGAAGAAAAGTGGTGCACTGGGAGCAATTAAAGTTAGTATGCCTCTCTTCCTTTCTCATCGTATCCATTTAATCACATGAAATTAGAAAAAAATAAAAATGAAACAAAGCCCAGCGATGAAACAAATCGCATAACCAAAACCCAAATGTCCTCGTAATTATCCGAGCAAATCAGTAACACGTCAAGACTTAAGGATGCATCTCTTCACTCTGCGAAACTAAGTGCTGAAACTACTTTAAACAGGATCTTGATAGACAATGCAAATTGGTTTGGTTTTAAACAATGAAGGCTCATTTGTTTCCATTACAATGGTAGTGATAGATAGCAAAAGGTCCATCGCTAAGAGAATTGTCTTGGACTTCGCTAAGTGGTTATAATGACTGTATAGTGGGCTATATATATATATATATATATATATATATATATATATATATATATATATATATATATATGTAGCTGATGCTTCACTATTCAACAGTAGTATATCAAATGAGGAATATTTTGGAGGAAGCGGTGTAGAGAAGGAGGAATAGGAGGGTTAACAACATATGACAACTCCACGCGCACACATACACAAACACACACCACACACACACAACACACACACCAATCCTCAGAGGGAGACAAGCTCCAATATTTACAGTCCTCAGTGCTGAATCCTAATGAGAGCCTACCTCTCCTCAAGCCGCTGATGACTGGGGTGCAATCCGCCCAGACGTATAAACACACCCATAAATTCACACACACTCAATATTCACATATTCAAATTCCGCAAATGCATACGCAAACATAGTGATGCCCATCCTCTCATGTGTGCGTATGCGTGTCCATGTGTGTGATTGTGTCCATGTGTGTGCTTGTGTGTGTGTTTGTGTGCGCACTATAGTGTTAATATACTCTTTAACTCTTAAGCTATCACCACAGGCGTTTAACAGCCCGTCAGTGTAAAAAAATAAATAAAAAACTATCAAACTCAAGCGTATTATTGTGATCCCTGTGGGTCCACTTAGTGTGAAAAACCAAATAACACCAAGTAACGCACACAAAAAGGCTACAGTAACCCCTGCCAAAAGAGCTCACGCGCGTACAAATAACATTCTCACACATATCCAGGGAGGATCAACCTATCTAAGGGGCTCAAAAAGTTTTAATAAGTTTGTGTATAACCTGAGTTTACACACACAAACTGGTACGCACAAGCACATTTAAAAGGTGACTTTGGTTAGTTCTGCTCCCTTAGAAGAATGTTGTTCTGCGTTTCTGTGTGTATTTGCAGAAATAGTGTTTCTTTCAAGACTGGGGCAATGTGTGAGATCTATGTATCAATGTATCACAGCCTTTCAAATGCTTTGGAGAGGGAGACGGGGGATGGCAGCTCCTATGTTATGAGCTCCATCACATCATTAATATAATACAACATCACCAGGAAAATATGATGGTTGGAAAGATTTACTGCCATATTTCTGTATGTAATATGTGTATGTCGCATGTAAACTAGGGGTGCAACTGATCACAAAACTCACGGTTCGGATCGGGTCAGGGGTCGGATCATTTCCGGATCAACAACAACAAAAAAGATAACAAGACAAATGTGACTTTAAATAAAATCTTCAAATGTGTAAAAACTAAATAAAGTGAAAAATTAGGTAATAATCCTGCTTCCTTTAAGCATAGTAAATATTAAAAAAAAATCATTGTATCCACATAAAATAAAAAATTAACTCAAGATGACCTTGAGTTAATTTATTTTTGAAAATATATTTTTTAGAACAATTTAAAACAATATAAAGTGCAAACTGAGGCATTATTCCTTCTTCTTTTAAACATGGATAGTAAATAAAATAAAAAACCTGTGTCCAAAGGAAGCACAGCAGACCTGGATTTACAACTTTAAATTCAGGATGTCTGCATCTTTTTCCAGTATCGTAACGAAATACAGTTTCTGTCGTGCCATTTTGTAAATCCATTGATGCCTGTTGGAAAACTCATTGCTCGTTGACCGGAAACAGAAAGGGGGGCTAGTAGTAGTCTTTTTGCTCGGTTCTAGCCCTACTGTTGATACGGAGAACCGAGCGAAAAGACTACAACCAAACATAAACAGCCCTTTCCGTTTCCGGTCCGGTTTCCGTTTCAATGGGATTTACAAAATGCCAAATAAAACACGACAGAAACTGTTTTTCACTATGATACTTGATTAGGAACATCAACAAACATCACTAACCACTCAGTGAGTTGCACATTTCTGAAAACGAAAGTTTAGGGTTGTTTTAAGGACAGGTTTGTGAATGACCCTGGCCAGCCCTTCTGAGGCAGGCAGGGGCGATTCGAAAAGACAGGACCAATAGTCAACATCCATGTGTCAACCACTATATTTCATCCTAGACAAACCAGAAAGGGGGCTCAATGTGCTAAATACTTGAATTGTCGTTTAAACATGCGCCGATCACGTGAACGTATTTTTTTTGCATAGCCGATCCGCAGATCACTTGCGTCCCGATCCGTGAGGGTTGATCGTGTTCTAGTTTCTATAATGGTTTAAAATATAATAATGGTTGTAATACGTTAGTATCGAAGTATGTTAAGTGAACATGAAACAAAAAAGCAAATTGAAAAAGAAAGAATGTTCATAGGTTCTTGTTCATAAGTCTTTCCCAACAAAAATAGATCCATAACACATGAAACTAGACATATCGACGCATATGCATTTTTTAAAGAAAATGAATGTGGTTGGGTTGGCCAAGTCATCGTGTGCGCAATATACCGCGAGCATGCTTACATTCTAATGCTAACAGGGCTAATGAGCGAGCAAGCTAACATGGTCATGCTAGCAAGGCCAATGAGCAGGCAAATCGAGTTTCAAGTCCCTGGTCCGCTTTGAAGAAGACTTGTGATTGATTGATTAATGGGGTTGATAGTTTTTGTTTGATTGTGAGTTATGGCGCCCCCTGTCGCCAAAGATGTTCTATACTTGTACTATACCTGCATATGCACAGTTTCTGTATGAGAACCAACTTTGACAACTCTGCGTTGTTCACCTTCAGAGTGGTTGAAGTCAACGTTTTATCACCATTGACTTCCATCATAAAAATAAGCACCTGCAAAAGTGGTAATTTGTAATTTATCCTGTGATGTAATTTTTTAAGCTCCGTTTATAACTTCCCACATTACCTAAGGGAAATGTCCTTGATGTGCCAAGGAAGTTCTGAAACCCTTGGGTTCTCTGAAGCAGACTGAAGGATTGAACAACGGCGGCTCATGTGCACAATCATAGTTTTGCATGAATCGGCCATAACTCTGCCATCAAAATAATACCATAAGGGCGGGCAGTATGAAGGAGTCCAATTTTTTTTGGGGTCTATTAGGAGGCAAGACACACTCGGTAACAGATCACTAGTTCCACCTGGGGTCTCAGACCTGTGGCCAACGGTCTGTGACATGCTAAAGACGACGCAATCAAGAGCAACCGACCAACGTTGGACTCTCTTCTTCCATCCTTTCCTTCTTTTCGGTTCTTTCGACGGTCAGGCATTTGCATGGCGTTTCAGGGTCATGTGTGTAGGAAAGAGGAAGGGGGGGGGGGGGGGGGGGGGGTGCGGGGTCATTTGCGTAGGGGTGCTGCCAGCGCTGTCTTTAGTATGCAAGCAGAGCGCGGGGAGGGGAGGCGACGCCGCGTCCACAGAGATCCAAGACCCCGGCTGACCCCATTCTATAATTCATCCCCTGGAATACAGAGCATACAGAGATCCTTGGGTGCCCCCCCGCCCCCCCTATAAGCCACCCCAAAAAGAGGAGCGAGGACCTCTTCCAGTTGGTGGTCACGACACCCCGACCCTGTATTAAAGCCCAGAGTACCCCCAACCCCTGGAAGTGTCCGACCCCCACGTCCCCAGAGAGAGCTTTTATGCAGGCCTTGGATTCATGGTCATGGGGGGCTACAGGACAGCCCCAGGAGGTGAAAGGGGAGAAAGTGTGGTTCTGCTTTGTGTTTGTATACGTGTGTGCACACAAGCAATAAGGTTACATAGGATGCAGCAACAACACAGTATTTGTTTGTGAACATTCATGCAGGGATCCCCCAAGATTTTTCCTGATCTATTCACCAGGATTAACCAACCCCACATGGTGAAACCTCTCTCTCTCCCTCACCCCCTCACACTCACAATTACACTCACAGCTGCAGGTAACTTAGCTCACATTGTAGCATTTGGGATGCATCTATCAAAGTCCGTGTGAATGTGGAGCAGGAAATTAGAACTTACCAGATGCTCTAAACCGGCTTTGATGATGGCGGTGTCCCTGCAACACAACAGCACAGCACATTAGCACACATGTTAATGAAGTGCTGGCACCAGGCACCATGTCGTGGCAAGTGCGAGGGAAAAAGTGAAACAAAGAGCATTTACTTGCCGAACCTCAAACAATGTGAAAGTGATCGACGCGTGTATGCAATATCAACAAATATAACGTTGCTTGGAAAGCCAGCGGTGGCTGAAGCGGACGAGCTAACGAGAAGCAAGTGTTGTACTCCTCACACTCTCAGCTTCTCTCAATTATAGCGGGAGAAGAGTTGGGATAAGCTACAGACAACTTGATCTGGAGAAAATCAAACAGACTTTAGTTCATCAAAAGGAAAGAACACAGGAAAGAATCCTGCTAATTGTTAACTATTCAGACTCTGGGACTCTAAGACTCTAATGACTGCGTGTGTGTTTTAGTGTGTGTGTGTGTTTTAGTGTGTGTGTGTGTGTGTGTGTGTGTGTGTGTGTGTGTGTGTGTGTGTGTGTGTGTGTGTGTGTGTGTGTCTCAAACGACGAGGCTGAACTAATACTGGGCCCACGAAGCTTGTTGTAATAAGATTAATGTTGACACTACAGAGAGAAAACTGATCATATTATCTACAAATAAAGAAAAAGAAATGTGTGTATATGATTAAGGAAGTAGTCTCACAGATTGAGAATGGGAGGGTTTTTGTGTATGTGTGTAAATGCGTGTGTGTACATTTAAAACAGATTGGGGTTAAAGCCGTTGCCACAATCCCGGCTGGTGTAATAATATTTTTTACACTACAGAGACAGAACTCTGATGTTACAAAACAAAAATTAATAAAAAAAATGTGTGTGTGAGAATTATGGTAGCAGTTTGAGAGTGTAACTCTGTGTGTGTGTGTGTGTGTGTGTGTGTGTGTGCATGCGTGTGAGAATGAGAGAGAGGAAGATCGTGGGGGAGGAAGGGTACAGTCGGTTAAAAAGAGCAAATTGGCAATAAATAATAGATGCAAATTTGGCACATTTTTACATTTCCAGCAGCGAATATCAAAAGATCAAGAGAACACAAACAGTGCCCATCCCATAATATCCCCATCCCCCCACTCTGGTACCCATAACTGACAACTCCACCCACAGCAGTGTGGGTGCAGCTGTGTGTGTGTGTGTGTGTGTGTGTGTGTGTGTGTGTGTGTGTGTGTGTGTGTGTGTGTGTGTGTGTGTGTGTGTGTGTGTGTGTGTGTGTGTGTGTGTGTGTGTGTGTGTGTGTGTGTGTGTGTGTGTGTGTGTGTGTGCGCGCGTGTGTGGAGGAGAGGAGAGGAGATCCAAGGCTTATCGACAGGCTTCAGTTGCTAATGCAGCCAGCAGCATCACAGTGTAAATCTACACCATCTCTAAAATTACACACTGTCTAATCCATCTACCCTCCCCCTCCCACACACACAAACTCTCCCTCAATACTTCCCTCCCTCCCTCCCTCCCTCCCTCCCTCCCTCCCTCCATCCATCCATCCATCCGCTCATCCCACCATTCCATTTACTCCAACCTTGAATACAGGCGAAGCCCCACTGAAAACCCTCAGAGACCAGGAAGGGACCAAGAGACCCGGATGGGACCCTCAGAGACCCGGATGGGACCCTCAGAGACCCGGATGGGACCCTCAGAGACCAGGAAGGGACCCTCAGAGACCAGGAAGGGACCCTCAGAGACCAGGAAGGGACCCTCAGAGACCAGGAAGGGACCCTCAGAGACCAGGAAGGCAACCCTCCCTCTTCCCCATTTAAAAGGAGACATAAAGGAATCTGCGATAAAAATAAATGGGTAGCGATTGGGACGACAGGAAGGAGGAGAACACGAGGGAGGGATGCCTTCACGGGGAACCGAGGGCTGCTGCTGCTGTTTCGTCGTATGCACGCGAGTCAACCACTTAAGGCAAACTTCATCTCGCCGTAATTACATTACATTCTGACGAACACCCAGCCACATTCATTATACACGACGGCCGCTCGGCAGCCAGACAGCAACACATTTGTTACCGTGGTGACAGTGTGTGTAATCCGCTAATGAAGCGCAATTAGTGGGAAACAATCTAACATGGGGGAGTCACGACTTTTCCATCGTTCTCCGCCCCTCTCTTTCTCTCTTTCCCCCTCTCTCTCTCTCTCTCTCTCCACTTCTTTCTTTCGTTCCCTCTCATTCCCGTACGGCAACGCTGGATGTTCTCGTTAGGGGGTTTCCGTCTTTGCTACGGATGCAGCGTTCATAAACCCTCTCCTAATGAATTTGCTTCTCACATTTACAGTCTTCCCCTCCCTCCCCCTCTCTCTTTCTACAGCTCTCCCTCTCTCTCTGTCTTTCTGCAGCTCTCTCTCCCTGACATGACTTCATCAATAGCCTTCTGTCCACTGTTGTTGTCCACTCCTGGGCCAGAGGGAGAGCTCAATCCATTAGACACGCCACGGCTCACATGTGCGTGCATGTGCAAAGCGTGCACGTGCACACACGCACACGTCATTTGACTGTCTCATCCCTTTTTTATTTTTTTAAACATCATATTATCTCCTGTCTTGGGGGAACGCTCTCTCTCTCTATGTCTCTCTCTTTCTCTCTCTCTCTCTCTCTCCCCCTCTCTTTCTTTCCCTCCCTCCCTCCCTCCCTCCCTCTCGCTCTCCCTCTCCTTCGCCCTCTTCCCCCCCCCCCCCCCCCCCCCGCACGGCCAGCAGCAGCAGAGGCAGCATCGATTTCTGAATTAGGCAACAATATTAAATAATTAATATACTTGCCATGATTGATGTTTTGCATTAGGCCAATATTAGGTTATCAATCAAGGTCCACTTGGTTTAATGTGATAATATTGAAAATGTGTCCGGGCCTGTTCATCCAATTTGTAGTGGAGGCCGGCCGGCGCTGTAACGGCCATGTAGCACAAGGCCGCAGAGACAGCGCGGCTGCTCTCTATAATCACAGCAGCATGTTACCACAGCGGGCTGGATCAGAGATCGACATTCACACATCTGCACACAGAAATACAAAAATTGTGCAGAAAACTACAATGGGATGGGACGTATAGCATACAGGTGCATAGAGTGCATCCAATTATTTTGTCCCATGTCAATGCTTAAACCGCCGTTGCAGGAGTCGTGGAGGTTTTTGAGACAAATGGCCAGCCATCAAGCAATACCGAGGGGGGAGGTACAAATGAGGGGTGGGTGTGCATGCGTGTGTGCGTGTTTGAGAGCTGGGCTGCCTGGAAATGCTATTCAGGCATGGAAATGCTATTCAAATGTTGATGATAAAAACACAAACTACAATAATAGGACGGGGTAGAAACAGCCACAGGTCGGAGATATAGGGTGCCAGATATAGGGTGCCAGATATGGAACGGTGAAGGTGAGGAAGAAGACGGCAAGACAATTAAGACATTTGAAAGACAGAGGAAAGGAGGTGAGGAAGACAGAAAGAGGGATGACATGAAAGAGAGAATAGGAAAGGGAAAATGGAGAGAGGAAGCGCTGGAGGATTGGAAGGATGAGAAGGTTTACATTATTTTACGGCTATGTCATGAGCTATCTGTGGTTCCTTTGATAAAAATACAAATATGACACAATATTATGTTAAGACCCCGGCCCGTTAAAGGGAGAACCTGGACACCATTTTCAGATAACTTCTGGTCTGGGGGACTAATGCAGACAACAATTTATGAAACAGGTACAGTATTGAGCAAGGAGGCTTTAAGTGTGTGGCCAATAGTAGTTCTTACATTATGGAGGATTGCTAGAGAGAAAAAAATCTCTTCTTTACCTCTTATTATGTGTCAAACACAATAACATTAACAATAACAATTCTGAGCGAGACTTCTCCTAGAGCGAGGTTGAACACAGTAATAAACAGACAGGATCAAGTAAAAGGTAAAGAAACTTAGTTTATTTCTCTGTAGGGATCCTTTCCATAATGCTAGAATATAATCAGAGCCTGTCATTGGCAAAGCAAGCAACTTTAGAAAGCGAACATTGACGTACATTGAAGGATGATGTTAGAGCTCGTTATCGTGGTTCACGGCTGCAGAGTTCTCCCTCAATACAGGAACAATTTTAAAAATTGTTGTCCACATTAGTCAGTTACACACAAAATTATCAGAAAATAGGGTCCAGGTTGAAATATCCCCACGTAATACTCAATACTCAAGATATAAAACAGGATTGTCAAAGGTCCGCCCACACTCCAAACACTCACCCACACTCCTATTCCTGGTGCTCTCCACCAATAAGAACCACCCTACCATGATCGTCTACCAGACCCCACCTAAACCACATGGCACCTGCCCTCTATCCCTAAGTCTGTCTCCCCGCCCCCGATGACCAGGATTGTATCTCCCCTTTCCCCCCGTTCCTTTGGACATGCCTCCTCTCCTTCCCTGTGTGCCTACTCGCCCATCAATACCCCGTCTCCCATTACCTCGGCCTTCTGCATGGTTCAAAGACTTCGCCCCTTCTCGCTAATCACGGATGCCCCTGCTCGCCGACAATTCATTATAGACCCAACGGGCGTCAGATGAGCTGTCATTTGTGGTCGAGTTTCTAATAATTGCATTATGTCTTTGTGTTTTGTCTCTACAGCACCCTCCTCCACAGTCTCCCTTTTTTCAATAACCCCCCCCCCCCCCACACCGCGGATGGTGACACAGTGGAGATGAATATCTTTAGTCAGTCAATGGAGAGAGAGAGAGAGAGAGAGAGAGAGAGAGAGACACTTTAAAATGCAGAGGCAGTCGTTTGATTTCCAGCTAACAGAGCTGCCCATTAGGCCGGCCCTCATCAGCCATGCATTACCTCGCCCTGTCCAACCGTCCTGTGTGTGTGGGTGAGTTTAACCCCATTCAGTGTTCACCACTGGCTAGTCGGAAAGCTTTCATGTCCGGCCATCTTTGACTCTCTTTAACCCCTTGGATCTCTTAAAGTCTGTTCCAGTCCAATAGAAAGGCTCACCTACAATGATTTAATTGAATAGAGTTATTTCATACTGTGGTTTATTTAACTATTATCAAAGACTTCTGAACGGTTACTATGGAGCGATTGTTCATTCTCTTTTTGTGATCCAATGTATAACTTTTCAATATGTTTACAATCGAAATTGTGAAAAAACTCAACCCTTAATATAATTCTGAACGGACCAGCCGTGAGGCAATGCAGTCTTGTACTAAAAACTGTGTTTTTCTAAAACAGCAGCGTTCCACAAAAGACACAAAACTTTGTATGTGGTTTATTTGTATTAAACATCTGAAACACAGTTATTAATGTCATTAAATGTATCGAGCTACTACGATATTAACCCAGGCATATTCGCCAGCAACACTTTGAGACATCACCTGAGAGGCCAACATGCTACGCAGGTGTACAGGCCATGTAGTACCAAGAGAAGCAAGGACTGTATAGGGCCCTTCTCCATGACTCCTCTGTGGTGCATCAGGGCTCGAGGTCATGGCTGACTGCACCACCCTCCGCGATCCCCGTCAGAGAGCATCAGAGGAGCTGCAGCCGGAGCATGCAGAGCTACTGGCAATAATGCAGCTCCACAAAAGAGTCATCACTGTGTTTGCGCACTGGCGCATGTGCATGTATGTGTGTGTGTGTGTGTGTGTGTGCGTGTGCGTGTGTTTGTGCGTGTGTGAACATGCCGACATGTCACAGGCACCCATTTTGCCATCGCCGCTTCACGCCTTGTCAAGCGTGTCATTGAGCATTCATATGTTGTTTGACTGCTGATAGAATGGCAGGCAGATTTATTAAAGAGTCCATCTGACGGCGGAGGACTTACCAGTCAAAATGGTTTACACACAAACATACACCCACACACACACATACACACAGCCCACATCAGTGACATCTGCCTGTTTAACTAATAGAATGTAAAAGCCTGATATTAAGCAGTTGAAGCACAATGACACACACACACACACACACACACACACACACACACACACACACACACACACACACACACACACACACACACACACACACACACACACACACACACACTAAGGCAGCCCGCTCAGCTCTCCCCCAGGCCTGATTGCCATCTCCATTGCTCCTTTTTAGCAGGGCTGCCAATTGAAATTGAAATTGTATTCTTGTGTGTACTATCAGAGGTACCTCTCTGGGTTTTACACTGCTAAGGAGGAGGGTTAGAGGGGAGTGGAGTAGATGTGCACACACACATACACACACACAGATAAATGCATGCCCGCACACACGCACTCAAGAGAATTGTGCTGAAGGTAAGCCATAAATTGTCGCTCAATTATACAAAACAGAACAAAACCCACGTATGCGCATGGCTTTTAAGTCACATGCACTTGTCCACGCGCACACACACACATATACACAAACACACACACAAAAGGCACACACACACACTAACACAATGTGCCTCCTTTCCCACAGGATGTGACCATATTTTACCATAATCCCAAAATTGTGGAGAAAAGCAGTCCATTAAAAGCGAGGCTAACCAATTCAGGACCATTTTTTCTGTGAGAAAGGGGTTAGGTGCAGTCAATAAAAAGGGTGCATAAGAAAGGAAGAAGTTGATTTAAGATTGGCCCGCTTTAACATTTGGTCTTACTGCTTTCTGTGCGTGTATGACCCATACACACACCTGCTGGCCCATATTTGGCCCATCCTGTATACAGGCCAGCACGTGAGACGTTGACAGACCATGATGGTCATAAGGTAAAAAGTAAAAATGTAAAAAAACAAAAATGAACTAATTGATTAATCTTGTCTCACTTTGAAGAGAAACCGATTATTTTGGGATATACAAACGATGAAACACACAAACACCACTTTGACTCCATCTCCCCAGCCCACGGCTTCAGCCCATCCTCCAAGCCTTTCCACCCTCACCCCAGCGCTGAAGGGAATTCAATTCTGGGCCAAGTTTGGAAGAACACTGCCTACTCTAACATGGAGCAGTGTGCAGGGAGAGAGGGAGAGACATGGGGAGAGAGGGAGGACAAAGCTGGGGGTAGACAAGGGAGAAAGAGAAAGCATGGCGATGGATAGGGAAATCCATTTCCCTGTGGTTTCCTGACTAATAGCCAGCGGTCCTTTTCATAGCTCCCAATTAGAACCGTACCTAATCAGAGGGATAACTCTGCCTTATTGAGACGCAGACAATGGACAGCCTCCCACCTACACCTACACCCCTCAACAGGTCCTCCCTGCTCTGAAAGCGTGCTCGATTGCAGCACCGGTGGTACACAGAGAATAAAGAGCTTGGTTTTACAGCGGCGGGAAAACGGTGGTGGATGAAAAAAACGAGGGAGAGAAGAAGAAAAAGAATCACATGTGGAATCATTTGGCTCTCTTCCTCGTGGTCCCAGGAAGATAAGGAAGGAAACACAACTGATAGGGAACAATGGAGGCCAGGGAGAGCATCTGTCGTGACACATATAAAAAAAAAAAAAGGATGATCCTGCCACAGCACGGACGACACACACACACACACACACAGAGACAGAGAGCAAGAGAAGGAATGAGAGAGAGAGAGAGAGAGAGAGAGAGAGAGAGAGAGAGAGAGAGAGAGAGAGAGAGAGAGAGAGAGAGAGAAGAGGAGAGAAAGGAGAGAGAGAAGGAGAGATAAAGAGACTGAGCGGGTAAGGGAGGGAGGGAATGAGAGGTGGGGTGTGTGTGTGTGTGGGGGGGGGGGGGGGGGGTGGTGGGGGGGTTGGTAATTCATTTGCAAATCAGGCCCCGGTGCTCAGGTCTATTCCAAGCTGCCCCGCGAGTGCCAGGAGTTAACAAGGTAATCAGTTTCAATCCTGCCCCTCAATTGTACATCGCACCCTCATTCAGAGAATAGCCAGGCCATTCTATAGGGGCACAGAGAGAGGGGCTGAGTGGCAATCTGGCAGCCGGCTGTCCATGCGACACCTGAACACAATGCATGTTAGGCCTATGTAGAGAGAGAGGCGCATTGCAAAATAAAAAAATGACATGGATCTCCACGTGTGTATACATACACACGACGCTGTGTCCGTCTGCACAACCTGATGTATGTGGATGAAATAATGTCAATAAATTGAATCACGGGAAAGGTTTCTTTCTACCTTTGTTTCATCTGTGCATTTTGTATTTAATTCAAAGGGAATATTAGATACTTGCCCCCCGACATGACATCGAGAAGAAAGTCAAAAAGAAAGGATCCGAGAATAAAAGCTTGTTGTGAGTCTCCAAATGGCGCATGCAAAACAGCAAAAGGGGAAGCAAGGCCAGCAAGCCAAGCCAGGCCTAATCCCCCCCTCTCTCTCTCTGGGTCCCCTATCCCTCTCTCCAGCCTGTGTCAGCTGTAGCCCGCTGCCCAAGTGGCAGTTAGCCCCCCGTTAGGCTTTCATTTGCATAATCAATATGACAACCTTATTTTTCTGATGCAGAACAGGATTTCCATGCGCTGAGGTGTGCTTTCCTGAACCCCAGTGTGTGTGTGTGTGTGTGTGTGTGTGTGTGTGTGTGTGTGTGTGTGTGTGTGTGTGTGTGTGTGTGTGTGTGTGTGTGTGTGTGCGCACTTGCTGGCCAGCCACAGTCATGGCCCTCTTTAGCCCTAATTAGATTAGGTGCGATTATCCCAGCTCTGCCTTACAAGAGTACAGGCGGGATAAGGCGGCCACAAAGGCCAGCCTGTCACAGGGAGCGGGTTGCGGTCTGCAGGTTATCAGGAAGCCAGAAGAGAAACACGACTCCATATTGTTATTCATATCCTCTACATGCCGGCCACTCTTCGGGCCTTTTCTTAACTCTCGCTCGCTGCTTTAGTTTGTTTTTTTTCTTTCTTTCTTTCTCTCCCTCTTTTTTTTTTTACTTTCACCTATGTCTGTGTTGTCAAACTGCCGTAATCACTCGGCACAGTAAGTCTCTCTCTCTCTCTTTCTCCTTTTCTCTGGCTGCGCTGTCTGTCCGTCAGAAGACAAAACAACATGGCCCCGAGCGCTCTGCAGTCTGGCCCACTGGGAATGCCTTCAGGGCTGTGTGTGTGTGTGTGTGTGTGTGTGTGTGTGTGTGTGTGTGTGTGTGTGTGTGTGTGTGTGTGTGTGTGTGTGTGTGTGTGTGTGTGTGTGTGTGTGTGTGTTGCACAAAGAAAATAAGTTAACCCAAGGTGCTTTGCTTTGCTACAAACACAAACACACACACACACACACACACACACACGGTGTGAAATAATATAGCTGAACAAGTATATGTTCTTTATAATACAGTAATACTTAAGCAAATGTGTATCGATCATAAAATAATAAAATATGAAATGATACTAAACACTAGCATATTTTTCACAGCTTCTATTCTATCGATTTTAAGAACCAAAACTGTCGCTGCAGATTATTTGTAGATTTTGCATAGACAAAGACTTCAGAGACTTTGCCGTTTTCAGTGTTTTGCGTCCTAGTGATAAAACATGGAGGTCCTAATGCTGTCAGGATGTAAAGCCAATATGCTCATTGACACAGGAAAAAATATAACCTCGTAAAGAATTAAACACTGGCATCACTTCATAATTGAAAAAACAGTTTTTGAAAATGTGCTCTCACAGTCCATGAACCATCATTCAAAGTCTCTGTGTTTCAATCAATCTAAATCTACCTCTAGAGTATTGCACTATATTTTCGTTATGGTTTCACGTCAGCATTGGGCAGTACATGTAAGTATTTGGGCTATGGGCAAAGATGTGAAATAAGATGCAGCTTAAACGATAGTGTGGCTTATTTGTGGTATATTTAAACATGCAACCCCATTTTACCGCTCCTGCGGCTTATAGAAAATAAGGCTTTATTTTTCGAAAAATACACTATATCTTTATTATTACTACAGAGAGCAGAAGACCGCTCTATAAACACATGTGTGCTGAACCTGACCGCAGCCTGTGTATACACTATATGAGAGAGTGGGCGAGTGCAGAAATGCCAAAACAGAAACCGCAAGAGGATAATTTATTTAGAAAATTGGAACATATTCATTTGATTAGTTACCCTGTCTCTCACTGGAAACCAAAAAAATTATAATTTTCCACATAAAGGTTGATAATGACGGATTGATCCGCCTGCATTGTGGGATGTTTGAGTGTATATGCATGCGTGTGTGTCAGTGTGAGTTCGTAAGTGTTTGTGTGTGCATGTGTATTGGTGTGTGCATGCACACATGTAAATGCGTTTGTTAAATTGTGTGTGGGTGTGTGTGTGTCAACAGAAAGAAACAAGGGGTGAAGGATTTGACTGGGCTGATTAGAGAGCAGCTTGATGGGGATGTACTGTTATACACTTTCCATGCGGTCAGACACTGGCCATGGAGGAAGGGGAGAAATGACTGGAAACATGGCGGGGGGGGGGGGGGGAAAGGAACAATGCCCCAAATAAATGGATAAAAAACTAAGACAAATAAAAATAGCAGGACAAAGGTAGGGAAGGGTGGAGGGAGAGGAACTGAAATAGAGAGTGAAAAAGAGAGGGAGATTTTCAATTCAATTCAATTCAGATAATTCTTACACAACGAGAAGCCCTTGAGTTCAACACTGCAGAGGGACTGTGGATGAGCATAAAAATGGAAGGAGGAGCATCTGTTGAAAATGAGGTGAAGTTGGGAGAAGGTGTGATGGTGGCGATGGGGGTGGTGTTAAGACAGTTCTGGTTGGTTGACGGGGTATTCCAGAGCCACTATGACAACCACAAAAAGACAATCAGTCAGACCTAGACAGCCTCTCTGTCAGGTAAAAATACAGACTCAGATGAGATGATGAGCACAGGTAAATTCAGTGAGTGGGTACCATGTTATAAGAGTGCATCATTTAGTACTTTGGTGCTTTTCAGTCCAGCCTCCTTTAAGTGTGAAAGGATTTCAGAGAAACAAAAACCCTGACAGAAAACTATTACATCTGAGCGGTGATATTCTTAGCAATGCTCAACAATGTTAACCGGGAGCTATAGAACTGTATTATTGGTGGTAAATAACATATTTTTGTTTTAATTTACCAACCTAGAGTATCCATTTCTCGCAAACCCTCCCATACATACCTGCTTAGGCCTTGTCTGCCCTCACCTTCGGCAAAATAAATAAAAGGCCATCTCTGGTTGAAAAAAAAAATGAACTCCTCCCTCGCCCTCTGCCTCGTAAAGACTTCACTCAGCCCCTTCCGGGGCCGCTGGTGTGGGTGGATAAGCACCAGAGTGTGGAGAAAATTAAACATTAATGGTGTGTCTCTTTTACACATCGTTCTCCATAACAATCTCTGAGCACGCCCACCATCATCAGCCTCCAAACTCTCCAGAGCAGAGAGAGGAGAGGAGAGGAGAGGAGAGGAGAGGAGAGGAGAGAGAGAAAGGGAAAGTCATAGTCAGAGAGTGAGAGGAGAGAGGAGGGAGAGAAAGAAAGTCATAGAGTCAGAGTGAAGAGAGTAAGAGAGAGAAGAGAGGAGAGAGAGAGTAAGTCATAGAGCAAGAGAAGAGACGAGAGCGAGAGAGAAAGTCATAAAGAGAGAGAAGAGAAGAGAAGAGAGAGAGAGAAAGTCATAGAGAGACGGATAAAAAAATAAAATTGTTTACAAGCAAATTTACATAACCCTCCTAAATCGGAGCTGGCCTGTCATGTTTACTGTTCATAACCTGCTGCTTATAATCCTGCCTACAACCTCTTCTGATCCATAAAGCAAAGCAGTGGACTGTTCTCAACAGCATCCAGGCGTGCCATCCTGGGAGCAGAGGAGAGGAGAGGTGGGATGGATGGATAGGGGGATAGAGAGAATAAAAAGAGAGACAGTGTAATTGGATTGGGGAGGTGGGGGTGGGTATTCTATATGACCGGGCCTGGTCTCTGTCATCGCGCTCCAGGCCTGGCTTCTCTCAGTGCTCCGGGCAGGCCCTCACGTGCACGTGCAGCGTGCACACGGACGCAAACACACACATACATTCGCACACACACCAGAATGCAGACACATGCAGTCTATCTCACTCACACACACAAGTGTTTTATAAAATAATGCTGCAGCATGAATTTGAGACAAATTCTGGAAATGTCCTGTTAACCTCAGAAGTCTTCTTGTCAACGGTGTTGTGTGTGTATTTGTACGCGTGTGTGTTCACATGCTCCTCTTACAACTCACTAAATGGTTAAACAGATTACAGAGCGCACTAAGTGGATTGTCACAGCTCTCTCGCTCTCTCTGGGTGTCTCCTGCGATGAAGAGTGGCCAGGCCCCCCTTCTCTCACACACACCCACGGACACAGACACACACCCACACCCGCACACGCAGGCAGAAGGAGAGAGGGAAAAGTGGGAACGACAGACTTTGATAAAACTCAGGTAAAGATAACATTTTGTACGCTATTAGAAGCCATTTATACTGCAGTTGTATTCTCCTTTATTAATGTATCACATTACCATACAATGGCTCTAAAACATTTCCAATCAAAAATAAAATGCAATTACTAATGCCCGAAAGCTTTTCTTCAATTTGAACTAAAGTATGTTACACTGCGTCTAATGGATTATTGAAATGTTTAAAAAAGACAATTGAATTTAGAAGAATGTACTTTAGTTTAAGTGTATCCAATGCCAGAAGAAACATCTCCATGTTACCGTGATCATTGTCATTTTTACAGGTAAATTAGTGTACTTCTGTAGGCTAAACGCTAAACAATAAATCTAATACTATAGACAAAGATGTTTCTAAACATCTCGGAAAAAGTCCATACGATTTAAAATGAAATCAAGTCAAACACACAGAACTCACAAGTCTTTCCTGCACGTCATGACCTCTTAAACTTACATAACAGCTTATCCACCAACTTAGATCAGAAAAATACATTCAACTCATAATTATCCTCACTTACCACAATTGAAATGTGTTAGGGTGTTTTAGTGTGTTCTTTGTATTCATCTCTCTGTAGAGGGTGCTCTAAACTCAAAAAATGATTAGCATGAAAATACAGCTTGACTTGATTCTATGTGGAGGATTGCCAATAGTAGACATGTGTGTGTGTGTGTGTGTGTGTGTGTGTGTGTGTGTGTGTGTGTGTGTGTGTGTGTGTGTGTGTGTGTGTGTGTGTGTGTGTGTGTGTGTGTGTGTGTGTGTGTGTGTGTGTGTGTGTGTTATTTCCCCCTTTACATGCGGGCATCATTCTCACCTTGTTATAACTATCCTGCTCCCCTGAAGTTACTTAGCCTTGCAACCAGTGTGTGTGCATGCACGCACACAAGCAAACACACAGAAAATCTCAAACCCATTGCTTCCAGCCACTAGACTAGCCCTTGATTAATACAAATAACACACACACACACACACACACACACTTACAGAGCATTTGAGTCGATGCAAGTGCATCATAAGCGTCCGAACACCGTGTTTGAAGTCTCCCTGCTTCCCCAGGGCCTTGTGCATAGACAGACAATGCCTAGAGTCCAGGAAATCCTGCAAACACTCCACCGCACACACAGACACACATTCCCATACACACCACCCATACACCGGCTCTCAACGGGCAGAAGATGCCGCAGGCTGGGGCTTCATAGTCTCTCTTCTATTCCCTGCATTGCTTGCGCTATCTCTCACACACAGCGCGTGTGTGTTTGTGCTTGTGTGTGCGTGTGTTTCCTTGCATCACACCACTAATGAGCTGATACATGTTGAACTGAAGCAAATAAACTGCAGACAATAGTTTCCTTGAGTAGAGAGCAAAGAGGGAGGTACATCAACAGCCGCGTGCGTTGGTGTGTTTGTGTGCATGGGTCGTGTTGATTCTCTCACAGCTCCCAGGCTTCCAGGGGTGAAGGCTGAGCGACGCACCAGCGCTAGCCAGATTGAGGCCTGCGGTTCTCTTCACAGTGTCAATAATGAGAAGAATTATAGGGAAAAACAATCACACTCGGAGAACGAAACCGACGTAGTGGTAGACTTCAGCTGTTAAGAGTGTGTTTGTGTTCTGTTACGGTGCATTTTGTGCATGTGTTTGAGTGAGAGAGAGGGCGGAGGGTTCTTTATTCAAAGGAAGTTCTTTCCAAAAGCAGTCCACCCTCCCCCCCAAAAGAACCGGGCCGACAGGTACAAAAATGTCCTTCTGCTCCTCATCACCCGCAAGCTCATTAACCGTATTCCCTTTCTTTCCTCGTTCATAAGTGGTCAAATGACCACTCACCTCCCGGGCACCTTCAGGGGGTCTTAGTCCTGCTTGCGGGGGCACTCCCTCCAGCACCCCCGCCCAGTTCCCCCGTTCAAACAAACGTGGCACCCACGCCGCCCGGGTCGGCGACAGGGAGAGATCAGCCTAATGAGAAGCCTTTGGTTGGGGGTGCGCAGGAGCTCTCTGCAGCCAGCCCACGTCCTTTCATCACACAGCCCCGTCCACGCCAATACGGGGGAGAGAAGAACAAAACTCGGAGGTCACAACACCGCCACGACCAGGAAGGAGCATTTCTCTCTAACAGAGAAGGGGAGCAGGAACCTGTCATACCCTATAACCCTACCATTCTGTCTGCCGAGACGCTGTGTGTGTGCGTGTGCGTGTGCGTGTGTGTCTTAATAACATATATATACATATATAGCACCTTTCAAGAGCAGTTGCCACAAAGTGCTGTATAAAAAAACTAAACACCTATGATGCATACAGCTGATGATTGCAGAAGACCAGCTTAAATCCCACCACAATAAATAACCTCCGTCGGCACCTCTAGATATCTCATTCCTGCTTTTATTTATCAATTATTGTTTTCTTTTTGTATAACTCAACAAAAAAGTTACAAACTCAAACACTAGAGCACCCCATACCTATTAAACAAACTTATAAATTGACTGTCTAATAAACAGTTTAAAAAGGAAGCCGTTAAGCTCTCCAAGTACAGCTGAAGGATTACATCAAGTAAATCTGACCTCTGACCTCTGTTGATAAGCCTGGGTAAACAAAAATCTCTCTCTCTCCTGCTCCTAAACACACACACACACACACACACACACACACACACACTCTGCGGTTACAATTGCCCGCTTACCCTTTGCCATTGGTAAGAGGCAACAAGACCCCCTTAACAACGGTGCGCTTCTTTTTCAATGAATTTTGCATGAAAACATCCCGCCCCAACACCAAGTTGCCTGCTGTCATACTAGAGCAGTGTTAAATGTTTAATGATGACAACACCACATGGAGACGCGCGCACACACACACACACACACACACACACACACCCACACACCCACCCCACCCCCACACACACACACAGTGTCAGGCTGCTGCTTGGCTTTCATCCTGACAGACATTAAAACAGATTCTGGGCCCGGTTCTCAACAGCCTCCCCAACCCCCCACCAGCTTGATGCTGCGTCTCTCTTCTTCTCCCACCACCCAGCCAGACAACCTGGATACAAACTGTGGGGGGGCACACAGCGAGGGATGACGATGATGTCTCATCAAGTCTTAGATTTACCCCGTTTTGCATGTTTAAGAGCTGGAGAAGAGAGGAGGGAAAGGGAAAATAAGCAGATGACAAAGAAGAAGAGGAAGAATGAGTGAATTGTCAGGGGGACAGACGTAACAGACAGTTGTGTTCTCCCCCCCCCCCGCTTGGAACATCTTGACGCCTTTCTTCTGCTGAAGTTGGCGTGCTGTGGTAAGAGGTTCAGAGGCACTGCTGCGTTTAGCCGCAGTCGCACCCAACGTCAGACCGCATTTAGATGTGGCTCAAGTGAGGCGATTCCAAGAGGATACAAAAGTTGACTGAAGCTAAACTGCCTCAGCTACAGCTTTGGACTGTGCGACATATTCACTGTACAACATGCTCACTGTAAAACATGCTCCCTGAATAACAGGCTCACTGTACAACAGGCTCACTGTACAACAGGCTCAGAGTACAACATTCTTAATGTGCGACATACTCACTGCACTACCTGCTCACTTTACAACATGCTCACTGTACAACATGCTCAGTGTACAACAGGCTCACTGCACTACCTGCTCACTGTACAACATGCTCACTGTACAACATGCTCACTGTACAACATGCTCAGTGTACAACAGGCTCACTGTACAACACGCTCACTGTACAAAATTGACAAACCTAAGAGATTAGTCCCACAGAGTCATGTCAACCCAATTCTAACATGATGGTACATCGGGTCATACTAAACTAAAGGGAAATATAGCCAGCCGGACAACGGATGACAGTCAGTTTGGAAATAAATAAAAACAACACACATGAAGGTGTAACGCATCATTGGGTCCTCTCTCTCACACACACACACACACACACACACACACACACACACACACACACACCCGCATAGTGAGACAAGTCTAAGCGGGGGTCAGAGATAAAGCCAAAGATTCCTATCCGTGCTGGAGGATATTGAAGCCTTCATAAGAAAAATACTGTAATATTGATTTGTCTTGCCTTATATTCCTCCGTGTTAGCTTTATTTGTTTGGCTGATAGTGATCGAAGAAAGGCAATATGTAATAGCTGCAAATACAAATATAAAATCATCCCTATGGAAACGCATCTGCCATGTTTTGAAAACACCTTGGGATCATCAACTGTCAAACTGTGTGTCAACCACCAGTAAACCGCTGGCCACAGGAGACAGAGTCAACAGAGAACAACTGATTATACAGGATCTATAAAATGTGTGGATGAATGCTATTTGGGATATAAACATTTACTCAACTTGATAAAATTGGGGTTTACCTGAGTATCCTTGAACATACCAGAACAATCAATTACAAATCAATCCAACATGGTTTCACATCGTCCAATTCTACGCTGTTGTTGAATTAGTTATATAGGTCAGCGCAGTTAGTTCATTTCTAGTCTCATATCATCAGAGTTTGGATTACTATTTTAAGCCTGGTTACCAACGAGCGGAGCCGCTCGGGTCGGGATGTCTCGAAGCGCGACAGCTCGGTTATGCTAAACCTGGCTGAGATCTCCACCGCCGACACTATAGCCTGATAAATTCAATGAAAAAGAAGAACGCAACACATATAAGCGGACTGAGCCACACCGAATCGAGCCGCTCTGTGGAAACGAGGCATAAAGTCCAATTGCAGACAAGCTGAAATCGTGGTGACTGGGGTGTTTCAACTTTCTTTCGTTTCATATTTGTTACGTTGAATCATGTTGCTGGAGACAGGGATCTGTAAGCGGGTAATTGGTGAACACAAACTCAGCCAGCAGCTGTAAAAATAAATTTCTGTAAAGGTCTCTGTGTAGACTGGCCACTGTAGAAAGACACTTATTAAAATCCCCTCCTGGAGCTTCTTCCACACATGCAAATGATTTTTCCTCGGTCAAATATCTCTAACGAAACTGGAAAGCGTCCTGGTTTCCGGCCTAGACTCTGGGCCGTCTCAACACAGAAGTTCTGCTGTAGCAGGACTGCTGGGTCCAAGATCAGTTGAATACTAATTAGCCATTTGAATTTCTGGGTAAAGTTGGGTAGTTGGGCGAAACCACTGTCGGACAATGGAGACAGAACCTTGCATCTTGGAAATGCTGACTTTGATGAATGTGAATTGTTGGCATTACTTTTGGACCACACTGGATGATCTTAACCAAAACAAACTTAAATGTCCAAAATGTCCAATGACCAACAAAACGTGAATTATGCAAATAACCTCACAGCTTCTACAGTAACAAACGTAAAGAGGTATTTTTTACCATTGATGAGTTCTCAATACAGCCTGTATTGAAATAGCATTCAGCGGCACCCGACCTGGAAGTACTACAGGGAGCTACTGTCTGACGCACACACCTGTACCATTCAATATGACAGACAACAACTGCCCACCAATTGCATTACAGAGTCCTCCAATCACATTAGAGCAAACCACAAGGGGCGGGACTGAGGTTTATATCGTGCTAGAGGCGGAGAGCGGTCTCTAACGTTGTTAGACCTATGCCAAGCCGTGGCGCTGCTACATGATCCTGGGCGGGTTGCAGTGGGAACCTGTTGTAAAGGTATATCAGCCCTGTTGCAGACAGCATGGCTGCCAGTGAACACATCGATTGGCCAAATTCTCCATCTTCATAAACACCAACCTTGTTTATTGCATATTCTTAGCCAGCAGAGAGTCACATGATCACATTAGGGTTTCTGGACATATTGCGCATAGGCCGAGGGGGGGTATACAAAAAAAACAGAGACGCAAGGCCATAAGACCTTACCTTGTGATCTTCACACTTAAGAGCACGAGAGGTATGCAGCACTCAAATCCCCCTGGTTAACTTCTCAGGGTAATGGATGAAGAAGACAATGATTGATGGATGAGGGCACTGAGTGATGGATAGAAGGACGAAGAGCCGGGACTGAGCTCTGTATTAAAGTGGTGTTTTTTTGTTTCACTACAAAACATTTTGGAGCGTGGTATGAATGTGTGTGTGTGTGTGTGTGTGTGTGTGTGTGTGTGTGTGTGTGTGTGTGTGTGTGTGTGTGTGTGTGTGTGTGTGTGTGTGTGTGTGTGTGTGTGTGTGTGTGTGTGTGTAAGATCAAGGGCATGTTAGTCTGGTCTCCACTACTCACCCTTTCTCCTTAGCCTTGTCCTTGCTCTTCTCGTTGTCTCTGTCCTTGTGCCGCCCTCTCCCCTTGTCCCGGTCCCTCTCCTTCTCCTTGTCCTTGTCTCGGTCCCGGCCCTTCCGGCGTGCGTGGTCCCGCTCCCGGCTGCGGCTCCGCTTGCGGCTCTTGCTGCGGGAGCGCTGGTGGCGAGACGGCGACCTGGAGGGAGCAGAGCAGAGCAAACACCTTACAGCTACTAAACACACTGGGCACGACAGCCACTGAGAACCGGCGGTTCAGCAGACCATACAACAGACACCGCTTTTTCTGATGGTCGTTTATGGTCTGGAAAAAAAGACGACTCCACTGTGGTGTCTGGCTTCAAGATGACAATTTTCCCATTGATTTCTGGTTATGAACCAATAACCTCCTTAACTTCATCATTGACCCAATTCTAAGGTCCAGTACACAACCCCATATCACTGGCTCTCAAATGACCGATCAGAAAGGCCTGATAGTTTGCCACACACACACACACACACACACACACATACACACACACACACACACACACACACACACACACACGGCCAATTAGAGGCAAGCTCAGAGGAAGGCCTGTCCTCAGTATTGATCCTGACACTGGCCCTCTGGTCATAAAGAGATTTACTCTGGGAGATTTACACTGTTACTTATGACGCCCATCCAACACACACCACGGCAAATGCCATTGGAAATGGAAGCCATGCCTCAAAACGCTGTCACTTATGCATACAACAGGGCACAAATTACACAAAGGAACCATGGACATGCCATGCAAGAGCAAAAACCAATAGCTGTACTATTGCATCTGTGTGGACTTCTGCATCTTTTTTTTATGTATATTGTAGGACAGAACTGTGTGTGTGCGTGTGTCCGTGTGTGTGTGTGTGTGTGTGTGTGCGTGCGTGCACACAGAAGGACGGCCAGTGCTGTGAGAGTCCAGCGGAATTGGCAGCTGAAATGCCGTTATTTTCCATCATCTATCATTTTATTGATTTGTCTATAAAAACAGTCAAACCTGCTGTCCGCCAGCTTTATTGCTTTCCCCCCACCTTTATTAGTTTGCAGTTTGGGACATCCAGAGCTGTCTCTCTGTCGACAGCAAACTAATCATCTTCCTTAGGCGCCTGTCACCGGCCTAACAGACAACACTCTGACACCCGCTGGAATCAATTAGGCCAGGACCAATGCTGATCATGGGAGAGCCCATCTTCCCTTCAGAGGGCTTTTTGGGACCAAACTGTGAATAATACAGCAGAGAAAATACACAAAATGAGGTCTAGAGAAGAGGGCTTGAATTAAACCATAATGTGCCTCTTTAAAAGACCAGTAAAAATGGGTTAAAATGCTGACAATAATGGGCCTTGATTTGGCGTGATCTCAATACAAGTGGTAACGGACTTGTTCTCGTCAAGTTGTTCTCTGTGCACCTGCCAATAGTCTGCAGTTAAATCGGCAGGAATAGCAACCATTTATTTATTTATGTCAAATCCCCTCTACTGCATTTCCCAACGGTAAGAGTTTTCACGGCATCCTGCCGAAAAAATACAAAGCCAGTTCCCCCGGAGTAATTAGAAGAGAAATTGGGATAATATCCTTAATGTTTGAGGAAAGAAAGAGTGGCAGCCATGAGCTAGATGGACATTTGATCTTGTGTTTTGAATTCAGTAGGTACTGGGATTCAAATGACTGTACTCACAGATAAACAAAGAAAAACCCTTACATTAGAACCCAGTAGGGGGGTGGGTTGCATTCTCCAGGCAAAGCAATCCATCAACGGCTAAAACAGGCCTTGGAGTAAGTGTGATGACAATGCCAATGCGTATGTTTGTAATCAACATTAAATGAAGGGGGAAATACAAGTTGGTGACACTGTTCCAGGCTAATGTCTTATGTTTCCAGCCAAGCAACTTGCGGTCAGCAGCAACAGATGCCATAAACAGTCTCCCTCTCTTTTCCTGTCTGCATCTCTATCTCACACATCCCACTCCCTCTGCTTCTCTCCCTCTCTCTCCCCTCCCTCTGTATCCTCCCTCACTCTCCCTCCCTCTCCCTCTGTAGGCAGAGAAAACCGGCACACTTCTGGGGTGTGTGGCAAATTAAATTTACTGTAGTTAATAGAGTGAGCCTATGCTGCTAAATGTCAATTTCCTGACCAAGTCCTTCCCCTTGGAGAATGATTAGCTAATTTGAGGCTGGGGATAAATGGGCTAATGCAGGACACACGCAGATAAACAGCCACAGTCAGACCCCATGCCGGGCCCTTCCCCTGCTTTACATTTTATTCCCCTTATTATCTCCAGGGAAAATGGCTCTCCCTATGGCCCAAACATATTTTCATTTCTATTAAAAAAGGATCCCTCGCAGCCCCCCCCCCCCTCCCTTCCCTCACCCCCACCCTTCCTCACAACCTCTACCTCCCCCCCCTCCTACACGTCCCCCGTTCCTCCCCCATTTCGCCATCTAATCCATTAAAATCGCAGCCCTGCAATTGGCCGGGGCCGTTTTGCTGGTGAATTATCAATAGAGTAATTATGCTGCATGTCGGGGAGCTGGGCTCAGGCTTATCGCCGCTGACCCCCCGGCACGCGCCAGGATATGATCCCTCGCCGCGGCCCATTGGGGTAATTATGTGGCCGGGTGTGAAGCTGTACGGCACGTTGCCCTTATCAGTCCCCATTCTATTCCTGCTAAATGCAGGGTTTTCATTGAACAACGCCGCGCTAATGGCGGCCGCGCGATACCACCAGTGTCGGATACAGGCAGGAACGTCCGCCGGGAGCAGACCCCCGGAGGAATCATTTATTAGAATAAAACAGGGCTGGGCGTACAGGCTACACGCACCCCTGCAACACACACACAGACACACACGCACACACACACGCCCGCACGCACACAAGAACAAGAACACACACTCACTCAGCACCAACCCCCGATTCCCCCGCTGGAATAGGAAACATCGGAGTGTGGCGAGACTATATTGCTGAGACCAGACAGGTCTACATTGTCCTCACTCTATTGATGACGCGGAAATAGAGGAAGAGTGCGGGGCCGGGATGAATGCAGGGGACCTAGTTAAGCGATGTTCTAGAGGATGTAAGGCCCGGGGTGGGCCGGCGCCGTGCGGGTGATTAACGACCATGTAACCTCAACCCTATTGCGTTTCAGCAGGCGCTGGGCTGAGAGGGTGGCCGGGGTCTGACCAGCCTCTCGCGCTCTGCTCCTCCACTCAGGGCAGAGGCGGATGGGGTCCCATGAGAGCCGGGGCGGCTACCGGATCATCGCTCACTCACGCGTATCAGTGCTCCGGCTGAGCCGTGTGTTGATCATTGATTCGAGGATGTGGGGTTTCATTTTGTTTTTTGCCGCACTACACGTTTAGTGCACTGCACTGGTTTGAGGAACGGTGAATATATGCAGTCTAATTCAAAATGTTACTCTTGTGTGTCATTAATATTCCCGGAATTTAATATTTCCAGTTTCTGAAAAATCCCAGGCAAAATTTGTTAAGCAGATAAGAGTTAAAGGTGGTAGATCATTATAAGTTGTCCTTATGAATGCTTCAAGAGTTTAGTCCAAACTATTTATTTTTTATTTTAATTGTATTAATCCTGATGATATAAGGAATTCATTTCTGCCAAAAATACAAATGTATATGGGTATAAGCATCTTAAAAAGTATATATTTATATAATTTCTGATGATAAAAGGAATGAGTTTCTGCAGAAAATATAAATGTATCAGCATCTGAGAAGAGTGCGAGTGCTTCAAATATGAGTCACACAGATATTGGAGGTGTGCTTATTTTGTGTTTAATTGCTACCCGCATAAAAGGCATGTCTATATCTAGAAGCAATAACGGTATAGATGACAATAAACTCAGACTAGCCATTTGTATATTGCATCACGCACACATCCGTGCACGCACCAGCGCATACTGTATATGTAGCAGGCGCACGGAGCAGCCCATCACTGACACAGAGCTCGCCAGAAGACATCTCCAAGCAGATGACAGATTGAATGGGAAACAGCCCGTACGTAAAAGCGAGACCGGCCCCATTTGAGCAACTTCATTAAAGCCCTGTTCCCCGTCGAGCTCCTTCTAGGAACAGCAGCAGCTTCACATTCGACTTAAAAGTCCTGTCCCGCTTTTTTTCCCTCCCTCTCTCCCATCTCAATGTCTCTCAAAAGCACCTTGAGTGAGCAATGAGCATTTCCTGCTGCCAAAAGACATGGAAAACAGCTGTTCCTGTCCGACGCCGCCTGCCGAAGAGAATGCAAATATGTTAACCATCCAGAATTTATTACTTTTGAGTGCTCTTCAAACGAGACGGCAGACACAAGTTTAATTTATGATATTCCTCTAATTATGAGCGCTGTTGAAATCATTTTCCAAGCTGCCTCCTCCCTCTGAGCAGCGAATGTCTGTTCATCCTCCGTCTACACTTTCAAACACACAACTATGCACACATCCACACACATACGCACATTTACGTAACCACTCACAGCCGTGGTGGTGGCCGACACAAAATAAATGCACGTGCACGCACACACAAACGCAGGCGCACAAGAAAGTACTGTGAAAGTAGCTGACTGCAAGCACAATTAACACGGGAAAGAAGAGGCATGAAAGATTCCACAAGATGTTTTCCACCACTTGGATTCCTCATAATCGTCAGTTTGCTTCTAATTCACTCAGTCCTACACACCAAACATCAGCATGGGAAGCAATAAAACCCACATAAACCAGCCTCTTAGCCTTTACACAACCCTTGGAACACACACACACACACAGTCACACGACCACAGGGTCAAGCCATTTAGGAGAGTTCAAAGGCTTTCAAAGATTGCCTAAGATCTATATGAACCTACAACACTCAGCCACCAATGGGGTGCAGACCATTATCTACAACGTGACGCAGACTATAGGTGTGTGAGTGTGCGTGCTTGTGGGTGTGTGGGTGTGTGCGCGTGTGCATGTGTACATGCTGATTAGCAATGTCTTCATCGCCACACATGCGCGCTGTCACTCAGCCACCCTGCCGCAATCCTGAACTGAGCAGTCTGCTGAGCACCCATGCACTTTGACCCCTCCGCCGCCACGGCTCGACGTGACAGCCATTAGCAGCTGGAGCGGTCTGGGGAGGAGGGGGGCGGCGGGGGGGGGGGGGGGTGGGCTCCCACTCAGCCCAAAACACAAGGTCAAGTGGGGGTCACACTCAGTCTAGGTGCTAACTTGCCAACTCGCTCACAGCCACCCCATGCAAGCGAACAAGTCACTTCTCTCCCTCCCCCGCCGCACCTCCATCCATCACAGAGCGGGACAATTAGCCACGTCACGGTGGAGAGTTGTTTTGGTTTGGTTCACTGCCTCCATCTGTGGCAGGTCAAGCGCAGAGTAGAAGACCGTGATAGAGGATGAAGAAGAGGGTGCGAGGAGGAGGAGGGGGAGGAGGAGGGCGCGAGGCCAGCGGGGGACAACAGGTGAGGGAGGGAAAGAGACGGGAACGTTGACGGATGGGAAGCGTGTGTGTTATGAACGGAGGTCGGCAAGGTGGAAAAAGAGGAGCGTTAGGTTAACATAATAAATGTGTGGAGGCAACAAAAAAAAAGAAGAGGGGTTGATTCTCATGGAAAGAGAGCGAACGGAGAGAACAGACGCGCATTACACCAGGCTGGCTCCAATTAGCAGGTGTGCTCTCAGACTCCCTCTCCCTTGCTCCGCGTAACTCTCTCTCTCTCTCTCTCTCTCTCTCTCCCTCTGTCTTGGTCTCTCCGGTCGGGAGAAGATGCTTGTTCTGCCTTTTATACCTATGTATTTATGAAGTGGTTGGAGATCTGAGGGCCCTTACCATAACAGCCTTTTTATTGTTTCAACGTGGACGGCCCGGCCCCTGGTGTGCCTAAGTGATTTAGGAACCTCACAACTCGAGTATGAGAAAAATCATAAACGCTGAGGCGAACCATGTGGGTGGACTGTAAAGGAGAAAAAAGAGGAGGCGAAAAAAAGCACATAGGAAGGGCCCGACGAAAAGCAGACGCACATTCCACTACTAAAGGGAAACTACACTTAATTAAACACCCGGGTCACGAGTGAAATATCACCCTATAAAAAGGGAAAATAGGAATAAAGAAAGGCACCGTAGCACTCTATTTGTTTCCCCCGGTGGTGGAGTAGCAGGGTTGCCATTTGATAAAAACAGAGGCTTGTCTCATAAAAGTTTCTTGAAAAATATCTTTTATTTTTTTCATGAGCCGCTGTCAAGAAGAACAAGAGGGAAACCGATAGGTAGAGACGATGAGAGAAAGAGAGAGAGAGAGAGAGAGAGAGAGGGTGCGCAAGAGAGAGCGGGGGAGAGAGATCAAGAATGAGGGAGAGAAAGAGAACAGTCAATCCTCTGTGGGAAAAAAAATGTATCAGTGGTTACTTTCTTCCCAACTCTTTGCGGTGCGTCCTGTCTGCTACAGAGCGAGACATAATTCATGTAGACATCAGGTTTTAAATCTCACGGCCTGGTTAGTCGCAGGGCTGGACAGCGCTTTGCTGCGCTGGAAAAACACGGACATGCTCAGCACTGTGTTGACAATGGCTAGCGTTTCTAAAACAATGGCCGCTTAACAACTGAAGACAAAACGTGTTTTTTTTTTTTTGGTGTATGCGTTTAATCCTCTAGCCTTTTGGAGGCAGATGGTAAACGATGCAATGCATAATGGGAGTGACGCCTAGTGTTCAAATTCATTAAATTCATCGGCGTTAGCGAGCAAAGTGGAGTACGAAGAAAACACTGGCTTCCTCACTTAGCCACTGACAGAAGCAAAACATGTTCCGCCAAACATAAGACCACAACCTGTTCGGTCATCCCTCATGCCGCAGCTCTTGCCAAAACTCAAATTGATAGGGAAAAAAGAAAACAATTCTCAAATGATTCCTTTTTTTGTTGGAGAAAACCTCAACAGACCCAGTAAGAAAGTGTTTCATTATTTTCATAAAAAGATTTCTATGGCTTCAGTCAAGACACACATGATCCAGCTTAAATTTCTCGGCTCGTAGTGTCCCCCTGATTCTCTCTGCCTCTCCCCCCGTTCCTACACAATTAAAACATTAGTTGAGTGAGCGAAACCACATGTTTCTGTGTGCATGTGTGTGTTCCCCTGCTTGTCCGCGCCGGACAGACAAGTGCAGTCAAAGATTGCATTAGCTGGCAATTTGCTCTCAAGTTGTTCAGGGGAGGAGAGAGAAGAAATGACAGAGGTTCTCTGGCAGGACAAAGCACATGGCTCTGCTTAGTGGAGCGTACACACACACACACACACACACACACACACACACACACACACACACACACACACACACACACACACACACACACACACACACACACACACACACACACACACACACACACACACACACACACACACAGTTTAGTTCAAAGCAATCATTCAAACACACTTGCAACATGATGTGTGTGAATGGGCCCTCACATATGAACATCATCTAAATCAGGGTGATGTGCTAAAAGAATGTGAATCCCCTCCAAGTGCTCGTACCTACTATGCCTCTATGTATTGAGCGGGAAAAGACCGATTTTCTCATAAATAACTACGTGTTGCCAGCCCTAGTACATCAGTACGCATCATTTTGCAAAGCCAAGACCTATATATCCTTAAAAGAAACACAAAAGAGATACAGGTTTATTGGGCTGCAGCTGTAGCAGAGCGCTGTCCATATGGTTTTGGCCTCAACTTAAGATGCAGTACAAGGTAAAGAGGCCCGACTGAGGCTGGTCCATACACACTCTGTTCCCATGGGCGGCGATGGACAGGCTGCAAACCTGGCCGCCGAACACACCACCGCGCCAATGTGTGTGTGTATCTCTAAAAATAAGAACCGTGAACAGACGGGGTGGTCGTTTATCCACGAATAAATTAGGAGCAGTGGTTGTTAATTAAGGAGGCTGGTATAGAGCGAGCGGGGGAGAGAAATACAGTGTAAAAAAAGTGTAAAAAAAATAAATAATAATAACCAAACTTTGCCGTCGGGCTACTCGGCGAGGTGACCTCTGCACACGGCTCCGCTTCCTGTTCCCCTGCTGGGCAGGCAGCACAGAAGGGGGGCCACAGGCAGCCGGGGCTAAATGGGGTGGGCAGAGCCCTCCCACTCCCTCCATTTCCCACACAATTTCCCTCCCTCCCTCCCTCCCTCCCTTCCCTCCCTTCCCTCCCTTCCCTTCCCTCCCTCCCTCCCTCCCGCCCTCCCTCCCGTCCCTCCGTCTCTAAGCCCTCCCTGCCTACAGCGTCATTAGACCCTGGGCTGCGCCGCGGCTCCAAACAGCTCAATGACAACACGCGGCGCCTGCCAATTAGAAATAATTAGATAGTCATTTCGGCGGCAGGTCCTTTTTAAGTGCATATATAACGATGCGATGATGCTTATTAGCCGGCCCTGAAACCGGGCAAAAAAACGACCGGGGCCTCAAACACTTTCGACGGCGGAGAAAATAATTACGCCAGTGATCACAAAGCGGGCTGCATATCTCTGTACTTCACCTCTATGCGTTTCAAAAATCCACTTCATTAGCTCCTGTAATTAATCCTCCATTAATTGCAGGAAAAGCCCAGTTTACCTCCCTTCGTTTCTAATTATCATCTTATAAATAGTTATGGTTCTAATTAATGTGTTCATTAGGCAGGATATTTCTCTCAAAGCCTTGCTGGGAGCCAAAGGTCCGTCGCGCTTCCCTCTGAAGCCTAACCAGCCAGAAGGTGAGGCCATCCTGCCTGCATTTGCTTTTATTTTACTACATTCAACCTCCTAATTGGCATTTAAAACCCAATTTGGAAGAACTTCAAGAAGCCTAAATGGTAGACAGAGAGACCGAGATGAGGCAGAAAAAAAAGGCGAAGGAGAAAGAGACCCGAAACAGAGGGAGAAAGAGATTCATTTGGAATTCACTTTCCGGTGCCAAGACTGAAAGGGATGCTTTCAGTCCTGAACTTGGTCCGGCCAGATGGGGGTTTTATATAACATCAGGGACGGTTGTGTTGTTTTAGGCTACTGTGTTGAATTATCTGCAACAACCTGGAGAGAATCATGTTCCTTGAGAAAATAAATTATACAATTGTCAATTTTCTTTATAGGTTTATACTGTGAACATTCTTCATCTCATGGCTTGACTTGAAAAGTTTACTTTAGAAATATAACCTATTCCCGTGATACAAATTCCTGTTAAACAACAAAATATTCTTCAATTCAATCTCTTATGGATCTAATGTGTGGATCGATTTTTTTCAAATCATAAAAATATGACATTTCCCCTTGAGATAACCTTGTTTATCTCATGGTGAAATAAAAGATTCTGAGAATATAAAGAAACGTTGGACTTACACAGCCTGACTTTGGGTAGTTATATTTAAATGTTACCATTACATTGAATCTATCCAGGAAGACCTTTCACAACTAGGTTTGTATATGAAAGCTGCTTCCTGTAAATATGTAACCAATCCGATCCACAGACCGATCAGTCTAGGTATGTTATTTGACCAATCGGGTGGTGATTTGGAGGATATTCACACTGTCATCATCCCTTTCCGAGATGGCGTCGCAAACGTCCACCTGCCAACCGACTGCGGTTACGGTATAATAGCTCCCATTTTGTCACTCTTCGAGGATTGTCCAACAGATGGACGTAAACAGAAAAAGGGGCCAACCATGTTTTGATGTTGAAGCTCATCTTTGTTTGGGACTGTTGGGCTACTTCGCTCATTTTGATCTTGTACATGAGAACCCTAGTGTGTTTGCCCTTGCAACGAGTTTTATATATAATATAAGTGTGTGTGTGTGTGTGTGTGTGTGTGTGTGTGTGTGTGTGTGTGTGTGTGTGTGTGTGTGTGTGTGTGTGTGTGTGTGTGTGTGTGTGTGTGTGTGTGTGTGTGTGTGTGTGTGTGTGTGTGTGTTTTCAGCACAACAGACTGCAGCTAGGTTGCTACCCAGGGGGCTGGGCTGCTGAAGTGTGAGCCTGGGGGGTTGGATGGATGGAGGGGGCAGGGAGGGGGGGGGGGGGCGAGGTTTGGCAGGAGCGAGGGGGGTGATGGAAGGGTGCGGGGCGGCGGTGGAGGGGTGGGGTTCCTCTGGCGGTGGAGGGGAACAGTGCTCGCGGCGAGGTGGGGATGAAAGGGGCTGTATATGTCAGTCACTTATTCCTCCCTTTGGTAAATAAAGGTTTCTGACAACAAAGCTGCGCCGAGCCTGACTGGCCTTTATAGGGGATGAAAAAAAGACAACACTGCGAGGGAAAAAGGGAGTCAGAAAGAAAGAGAAGAGACAGACAAGAGAGACGGTGAGAGAGGGAGAGAGAGAAAAAAAACACAACAAACACGTTTAGATCTCCACTGGAAGCATGTTGATTTTTATGGAGTAGAGAAGACGCAGCTGAACCAAACCAGGTCATCCTTCAGTTTAAATCAACACTTTGCAAATCGGGGTAATCGGGGAAGAAGGAAGAAAGGGCTGAATGTCATTCAGTCGAATGAAGGAATAAAGGGAGACGGACGAGTCTGTGGAAAGTAGAAGGGAAAGGTAAGGGCCCATGGGTTAGAGACGGCTTATAAATAATAGACCCTTCCTTTGGCCCAAACTCTCAAAGCCATACTGCACACTCACTTAAACACACTCACAAACACACACACATCCAAGGGGTCGGATGACGTCCACTTAATCACAGCAAAGCGTAAAAAGCCCGCGCACCATCACGCCCATGCACGCTCCCCGTCCTTATTCACGTCACGCCACACCAGCGCTGAGCGGTCATCCTGTAACAGTTAGTTATGTTCAGTTGGATTTCCAGGATCCTGGAAAAAAACTGATTCCACCTCTCCCTGTCCTTTGCACCGGACACTCGGTGAGGCGTTTCCCTCCTGAGCGCCTACCGACACCCCGATGCACCTGCCTCACACTCTCTCACACACGCACATGTGCATACAGACACATACATATCCTTATCAACAGATGTTTCCATGTTTCAACACCAAACAATAAAAATGGGGGGGGGGTGGGAATCAGGTGTGAGAGGAGGCCGGGAGGGTGAGACTCCTCCCCGTGTCCGACCACTTCGCCTCTGTTTATCTCATCTGTATTTGATCCAAGTAAACCCGCTCGCTCTCTCGCTCGTTGTTTCCATAACCTCCTCTTTTCTTCCCTCATCAGACCGTGCCCCCCCCCCCCTCGGCCTAATAGCCCAGCTGACCTTGCATGCACTCGGTGGGGACTCGAGGCAGGAGAAACCATCAAGCAGATGTACGACACCTCATCTCGAGAGGAGAGGGGAGGGGGGAAGGGGGGAGGATTGCTGGAGTGAAATAAAAACTCGGACATCACTCACACATATACACTCGGTGTGCAAAAGTACACGCTCTCTCGTTGCTGGCCTGGAGTGTCTGAGTGATCTCTCTTCCCCCCCCCCCCCCCCCCCCCCACCCCGTGCTCGGAGCAGAGAACCCCCCCCCTCCCGTGTTGTCGGAGTGATACCGTTAAGCCCGGATGTGGCTGGCGTGCATCGCCCTGCTCTGGCTGACCATGGCCTCACTTCACAGGCCCCGGTTCAAAGCCCTCCCCGGAGTTCAGGTAACTGCATCTAAAGGGTGCAACGACGAGCTGCTCAGTCGGAACCAGAGAGCACTACCAAGGCAGGGTTTCAAAAGGGAAAGGTGTTGGGGCTTGATTGACGCAATGCATAAGATGCTACTTTGAGACTAAACAGGATCGACCCATATCCTGGAAACCCCCTTTAACCCCAACTCAGCCGAGCGAGCTGGACACGGGAGCCCCCCCCGTCTCCAGGGCTACAGGCGGGCGGTGGAGACTTCTCCAGCCCACACCAAACCGACCGGCCCAGCGGTTCCGGTTGGTCTGTTCAGCGTGCGATTGCGTCCCTCCTCTGGGGGATTAGTGGATAATTAGAAGTCTCCCGCTCTTGATAGTCCCGACAGCTAAGCGGTGGGGGAGCGGCTGGGCTGTTAGCGAGGGTAAACCCTGACGCCAGCACTCTGCCCTGCTAACACAACACAGCCCTGAAATATTAATGAGCAATGTAGGCATGTGTGTGTGTGTGTGTGTGTGTGTGTGTGTGTGTGTGTGTGTGTGTGTGTGTGTGTGTGTGTGCTCTATGCATCCGTCGATACACCCCTGCCTCTATGAGCAGAGCTCCGTAGAAGGGTCAATGGGAAGCGTCTTCATTTCATTGGCGGGAGACGGGGCGCTGGTTTTTGCAGGTTTGATTAGTCACACCGACACAGCAGACCCCCGTCACCCACCCACCCAGCCACGCGCATCGTTAGGCAGCTCACAGCTGACTGAACGGGTGACTGACAGTGAGTGAGTGACTAAGCCACACACAGGTTTATACGCCCATGCTGCGGTGATCCTACGCGGAGCCCCGGATCGACGCCGCTCCGCTGGGCTCCATCCAAAACGGCGCGCCTGTGATCCGCCTGTGATGAGGGTGGGGGGGGGGGAAGGAGGCTACGTGGCACCTTTTGTTGGGCTGAGTTCACATCAGATCGCAGCACACGGCACTGCACTCTGTTCCGCTCTGTTCTCCCCCTGTGGACCGGGGCACCACATCTCCCCCGGTAAACGTGTGTGCATGATAACGCACGCACGCGCGCACACACACACACACGCGTGCATACGCTCGATCAAGCGGCCTTGCATGTGCCTGCTTGCGTGTTTGTTCGTGCGCCAACCGTCATGCTCGTACGCATTTGCACACACACACACACACACACACACACACACACACACACACACACACACACACACACACACACACACACACACACACACACACACACACACACACACACACACACACACACACACACACACACACAGATCTGCTGGCTCAGATCAAAGAGAATAAACATTAATGGCAAATAGGTAATCTGCTCCTCTTGTCTGTTCTACATTTCAGGGCAAGATTGGCTGCCTCTGGGGGGACCCGGCTCTGCCCTGATTGAACGTGGGGGGAAACAGAGTAAAAGGACAGGCAAAAAAAAAAAAAAAAGTGGGTGGGGGGAATGATAAATGGTAAACACGTGATGGAGCGCTTTGCTCATTTCACATATCTTTATTTTTTGTTTATACATAGAACTGAAATAAAAATGGTAATAATATTCGCTACTTCTAGCCCGAGCAGTCCTACCGTGGCCCTAATCGTCTTCTCCTCGCAATGTTCCCATGCAGGCGTTATTATTCTCATTTCTACTGAATAATACGCCTCACTCAGGCGCATGCAATTTCTCTCCTTCCCCGGCCGCCTTTGTCTTTTCCACTATTAACCTCCACCATGCTTCTTCCTGCTATCTCTCTGCCTCTCTGGTGGTGACCTACAAAGGAGCCTGCACGTCACTTTTCACCAGAGGCTAACAGACAGAGTGAAGGTGGAAGACCTCTCCTCTCCTGGCTCTCTAGCTACCAGTTTACATATCCCAGTTTGCATCTCCTTTAGCTCTACTTTTTTGTGTGTGTGTGTGTGTGTGTCTGTGTTGAAACACGGTGCCTTATAGCCTGTTGGTAGTAGGTCCTGTACACTCAATCCACCTCTGATCTATCCGCAAGCTCACTTTTGTGCGCACGCACACGCGCACGCACACGCACACGCACACGCACACAGCGAGTAGAACATTAGAAAACCCCAACTGCCTTATATTTTACTGCAACCTCCATCAACATGTCTAGGCATAGGTCACATGCAAACCCCACAAATGAGGAGCAAGGGGAGGACACCCTAAGTTGTCCTATAAACCGAGACTTAAGAGTCAATCAGGTATCACTAGACCAGCAGTTTCATTTGCACACAGTCGCATGTCCCTTCCCTCCCGATCGCCCCCCACCCACCTGCTCCTCACACAGCGCTGAGCCTCATCACAGCACTGCTTCGGTAAACACCAATATCAATATCGTATCCAGTCCAAATCCTCTCCCCGCGTTTCATCTGGCGTCAGGCCACTGCCTGCTGCTGTTTTTAATGACCAGTGGAGCCTGCAAATAGGCCTTCGGCAGGGGGCAAGGAGGGTGGGACGCACCAAGGAAACCAGATGCAAGTCACCACGCAGGTAACAGTAAACCTCCCCAGTCAGAAACTGTCCCGGCAGGCCTTCATATCCTGGCTCACTTTGTAATGAAGATAATAAATCGCTCGCTCTCTCTTTTGTTTGTGATTACAGTGATCTCTACACAACCCCCACAAGTAAACTGGGGGCCTCACACGTGCATATATTAGGACAATCTTTTCTCTCTCTCTCTGTGTGTGTGTGTGTGTGTGTGTGTGTGTGTGTGTGTGTGTGTGTGTGTGTGTGTGTGTGTGTGTGTGTGTGTGTGTGTGTGTGTGTGTGTGTGTGTGTGTGTGTGTGTGTGTGTGTGTGTGTGTGTGTGTGATGTGTGAGGGATTTAAAAACCAGCAGAGTTTACTGGTTCATTAGCACCAGATTAGCTATGCTAATGACATGGACCACCACACACAGAAAGCCCCCCCTGTTTGTTCCTGTAACAGATACACTGCTGAATGTGAGTGTCTGCGCTCACATGTGCGTGTGTGTGTTTACTTTGGGAGGCCGGGTTTATTGCAGGTGCTCAAACATTGATCTTGCATGCACAAATAGTTTGCTTAAAAAAACCCTTTCAACAATAATCAGCAACCAAGGATGTATAGGGATAAATGAATCATAACAATATCATACGTGATTAACCCCCGCTGACTGTATGTTGACATAAAATTATCAAATTAACTTACCTAATTGATTTAACAACATGTTAACGACACAATGATCGTCTTTGTGTAGAGCACAACCATGGTGTGGCACAGGAAGTACAGTTGGTACTTAATGGGACGACTATAACTGAATGCACGAACATGAACATGACTCCCCGACTCCCCGACTCCTCTCTACGCGCGGGGGCGAGCGTACGCCGGGCGGAGGACCATACCTTCTGTCGCGGCTGCGGGACCGGTGCGAGCGGTGGCTCCTCCCTCTGTCCCGGTCGGCGCTGCGGCTCCTCTTCCTGCGGGATGACCCGTGGGACGAGCTGCTGCTGGAGCGTCTCCTGCGCCTGGATCGAAGCCACCCGGAGCACACAGTCAAACATCATGGGCGCCGTGCAAACACTCCTCTGTATTACGGGCTTCACTCCGCTGTGTAGAGCCAAGGTGCCAACATCCAGTGCATTCAGAGCAGTAGTTGTTGTTGTTTTTGTCAGTATTATCACAAGACTGCTAGGAGAATGAAACGTACAAACATGAGAGAGACAATGGCAGTGAGAACGATGCTTAAATAAATTGAGAGAGGGAGAGCATGTATGGAGAGAGACAGAGAGAGAATGGTAGATCACAGTTCTTCCACAGCAGCCCCATGCTGCACCCCTGCCCTTTCATGTGGCGATGCCAGTGTGTGACGCATCTATTCTGTAAACAACCTACTGAACACAGACTGATGGCATGAAGCAGCTTAATTCGAAACAACCCTGGATGCTTCCTCCAAAAACAGTTAAAGAGGCGGTTTTAAATCTCTTCTTTGTTTTTGCAAACCGCAAAATACTCCAATCTGTTTAGCGGAAGAACAAAAAAACAATACTGGCATGGTCCGTTGGGAGTTTAGCGAGAAGGGAGAGAGAAGAAGAACAAGGAAAGTAGTACAAATAACACTGAGGCTAAACTATCAAACCAGATTTGTTTCAGTTAGAGTCACCAGGGAAGAGCCATTAGTATTCTAAAGCCTGTATCCCATGAGCAGAGCCTCATGAAACAACTGCCACAGGCCACTGGGTTGTAGCGCACACACACACACACACACACACACACACACACACACACACCTGTTCATGCACTGATAAGTGCCAGTCACTGCATTAACTTGCTGTGGTAGTCGCATGACAGAGTGCAACAGATTATCATACTTCAAGTAAACTATTTATAAAATTTGTTTCATGTAGTTGAATGCTGTTGATGTTAACCTCTGATTAAAAGAAAAAACAAGAGGCCTTGGTTTGACTGATCTAAATCTACGGGTAAATGATGATGGGCTAGAGTTTCTGGGTTTACAATGGCAGGTATGCCCCAACCAAGGCAGACATGCCATGACTTCCCATCAGTGGTAATGGACCTTGACCAAGCCTCATAAATAATTACCACCAAGTGGCCTTGCCTGAACAGCAACACACCACCACAGTGGCAGCCCTTGGTGGGTGTGTGGATGAAGGGAGTGACTGGTTGGAAGGGCCCAACCTTCAACCACTTGAGAGGGCTTAATTAAGGCTGGACTACATTTCTGACTGAACTACTGCTGGAAAATACCGGAATACATTGAAGGAGAAGAAAATTGACTAAAGCCATCCAATAGCCTTTACAAAGCTAATGCCAATAACTTTTTGACTACCTGTTATAAATCATTGTTTGACATGATCAATAATTAGATCCCCATGTAAATCACAATTTTCTCCTGATTCACCTCAAAATAAATAATTTCATGAAAATCAAAAGGTTATGACAGCTGTCCGAGAAATACAAATCGTGAAGATTAGGGCAACCCTTAAGACTGTCCACTTTGATAAAAATCATTGCATTATCAACCTCATGTGTTTGTTGTAAAAAAAAAAAAAGAATACATCAATACAATACATCCCATTTGAGAAGGTATAGCCAAGATGCGTATGTGGTCTACATGTGTTGAATGTGGTCTACATTATATATTTTTACATCAATGTGTGAAAATATGTGTTAGTTAATGAAACGCTCTACCACTGCCTTTGATGGGCATTCGTATTTATAAATGTTCTTGGAACAGGCCACTGTCACACCTATGTAAACCTAACTACACAGGAAGAATTAATTAGGAAACAAACATGACATATTAGGTCATGTGCAATAATTGGAAAACTTGGATTATAAAACAGAGTCATATACTGGACCCGAGTAATCCACAAAGTACTCGGTTGACTTTTCAAGTCAAAACAAGCATTACAAATGAGCCCAAAATATATTTTACTTATGAATTAGAAGATCATTCCTCCACATACCAAAGATGTTATTTTGTGTATTGATCAAGTGTTGAGGTCTGTGCTTGTGAGTCCCCTAGTTTAAGGAGAGTATCCATATAGATCCACAGCCCTATGTCGCCCTTAATGAGTGACATCACTTGTTCTGTATGGTCTCACCTTCTGTCCCTCTCCTTATCTCTTGATCGAGAACGACTACGGCGGGTGGATCGTTTACTGCGGCTGCTGGTCATTCTGCTTCCAGACGACGACGAGGATGAAGAGGAGGAGGACGAACGACGACGCTGCTGCTTCTTCTTCTTCTTTTTGCTTCTGCTATCATCCTCACTGTCCGAGGAGTGTCGACCCATGGTGCTGCTTACCCTGGTACAATAAGGCGTTAACACATACCATGTCAGTGTAAATCAAGAGTTTTGGCAAGACCAAATAACAATCACCGTTGATGTGTATTTGTGAACCACGTTTAACCAAGCGGCGGCAACTAACACCCTGTTGTATTTATCAGCCAGACCACACCACACAGTGAAGATAAATTAACACATTGCGACACACACCGCAAACATTACAACACAACGTTGATCTCATTGACTTTGTCAATATAAATATATCTAGGGCTCATATCAAACGCAACCTAAACAAGTGCTATTTATTAGGAATATCTGCAAGCTAACGATGCTAACTCTGGTGCATGGATGCCAGTTCACCACTACTCAATTCAGCGCCTGAAGATGCGTTTTCCATCACATATTAATATAAAGAAAAAAACGAAGAAGGTTATTATCCCCGAGGAGAACACGATACCACTACACACCTTTGAGTGGTAACTCTGGTCCCAAGGTTCATTCATTCACTACAGCCATAGCAGTCACAACAACACGGTGCAGCCGTGCTCTGACTAGACTGTGCTGGTTGTTGGCCGATAGAGTCAATGAGGAGGAGACCGAATAGTCGAACGCAGAGCTATCGATACTTTGAACCGCACTCAGCGCTATCAGGAATTTCACACACAGATGTGCATTTGTTTTACCGTGATACCTTAGTATATACAGTATATTACCAACTAATGTATCAATATTGCGATAAAAAACCTTTTAATGTTGACCTTTCGAAATGTTAAAAAAGTGATAAGACAATAATTGTATCATTAAGCCTAATTATAAATTGTTTATAGGCCTACCCAAAGAGCTGTATTAATAACGGGAATGCCATTGCCATATTAAAGGTTGACTTTGGCAAAATAACATTCACCAGTTCCCCTTATGATATTATAAACTCTGAATAATATAAATGAACATTGACCTATAGGCTGTCAGACAATTAGGCTACCCTAATATGAGTTGTATTAGACCTAGACTATTAAATCAGAACTACTTTGCCATAAATACAACTACATGCGAAGAGGGCCTGTTCATGTTGGAAAGAATAGCAGGCATGCAGGCATGTTAAAATAGTGGAAGCTGTGCTGCAATTAGTGTAGGCCTATGCATCAAGTAGGTTCGCGGATGGAGATGGGACAGGAAGCGCCAGAGAGGGATTTATAGGCTACTTTAAATTAATGATGGCGCAGATTACATAGTGGAGCCTTACAGTGCGTTGTATAGTAGAATAAATATGGTTAGACTCTACATAAATGATTGTGATTAATTCCTAAAGTTGAAGAATTTAAATGTTAATATTAATTTTTAATCATGGGGGTTGCCAGACCCTTAAACTGCAAATAGTTGTTAATATAGATTATTAATAAACACGTTCTGCATTAAATTAATCAGAGCAATTTGGAAAAGGAATCGGTAGCCTACCTTATATGTGTGTTCGTATTTGCCTTTTCGTTTCAATTAATTGCTCTGTCCCTATGGCATTTAGTTACCTTCAACGCTGTTGAACCATTGTTTATTTATTTTTCAAAGACTGAATAATTCTAGTAGGAAAGCAAGAAGAAAACGTTAATTAGTAAGCCCAATGGCAACGCATCGCATGAGGCATTATAATTAAACGT
>NC_082397.1:15548655-15568655 GCF_031168955.1 Gadus macrocephalus
TGCATGTGACTGAGTGCGTGTGTGCGTGCATGCGTGTGTGTGTGTGGTGTGTGTGTGTGTGTGTGTGTGTGTGTGTGTGTGTGTGTGTGTGTGTGGTGTGTGTGTGTGTGTGTGTGGTGTGTGTGTGTGTGTGTGCGTGCGTGCGTGCGTGTGTGTGTGTGTTGTGTGGGTGTGCGGTTGTGGGTGTGTGTGTGTGTGTGTGTGTTTGTGCGTGTGCTTTGATAGAAGAGTCTCTGTACAGTGGCGCTATGTGTGCATGTCTGTGATACAATAGGCTAGAGACAAGAGCCAGACTGTTACTTCAACACCTACGATACCAACCACAAGGTGTGTGTGTGTGTGTGTGTTCGTATGTTTGTTATATTGTATGTATTACAGCCCACTGCACATTACTGTTTACTGACTGATTGACTGTTTCAAATAAAGTATTATTGCTTAAAAAAAATGCAGGTTACAACACAAAAAAAAAAGAGAGGGGAGAGGGACATGTTTGGGAGTTTTAGGAATGTACCAACTGCCATGCAGGGTTGCGGAGAAACTTCCTACCTGAGAGATCATCTTCTCTGTGGTACCATGTGTCAGTGCAGCCACAACAACAGCAAGGCCAGTGTTCACCAGACGAGGCCACCCTGGAAGGAGAGTACAGAGAATCAGAAGACCGCGCCAAGAGGACAGCGAGAGACCAGGAGAGCTGGTTGAGTATTATTGACTTAATATTCGATTTTGTACATCTCAAATAATTGAGGTGGGAGAGTTTTGAGAGTCATTCAGAGTCTTTTAAAGAGAGATAGCCCGAGCCTTCACATTCATATGATGGATTTCAGACAGTGATTGCATGGGGGAATAGCTAGGTGATGTCAGACGTGGATCAGACACCCAGCTAGTCTGTGCGTGTTGAACACATAGACAGACAGATAATGAGAGGGTCACACAGATGACTGCTCTTTCCTTCCTCCCACACCCCTCTGATCCGTGGCCTCACGCTCTGATGAGCACAGCTTCACCAGGGGTTAACTACAGTGTGCAAGGTTACGTGCACACATTGGCATGTTGACCTTCTGCTATACAGTGTTCCCTCATGCTGCATAGATGTTGCAATGCTGTTATGTTAATAATAATAATAATAATAATAATAATAATAATAATAATAATATGAGATTATAATGTGTTATTCCATGATTATTATTTATTTTTTCGGACAAATGGTAAATATTGGAGGCACATGCACACACACACACACACACACACACACACACACACACACACACACACACACACACACACACACACACACACACACACACACACACACACACAAGCTGGCCGTATCTTATCAGGCTGTTATCGCTTGGCCAATGTGTGCCAATGCATTAAGCTGTGAACCCAGAGCTGTGGGGTCTCTCTGGACAGCTTGCAGGGGCTTAGCTCTAATAATAGAGTGGAGTAACGCCAGAGTCATGATTTCTCTGTCAGGACTCGTGTCTTCTTTGTCTGGCAAACAAGTCCACGGGCCTGAGGAGGCTCAAGATAAGACTGTTTTTAGGCTGGCCGACCAGGGCCCATTATGATCCATTGAGCACTGTAGTGACACACCTGATTCAAGGGGAGGGGTGGTGAGCCGGGCCCACTCACTTAGGGGCCCGCACATAAGTGAAGGGTCTCCCTCTCTCTCTCTCTCTCTCTCTCTCTCTCTCTCTCTCTCTCTCTCTCTCTCCTCTCTCTCTCTCTCTCCTCTCTCTCTCTCTCTCTCTCTCTCTCCGCTCTCCTCTCCTCTCTCCTCTCTCCTCTCTCTCTCTCTCTCTCTCTCTCTTCTCTCCTCTCTCTCTCATCTCTCCTCTCTCTCTCTCTCTCTCTCTCTCTCTAGTTTGGAATAGAACAAAAGGGAATCGGGAGGAAGCAATGGCGCCCCGCAAAGTGAATCGGATCACCTGTTGTCTTTGAGGAACAGGGTTGGTGTGGGCCCACTCACACATCGTATTTCTATTCAATGGATACATACCGACCAAATGGATGTTAAACATGCCCTCCATTAATATTGACAACAAACGTGCAGCAATAAGCTCTGACACAGTTAAGTAATCTCTGCAAGCATTGTTGAAAAAAAATGACAAAAGGGCACACCCTCTCCAGCATCAGGCTAGGGTTCCATATCCTGTTAAACAGGAAACCATCATTGGTCTCAATAACTGTAGGTCATAAAACGACAATTCAGCAACCATCGATTTCTACTTCTTAGTAAATGGCAGCTAACAAAGCGCTGACTGCTGCGGTGTAAAATCCGCCTCTGATAAGCAGTTAAACTTCCCTTTCTCTCCCCAGAGCTGGCCTATGCCAACTGAAAAAATCAACACTAATCCGATGAGGGACAGCAAAACTAATCTAGCGCTCCACTGTTCTCCACTCCACGGCTCTCAAGAGGAGAGAGGCGAGAAGGACGAAAAGAGAGCAGAGGGGGGAGAGAGGAGAGAGCAGAAGAAGCAAAAGAGCAGAGGAAGAGAAGGAGAAGAACTGGAGACAGGAAGAGTGGAGAGGAGATGAGAGAAGAGGGGAGGAGAGAACTGGAGGGGTGGGGAGAGGAGAAGAGGGGATGAAAGGACAGAAGAGGAAAGGAGAGGAAAGGAGAGAAGAGGAGAAGAGAGAAGAGGTATAACAACAGAGGATGTTGACGGCAGAGTAATAAAATACAGATAAAAAAAGACTGAAGAACAAAAGGAACAGGGAATAAAGGGAGGAAAGAACACAATGGAAACCACAGAGGAGGGCAATTTCATTCAACGTCAATTTTGCGTTTGGGAGCCCTGTGACAGGACAAACAAGCAAACATTTGGATTTTTACTAATGCTTGTTAAATATTTCCAGTTGTTTCTTCTTAGCCCAGCTACTGCAGCTCTCTCATCCCCCTGTTGTGGTTTCAGAGGCATCAATGGAGAGAGATGCCAGATCAACACACATGTCACATCCAGGGCACGGGCCTTACTTTTTTTGCCTTCTAATTGAAGTGCCTTCCAACCTTAGCGTCTGACAGCTCCTTTTGACATGTGATGTGTATTTTGAGAGTGAATCACCTTTCTCTGGCTGTAAGTGCAACCGACAGCGGAGATCAGCGAGGGTCAATCTGAATGCCGCTCTCAAAAGCTGAGCTAGCGCTGCCTCCCGCCATTGCAAAGGTTGTCATTCATGCTATCATTAGCCTGGCCAGCTACCTCCTGCAAGATATAATACATTATGTATTTTTTTTCTAATTGTAATACTATTATTGTTGCTGCTTCAGGGCTTCTATTCGTTTGATAGGGAAAGCCAAATTACACCTTCCACATATTGAAAATATTCTAACATTTATTAAGTGTCAATTTATTCAAATCGACAGTGACATCAAATGTACAAATGTGTAATTATTGAGAGCGCAACAGATGATATTTGATTATTTTATTGCTAGCATAACTATCAACAATTAAATTTAGCTGACAATGTTTTTATTTATTTAATTTACTGAACATAATTCAGACATTCATTTATTTGTATTGTGTATGTTATTATTCAAAAATAACATTTACTGAAATGATTCATCTATGAAGTATTTTATGGTACATGCTGCCCATAGATCAAAACATTGACCAATAAGGCCTGATTGTTAGATTTTACGATGGTTGATTTCAGGGTGCCCTGACTCTGACTCGCCAACCCTGCAAGTCATGCCAGTATGGAATGGAAACATGGTTGGGCATTCTCCTGACCTTTCCTCCTTTTCCTACATCCCTACTTTACCTGGCTTTTCCCCATATCCCCACTCCAGCATTTGTACATATTTGAGCATACATTGCATTTTTGCATATATTTGTGTGTGTGTGTGTGTGTGTGTGTGTGTGTGTGTGTGTGTGTGTGTGTGTGTGTACATATGAGTACACATGTGTTGAGAGCAATAGAGAGACATTATGAAGAACAGATTTTCCATGATAGAGAAAGAGAAAGAGAAAGAGAGAAAGGGAGACAGGGAGAGAGAGAGGGTGAGAAAGAGAGGGAGAGGGAGAGAGAGCGAGAGCGAGAGCGAGAGCGAGAGAGAGAGAGAGAGAGAGAGAGGGTGAGGGCTGTCGTGAGGCCCTGACAGCAGCGTGGTCACCACTTGACTCTAGTCCGGAGCGACCCCGGCCACCCAGGGACTGAGTGGCCCTTGAGGGGCCCTGCACAGAGAATCCACAGGCAGGTCACATTACTGCACGCCCTCCTCTCTGTTTACAGGCCCGTTAAGCATCGCAATAACATCGGTCAGAACAGGGATTTTTCATTTAGTCACTTTTTGGAGTTTAACAGAGGTTTTCTTTTTTTGAATGAGATGCTTACCCAGCTGTGGTAGCTAGAGTGAGTGCTAGAAAGAGCGAGAGAGAGAGAGAGAGAGAGAGAGAGAGAGAGAGGAAAGATAGAATTATAGAGGAGGAGAGAAGAAACAGAGAGAGAAGGGGGAGAACAATTAATTTAAGGAGAGGGAATATATAAGAGAGAGACTTAGAGAGCATGAGAGAGAAAGAGAGAGAGAAGGAGGGAGAGCGAGAGGGGGGGCAGAGGGTTACAGAGGTAGTGGTAAAGAGAGCAGTGGATGGAGAGAGTGACAGAGAGAAACAGAAAGAGAGAGAGAGAGAACGAAAGATAGAGCGAGAGAGAGCAAGAGAGAGAGGGAGAGAGAGAGAGAGAGAGAGAGAGAGAGAGAGAGAGAGAGAGAGAGAGAGAGAGAGAGAGAGAGAGAGAGGGAAAGAGAGAGGAAGAAAGAGGGGAGAGGATAGAGGATAGATGGAGAGAGGCAGATGCTGGCAGGGGGAAAGATGTGAGATGTGGAACCACATTTGGACCGAGATGAGAACGGCGCCCACAAGGTCTTACAATATAAACACCCTTCAAATCACGGTACCCGACTTTTGTTGTACATTGTGTGCACCGTCAACAACTTGTGCATGTCTTTCAGCGCTCTTTTGAGGTTATATCATAAAAAGCAGTTTGAATCATGACAGTAAACAGTCAACATTGGCGATAGAACGACCCAAAATGAGCACACACCACAAAACAAACACAGAGCGGCACTTAAGAAAATCAACCTTCAACATTTATTTTTTTAATTTTCCCTCTTACTCACGTCAATTTCCCCCTGCGTGGGCTGTAGCATGGCTGGGTTCCTTGCGATTTCATTGGCTGCTGCTCTACCTAACAGAGATAAATCGGATTTTGATCAAGTGTTGGAAAAGTGGCACAAGGACCCTGTGCTTATTTAAACTGTAATGTTGATGAATAATCAGACACAAATCAGTTATGCATTAGCTGGGTGCAGTGATGAGGCATGCACGAACGCACACACACACATACATGCGTGGCATGCACGCAGACACACACACACACACACACACACGCGCACGCAACCACAAACACACGCACAACCACACATGGACTTTGGACAAACTTTAATCAAAGCTGGTAAAGCCATGCCTTGTTCAAGGACACATTCCCACTACTCCATTTCAGCGAGCTGTGTAACCATAACAGTTTAATAACATACCATTACAGGGCTATCACACTTAGATCATCATGTTACACCACAAGCCTATTTCAGTCACACAGACAGTAGGCTTATTCAATTTAGGCCATGTTGGATCGTAATTCGGTTAATTTGTTTTTGTATGTTGTTGTTATTGCTATATACATTTTACATTTGACTGCTAATTTGCTTCTTTCTGTCCGCCTTTCTTTCTTTCTCCCTTTCTTCAAATGGGTCATTCTATTCATCTGTCTTCATGCATTCGATTCAATCATCAAATTCTTCCTTCCTTTCTCTTTTCCATCCTTAGTTCCCTCGTGTAAACAGGCAAGGTCTTTTCTTAGACTCCTCAAACCGTCAGAGATCCCAGGTATTTTCCTGCCCGGCTAAACCCCAGCCCTCCCGCCTGCGTTATTGTGCAGCATTAAACCCGACTCCCAGAATTGGCCACAACAACAAACCGGCGTCAGCGCCGCGAGCCAAGGCAGTCGCTTGTGATTTATTTCATATTTCCATTTGATTGGTGGCTTGTTCGGGGGTAATCAGGCTCCGTCAGTAGGCCCTGCGCTGTGGCGGCGGGGCTGTTTACATTGCACTGCTGGAGACATGTTGACACCGAGCAGGGCCCAGACAAAGAGCCAAGCGCCTTTCAAGGTCTCCGCAGAACCTACACTGGACCCGCTGGGCCGGGAGCCGAGAGGGGCCGAGCGGAGAAGGTGAATGTGTGTGTGTTTACGTGATTGGGCGTCTTTTGACCAGACAAAGGATGTTTGGGTTGGAGCGTCGTGCGGCGCAAGCACAGAGATGAGAACATGGTTAAAAGGTGGCTTCCTGCGGGACAAGGGAAAACGAAACCCAAACCAGGGGAATATTTGGCTACTTGGTCCCCGCCGGCGATGCTAAAAACAAGACTCCTAAAGAATAATCCTCTATTCATCTGCCAGGGAGAAACGCATCGATACTCGGTTTCAGAAAGGCGTCAGTTGAATTCCGTATACCGTTGAAATGATGCAAAGCCCCCAGACGCTAAAGATTTATAACTGAGCTAAACATGTCACATAAGAATCCCCAGCCTCGTTTTCTTCTTTCTCTTGTAGACCCAGGAACAGTGAGATAGCAGCCCCCCCCCCCCCCCCCCCTCCACCTGCGTTGAATGTAAGGCCCCAGGTCACTCGTTGAGAGGACAAAAACCAAAGACATGTTTGCAAACTTTCCAGGTGGAACTGGGGCTTTTTCATTGAACACTTCGCAGTGGAGTGCAAACAAAAAAAACCTGAAAAGTTTGGGGAGAACCTGATCAATTTACCAAAAGGTTTTTGTTTGACTGCAGAAGACAAGTCAAGTCTTTGAAAACTGTGCGACTGGCATCCTTGGAAAGAAAACCGTGCCGAACCCACGCTTTTGTATTCTTTTGGTCTTTTGTTTGTTGAAGGCTCCTCATACGGAGGAGGAGGTAGTTACTTTGCGTGTCAACCTCAAGTAATAACATGCAACGTGCACTCAGAATGAGACACACACGCACACACACGCACTCGCCCGCACACACACACACCAACTCACATGCACACACACACTGCCTTTAAAGAAATGTATAATGCTGTTAGATATTATTTTAAGGCACGGCACAGATTTCAATGCCAAATGTCGAAACAGATGTAGATGACTAGGAGGGCTCTTTATGCTAATCACACATAGTGTTAATATTCAGATGATATGTCTACATAAAGCCTCAGTGTGTTTTTAATATCCCTGAGCCCTGTGCATTAGTGTGTGCGGAAGAGTCTTGCTAGATAGACGAGATGCCGCTACCGTTGCACCCAGGGGTGGGCTTCTGCACCCATGGGGTGAGCTGAAGCGCTATAGCCTGCGCCACTGAAGTTTGCTCGGTTTTACCGCGAGAAGGAACACAAAAGAGCAGCAGGAGTGTTTATGAGCACCTCGAATCTCCCAGGACCCGCGGGCTGACCTGATTATCGCCTGCATGTAATTCCACAGTCGGCAAGGTGCTGCGACTCCTGGGGGGGTTTGAGGACTTTGTGTGTGTGTGTGTGTGTGTGTGTGTGTGTGTGTGTGTGTGTGTGTGTGTGTGTGTGTGTGTGTGTGTGTGTGTGTGTGTGTGGCTGATACCGCATCATTAAACATCCTTATGGCTTGAGGAAATGCAGGTTGCTGTTTTTTTTTTATATGTTTGTTAAAATCTTGTAAGATATATTCTAGGAATATAACTCACAGCATCACCCTACAGACATACACACACACACACACACACACACACACACACACACACACACACACACACACACACACACACACACACACACACACACACACACACACACACACACACACACACAACCCCCCCCCCCCCACACCCTCCCACCGTCAACCCATACACACACTAACAAACACATACACACTATGGGTATTCACCAGTCTGACTTGTTTTGTTAGTTCATGAATCCCTTTGACATGAACTTTGAGTGGCTTTTGTAAAAAGCGGAAATCAAATAACAAGGCCAACGCTTGTAGGAACAGCGGAGCAGCAACCCCCCCTCCAGCACACCACCAAAATAAACCCCTGCTCTCTATTTCCAACTACAGGACAACAACTTTTACATCAAGGCCATAAGGCAGTATGAGTGCTGCTCATTGAGGTGCCACGGTGCGTTTGCCTACTTGTGCATTCTGACAGAGCTAGTAAGCGCTCATTCAGTTCCCAGCAGACAAGCAACAGCGTTCTAAGTTAAGTTGAATATGTTTTGTTTTATCTGCCAGCATGTGTCACGTGCGATTGTGTTGATCAGCCACTGATTCCCGGGCTGAATACGGAGGATGCCACGGTTAACCTCAGCGTGTTTATCTGCGGAGAGCGACCGTGAGGTACAAGGTCCGGCCACGGCTCGCTGACCTCCGCTTCTTACGAGACAGAGCTACATCTCCATCCATCATTGGACACAGCTGTGTGCATATCGACAAACGGGACTCCCACGGACCGCGCGGAGATCAAAGCGTGCTGAAGCACAGCCGAGTGCTGCCATCTTCTGGCCGTGCGCCCCACCGAGAGGTCGACTCGTAATTACAATATTCCTCCAGTATTTGATGAGGCATTTTCGGACTACGGTGCTTTATTGGGACTTTCGATTTTTTTTGCGTTTTATTTTGGTGTTGCTTACAAAAATAATGAATTTCATTAAATGTTTAAAAAAAACTGAAAAAGGTTGATAAACGACAACGGATAATCTAATAAATCAACAAATGGTCATAAATGTGTTCCTTGCCTACTTTTGGATAGCACCAAATAACAATAATACTGCATTATTTATGTAAGCTTGATTACATTAATTAAATCAGTGACGACCAATCGTATTGTTGCAAAGGGGGCATAAACTACAGGTGCTCATCATTGTGTTCTGCGCTGCCACGTGAACGTGCCAGTGGCTGGCTGGCTCCAGCCCGGCGTACCTACTGAACGCATCACGCTAACACGTCGGGACGTGTGGTGAGTTATTATACTGAAGATCGGCTCGCTGGTTCTGCTCATGGGCCTGGTTTGATCTTTTATTTACACTCCTTTTTGCTCAGGATTTCAGGACAATTTTCCCAGCTTTTTACAGTCAACAAAACTACAAAGCAAAAGCCCCCGCTCTGGCAGGCACGTTGGATAGAGAACCAGGCCGCTGGTTTGGCTGCATGGTTCAAAACAAATTACACAGCAAAGTATACAGCCACTTTGGACTTGTGTTGACCTGTAGGGTTGACTGTTATGGACTGTGAGGGCTGGCAGGAGGGATGGGTCGCCGGGTCGTTGGATGGACGGTGTTGTGGAGAGAATATGCAGGTTTAGTGGCTGACAGATTTACAGATATAAGTTTATTGAGAAACAATTTGCTGAAAAAAAAGAAACAAATGTAGGCCTACTAAAGAATGAGGTGTTCAATGAGGAGTCGAAACTGATGGCAAAAATACTGAGCAATAAATATTCCAAATAGGAGGACAGACCTTTGGACGGCTGTAGAGTTGCATATTCACTAAAATATCTGTCTGTATCAAATAAATAAAGCCAGAAGCTAAAACTATTATTTTGCCATTAGTTTTCTGCAGGTCACGGTTGTGGCATAATGCAATGAGAGGCATCTATTTCATTCATTTTAGTTCTTAAGAGAGCGACACACAATTTAATTACGCATTCCCCTCTTTGGTTGTTTAGAGCGGCAGTGCTGTGGCCCGCTCCCCCCTCCTCCCCCCCACCCCCCTCCCCCCTCGTCTCCCCCTCCCTCCGCTCACTCACTTCTCGTAAAGGATTAAGGGTGCCGAAACAATGATGGATAGAGTCTGAAAAGTGCATTATTTCTGATGCATTTTTGATTATTTCTACCCTTCCCCTTTTTTTTTTGGAGGTAATGCAATAAAGGCCCATACGCCCTGAGTTCTGTCAGAGACATGGATATTGCATCAGCCCCCCTTCCACCCCCGCCCCCCCCCCAAACACCCCCATCATGCTAGCATGCAGGTCAATGAGGAAGGTACGGGACCAGGCTTCGCTTCTGGAGATCTTCACGATTTGGTCTTTTGGCTTATTTTTTTTCGGTTTTCCCCCCTTCTTCTTCCTCAGATGTTTTATATATTTATTTAGATGTCTATCTGTGTCTTTTCTATTTTCTACACCGTGGCTGTCTGTCTTCCCCATGCTTGGAGACATTCCTAGTTGGACCGGTGCCTTGAATGCCCCAGCAGACTGCTGCGATAGTTACTCATCAAAACCATTTCAAGGCCTTCCTCAAACTAGGAGAATCAATACGGCTCATATGTGGGGTTAAAGCAGAGGTTACATGGATATTGTTCAGTTTAAGACACCCCCTTATTCTCCTCGTACTTGCCAGCACCGATGACCCCTTGCCTGCTTGATATAATTCATGCTACAAATCAATTTCCACACATATCACCCGGTTTTTGCCCCAACAAAAAAGAAAATTGAAGAAAGAGTTTCCAACTACAGAAAAGTCAAACCTCAGGGCCTATTCTTTAAACTCTCTCCTTCCTAAGCTCTATTTTTTTTTTGACAGAAACCAGACAATGTAAATGCTGGAGATCTCTGGAATGTATGTGCCGCTGAAGGGCATGGCTCCCAGAGTCTTTAGATTGCGGTAGCTATTCTCAGCTAGGGCCATCAATGCTGCTGCTCACTTTTGCACAGACAGTTGATTTTCAGTACTGCCGATCCCGTTTTTTCCTTGTTGCGCTTTACCAAAACATCGGCGGTTTACGGTTGTATTTGTTTAAATCCTGAGTCGTTCCGTGGTAAGACAAGCCATTCTACTATTATGTTTTCCTCCCGTGAAACGTCTTCACTTTTTGCATTGAAAGACTGACAGTTGGACAAAATTAAAACCAAACTCTACACGTTGCGTGGTAACCCTGATAAAAACAATCTAGCGACAAAAACAAGCCAAAGACCAACATTTTCTTCATCTAAACATCTCTCTTCCTTACAGTACACGGCCCCTTTCCTCACTTACCTTTGATCGAGCGTACATGTGGCGTTGCTTTGATACAGCTGTCAGCATACACACACGAACACACACACACACGCACGCACGCACGCACGCACGCACACACACACACACACACACACACACACACACACACACACACACACACACACACACACACACACACACACACACACACACACACACAGAGTTACACTTGTAAGTCAGATGAGCTTGGCCGATGAACTCAGTCGCCGGGAGATGGTGAGTGTTGCTTCCCACTTCATAGGGACTTTGGGGGGGGGGGGGCAACATGCCTCACCTGCACTGCAACAGGTGAGGCAGAAGTTTAATGTACGAACAGAGCTTTTGCAAATGTGTTGGGAAGCCGTCTGTTTTGAAGCATACAGCATAGCTGGCTTAATATTTGTCTTCAGGAGCTGAAGGAACTGCATTTCTAACTGCTTGGTTTAATATTACATATACATCTAAATATATCTCAACACAATGTCAGCCGACTGCCTTTGCCACTGAATTTGATTAGGTGTATTAAGATTCTATTGCAATAAAGGGCTACAGTGAATTCCTAACAGAAGAAAGACAAATTCTGTCGCTTTAACAAAAAAGGGATTTGTTGAACTGCTAACATGTCTAATGTCTTGTTTAACATAGATATTAGTGGGCCCCTTACACAGTAAGACGTTCCCGAAATTCAGCCGTGGTGCAGAATTACAGCCACTACGAGCATAGGCGTCGATTCCGATGGGGACGTGTCCCCACCAGTTTTGGTCAAGATTTATTTTGTACCCACCACTTGTAAAAAAAAATAAAGAACTTGACTTGAATTATTATGGATTATTACACGGGTCTTCTCAATGCCTTGGAACGCTCCTTTCACTTGCATGGGCTCTTCACAACTTCCGGCGGTATATTTGATAATTCACCGTTGCCAAGTATAATTGACCGCTGTCAAGGAAAACAAAGGACTTTTTGCCTCTAATGACGTCTTTGGTAACGTCTTCGGTTGCTAAGCGACGTCAACGTCTTTGGCTGACTATTTCTCTGCTAATCAACACTACGAATGCTGGTAACAAATAAATTGTAAAAAGACACAACATGTGAAGTTATTTTTTCGTTTAGGCAAGTAGCTGTGTAATAAGTGGGATAATGTATAGAACGTCGCCGGTCATTATCAAAAATAAGCCCCTTCAGGGCGAAGCAAGACACCTTTGCTGCGCGTCGGTGTCCTGTTCGCCCAGTCTGGGCTTATTTTCCCGAAAATGATCGGCGTTCTATACATTATCCCTTACATAGAGCTCCAGGACTCCCGCCGGAGCACCCAGAGTGTTCTAGAATATTTACAGAACACGGCCAAAGGCTGTGTGCGCTTTGCCATTGCGATACATCCACTGTTAACAGAGCGCATAGTAGCGTGGCCGCAAGCTGCCCCGGGCCACACCCCCAACCTCCTCCTTGACCCGCCTCTCTCCTCATCATTTGCATTAAAGCTACAGACACCGAAACGGCGCGTTTGGGGAAAGCTCAATGTGCAACTGGCTCGTCGTCATGGGCGTCAATTTGGTTTGAAATGTGCTGGGGACAGAGACGCATTCGGAAGAGCATTTTCAGAAGTGCTGGGTAAAATGAGGATGCACTCTTTTTTCTCTCTTTAGTGCCGGTGTAAGTACCATATCGGCTCGGCTTCCAGATCGGCTCGGGGTCCGTCGTCTGCTGATTACGTTACACAATATCATTGGCTGTACGCTTGAATGGGCGTACATTGTGATTGGCTGTACGTCGGACAGTTGTGATTGGCTGTTTTGTGCTGTAGCTCTGGCTGTAGTCATAGCAACCACGAGGCAACAGCGAGCACATGTGTGAGCGCGAGTAGGTCTATGTCTAGTTTCGGTTTGTGTTGCCAGATTGGGCATGTGTCACGTTTTTCCAGCCTAACGTGATTCAAAGTAGCCAAATCAGGCTGAACATGTGCCCAATCTGGCAACACATACGGCTTATCTTAACAGCCAAGATGATTCCGAGGGATGTTTTGTTTTTAGAGGAAAACTATCCATACAGATAGGTTGGGAATGGTCTATGTTCAAAATGAAAGATCATTACAGGCTCTTTAATTTAAGCCATAAAAAACCTTATTGCTGTAGATAGCGTATTGTGTGACGTAATCAGCAGACGACGGACCCCGAGCCGATCTGGAAGCCGAGCCGATATGGTACTTACACCGGTAATGAAAGGTTCTGAAAGACGGCATACCCATGTAGCTAATTACTAAGGAATAAAATGTATACAACATCTATCACGTTTTATGAAGAAAACGTTTCCAAAAAGCATAGGACACTTGACCCACTATGTTCTGCTCCATGTATCCAATGTTGACAACGTGACATGGCTATGCTGCGTCGGGTTCTCCGACGTCTCTTGTTATTACACTTCCACATCAATCTGAAGTAGACTGAACCGCACGCTGTCCACTGCCGGCTGCCCGCTATGCCGGGCGGGGGTGCTTCGTGGTGGTGGTGCCTCGTGGAAGCGGGCGGCAGGCAGCGGGGCTCCGGCGGGTTGACAATCCCTTTCTCCTCCATGTCGCAGTTCATGTACTTCAGGGAGTCAAAGCCAAAGTTCCTTTCCCCCAATTCCTTCTCAACCATGGCTGAGATAACCCCCACTAGGAGTCTCGTTGTGGAAATACCAGAGACGAGGTCCGACGTGTTATGCGCCATAACACCAACAGCAGAACGGTTATCCAAATGTCATAGAAGTGTACAACACTTGCGTTACAGTCCTGTAGCTCTATATCTAAATAATATTATAATATATATTATCACGGCCAAAAGCTGTGTGCGCCTCCAGACGATTCCTTCTCAACCATGGTTGAGATAACCCCAACTACAGTCTCGTTGTGGAAATACCAGAGTCGTCAAAGAACAGACGTGTTATAGTCCACACCAACAGCAGAACGGTTATCCAAATAACAAAGAACAAGAAGTGTACAACACTTGTGTTACAGTGTGTGTAATCGCACGCACACACACACACACACACACACACACACACACACACACACACACACACACACACACACACACACACACACACACACACACACACACACACACACACACACACACACACACAAGGCGCTTGCACGGTCATAGCTCAATGTCTCATTGGCGGGCCAAATTCTGTGGGCTGGCAAGGCAGAGAAAGGGGAGGTGGCATCTCCCTTATGACGACATACAGAAAAATTCCAAAAGGGCGCGTTTTTTCAAAGGCGGAGCAGAATGCTTAGTGCTCGTTTTATACCCAACGAAATTTCTAGATACTGGGGGAGCATAGTTAGGTAGGCTAGGGGAACTCATATTAATGTTAGAAAACCTCAGAAAGTGAATTTCATGCCATGGGATCTTTAATCTTGTTCAATTTCATCCATCTCTTCCAGATCTTAGTTGCTGTGCCCAGAAGTTATCGAACATGATTCTACTAAAAAGGACTGTGTTCCTTTATCTTTCTTACAGCCCCCCAACCCCCCAGCCCTTTGTTTGTAATTCATTTCATCATGGTTTAACTTGTGTTTTATACTACATTTGAAATGCTCCTGAAATTCAGTAAAATACCTTGTGTTTCACACACACACACACACACACACACACACACACACACACACACACACACACACACACACACACACACACACACACACACACACACACACACACACATTTAAAGGCCTCGGGACCCCTGACATGGACTCTCCAGTGACATTTCATCAGGAGGTGTTTGTTGCATCCCTCCCAGCTTGACGTGTCTGTCTTTCTGCTGTCGTTACAACCTGTGAGCGATTGATTGGAGAGCCTTGGGTGTGTGTGTGTGTGTGTGTGTGTGTGTGTGTGTGTGTGTGTTTGCGTGCATGCGTGCGTGCATGTGTGTGTATGTGTGCCTGTGGGCGGGTGTTAGTGTGTGTGTGTTTACAGATTGACATGGGCATCATGGAAAGGTCAAACTGAGGTTGGGCTTCTGATATTGACTCTATAAAGATTCCACCTGATGAGACAACAAACACAAAGGTAAACACACCATGGCACTTTGTTTTGGCACCAACCAGAGTGCAGCTACTTCTGCAGCACCTTTCTTTCTTACAGCACATGACCTCTCCCTCGCTCACCTTTCCCCAAGCACCGGGTTGGTGTTGCTTTGATACCTCTGAATGTTTGGCTCCCTGAACTTCAATAGAGTCAATACAGATATTTTGAGAGTGCTTGACGGGGGCTCACCTCGGCATAACTTCAACCACTTACCCTCTATTCGTCGCATACCACTAGCCCTCCCCTTATACCTTTCTCTTTTCCTCTGTAATTTCTCCCTCCTACCTCCACCTCTCCTTCTCTTTCGTTTTCTTGTTTCTTTCTCCTCCGCCACCGCACCACACGTCTCTCTCTCCTTGCCCCCCCCCCCCCACCCTGGCCTTCTCTCACCACTGTCTGGTTCTCTCCCACTCCAGGCAGTTTCCTAGTATTGTGATTCACGTCATACCATGGCCCCGTACGCCCTGTGGCCTAACCTAACCCTAACCCTGTCACCACTTGCCTTAAGCCTACTCCGGGCAACCAGGCACCAGACACCGCCCTGATAGCGGTCCACCCCAGCGCCCTGCCACGTCTGAGGGTCCCCTCTCTCATAGGCCCACCCCACCCCCTCCCCCTAACCCTCTAGGGAGCCCGTCACGGTAATTAAAGGAAAACAAAGTCTGCGCTCCTGCCACATGTTCTCAGCATAAACATGTGCTTATGGAGCGCCGAAAGAATGAAATGAAAATCAAACTTCATGATTCATTAGCAGGGGGGAAGCCTGATGAATGAAGAGAAAGTTTAGAGAGGGAAGAGAGGTGTACGTGTGTGTGACGTTGAGGAAAGGGGAGAAAATGAGGGGAAGAGTGAAAAGGGAGAAAGAGATGGAGAGGATGGGAGAGAGAAAGAGACGTTGACTGTGTTTCCATGGGTGTGTGTCTTCAGTTTGCCTCTCTCGCCCGCTCTCTCTCCCAGCTCTCCACAGTGTGGTGTTTTCTTTTGGCTCTAATGAGTTCTAAGTGGCCAATACTTTCTTCTGCAGGAAACTCATGTCAAACTAATTAACTTTTAATGAGAGGAAACCCACTGATTAGAGTGTTTTTCTTGGCCAACGAGCCGATTAATTCAGTTGGTTTGAGCAGCAGGCCGAAGGCCTCTCCTCAGCCATCTGCATTACCCTCCTTTATAAACACTAAACACATGCACACACACACACACACACACACACACACACACACACACACACACACACACACACACACACACACACACACACACACACACACACACACACACACACACACACACACACTCGCATGCAGACAAGCATATGAGTACGGACAAACACACAGACACACACACACACGACCTATTGCTGCCCAACACTGCTCTCTAGTGACGACAGTTGCCCTTGTCAGTTTTCTGCGTTGATATCATGTTCCACATGTTGGTGTGTACATTTCTTTTAAGTGCTTGGAAGTAATTTAAACAAGCAATATTAAACCAATTCAATTATGTTAAAACTGATTATAAAAAAGAAAAACTCAACATTATGAAGGAGATCAATTATCACATTTTTTAGATAAAATAATAGATCTGTTATTTACTCTATTTTTGGAAGTGGAATCTATTGACGCTTTCTACTCAATTAATGGTTTTGTTGCATCTATAGTTTCCCTGCTCGGCTAAAGGTCAACAGCAGATTGGAAAGAACGACATGGATTTTGGATTAAATGTGGACTGTAGAGTAGTACTTTATAAAGATAAAATACTTGCTGTTGTGATTGAAGATTAAGCGTTCCCATGATCTGTATAAAACTCATGAGCCTGCTGAACAAAATTGGCTGAATAAAACCACAAAAAAATATTTGTATTTGGTTTGTTCGTTTTTGCTTAAAACTGAATATCTATCTTTAATATTTGAATAATACAACAATGATTGCAAGATGCAACACACAATCAATAATAACGCTTGTATTATTACTGGTGCGTGAAAGCATCAAATGAAACATCAAAACACTATTGATGAGGCCAAGATTCAGCTTTTCCCTTTGAAGAGTTACACGTGTTTCAAGCAGGCCAACATCGTAGACACAAAACTTTTTAACAGCATTTAAAGTCACTATGTGTCTATACAGTTTATCGTTTCTATGTTTTGTGAGCCCAGGTTCCATGTTGTGTTGTATTGGACCTGCCTGACAGATTTATTTTAACCTCACAGTGAGTTTGACTAATCGCGCATGTTAAACCAAACCAACATCTCTTAAGGGCCGTTTTATATTCAGCGTAGACGGAGTGTCACTCGGTGGAGCCCTGAGGGCTGGTGCTTGATATGCTGGTCGGAGTGGGCCCACAAAATGTGTTGCTTTCATCTCTTGATTACCGTCAAGAGTTTGAAGCCTTGGTGTCTTCTGCTTTTCTTTGTCATAATATGGCTCACCTTCGCATAGTATCTGGAAAATGAAGAGGCGAGACAAACAGCTGTTGTTGTTTCAAAGGGGTCTGTCTGGGCCCTTAAAGATGAAACCCAGTTTGGTTTAGCTTGTAGTTGTGTCTGATGAGGGGCTCTGGGTTGAAAAGGGGTGAGAAAGAGAGAAAAAGAGAGATAGAAGGTGAACAGGGAGAAAAAAATATCTGTTTGATTTGTCAGAAGTTCTTTAATTTAATCTACAGCTGTCAGGATACTGTGGATACAGGCCTCATCAATGCCTTTGATCTGCCTTATCTAACCCGAGGCAACACACTGTCTCTCTCTCTCCCTCTGTTATGTACACACACTATCACACATATGCACAGAGAGACAACAGAATAGTCAATATATCAAGAGAACACAAAAAAAAGGATAGGAGAAATAAAAAGTATATAGATATATATATATATGAAAGCAACCAAGTAAGTATCCATGGGTCTCCGTTAGCTATGCTTTAGCGTTAGAAACATAAAAACACCAGGAATAATAACGTTGTTTGGTTTTTTAAAAATAAATAATTGTATCAGTCACTCATATGAACACATCAATGCTACAGATAAATAAGCCTACTTTATACGAAGTGCATTTACGTAAAACTCAAAGTACTTCAAATAATGACTTCATCATCGTGAACAAGTGGTTATCCATCAGCTAGTCATCGAAACGCCATTAAAGTATGCCGACTCTGCGAGTGTATACATAAATAACACACACACACACACACACACACACACACACACACACACACACACCCACCCACCCGCCCGCCCGCCCGCCCGCCCGCCCGCCCGCACGCACGCACACACACACACACACACACACACACACACACACACACACACACACACACACACACACACACACACACACACACACACACACACACACACACACACACACACACACACACACACACACACACACACACACACACACACACACGCGTTGAGAGTAAATCTGAGAGTAAGGCAATGGAAACTGTCAAAGCTTGAGTGTAAACCGAATAAATACATATCATATACACTCAAAACTGAAACACAAACAAAAACACGAATATAAAATGAATCGATATATTCACATTACATCTGATTAATTGCATACCTGTCATGGACATGCTGTAAACAAAAGGGAGGATCTATGCGTTCTACTTCCGGTTACGTAAACCTTCCAATAAACGAAGACCAATAATTAAATATGTAACATCTGAAAAGATAAAAAAAAACTAAATAAGTTAATTTGGCAAAACGTTAATTAATTATCATTAATCATTAATAATGGTTTACACGTTACCACATGCAGCTTTAAAAATGGAAACAAACAACTGCAAGTTTAAATGGAGATTCCAATAATCTGACTCTTGAATAACCTACTCCCAATATGTTACGAAGGATATGGCTACTGCATTGACTCAGTTGATGTATTCTGGAAATATTTTAAGGTTTTCCCTTTGTGGAAGAGACATTCCCTTTAACATAAGTAGCAACAAGTTTTAATTCAATATCAGCACCAAATGGGTTATCATAATTTAAGTCCAACAACTTGTACATCGCATCCGAAGAGCAATTATAGATAGACCCTTTCCCAGGTTTCTACACCCCAAAGTCTGACGTGCCCAGGGCGGTGGACTATCCTTTAGTGACCTCTACTGGTGAAATCGTTGTATTGAAGTGGCACAAATTAACTATTGCTATATTTATGAGTCTCCTTATATTTTGATGTGAAAAAAAAAGTATTTCATGAAAAAGTTTAGTTTATGTGCTGTTTATATGAGACGTTTAATGTAATTTTGTTTATTTTATATAAATGTTTTCATGAATTTTTGTTTACTTCCATTTCCTTTCAAAATATTGTAAACATTGAATCGTAAGAGCTGCAGCCTACAACAGCCTATTCTGTATTACCTTAAGAACTATAATAACAATTGCTTTGATTATTTATTTTAAAACATTAAAATAAATGTACTTTCTGTTATGAGAGTCCATGTGTTCATCATCATTATGCTACAACTCTCAATACATGGAATGCTATTATGACCATGATTCCTCGTAGCGCACATGCCAGAGCTTCAGCGCCAAGCCACTTGCCGTCAAACGATGATCGGCCCTGGGCCAGAGAGGGTGTGCAACAACAGGCCATCCTCCAGCAGAGGCAGCAGAGGAGGAGGCTGGAACGAGGCTCCTGAGAGACAGGGCTCTGCACTCACACTAGGCCATAAGAGAGCTGGTTGACCTGCCGCCAGCCAAATTACTACTACTACCGCTAAAGAGTAACATGTCCACACATTTCTTTCACATTGATGCCCATTTCAGCATCACAGAAAAAATAAAATCAATTGGCATGGAATACTTGATTTTCACTGGTACGGCCAGATTTTTTCATTTGTAAATTAACTTCTCTAGACAAAATATTGGATTTGTGTCTGGTACTGGTATATTTTTTTATGT
>NC_082397.1:15571155-15608655 GCF_031168955.1 Gadus macrocephalus
TTACTTTAATAACCGGTTTGATCTGGAACATGGCTGTTGTAGTGAAGCATGATGAATGTTACAGTTACCATTGGGGATTTAAACTGTTGTTTAATGGGATGTGTGTTGAGCTGGAATAGTATGATATATGTGGGATTGTGTATTAGGTTCGTAGGGTCTTCGGGTTTTTCTGGGAGGGTCAAACTTTGTAGCAACTCATCTCCCTTCAACAATACACCTTCCATGATATACTGAGGGAGTTGGGTAAATATTGTTTAAGGTGAGGTGTAGGCCTACTGAGTGGGAGCACTATGGTATCAAAGGTTTTATCGTGATGATGCTGGCAGAGATCGGGCACTTTTCCAACTTTCCAGTTTGCATACCAAAGCTAATAACGTGTGAAGAAAGCTGGGACGTGCTCTTCTTTGAATACGTCGAGCGGAAGAGTAGCTTCACCTGCGTAATTCACGTTTGGTGGGGACGGGGGAGGTTTGGTGCATTGTGGGTGTTGAGACGTCTACCTTGGCAGGCAGACAGAACTCAGGTCGGTGAGGGAGTTGTCCACCAGTTGCAGCTTCTCCACGCGGATCAGGCGACGGAGGATCCGAAAGAAGTTGTCCCGCTGGAATGGATCTCCGAGGTCCTGGTAGGACAGATTCAGCTCCTGGGAGGAGAGAATATGAACGCAAGATGGAAGAGTCCGATTATCTTTTGAGTCTGTTGAGGGTCGGTTCTCTTCGCTGTCTTCGACGGTATCCTATCGATCTCTCAGTGCCTCACTCTCTAGAAAGCATTTTTTTTACGTATACACATGCACACATGCACACACGTATACACACACACACACACACACGCACATGCATACACACACACACACACACACACACACACACACACACACACACACACACACACACACACACACACACACACACACATGGACACACACAATCAATGACTCACCAGACAGTTTTCCCAGTTTTCTTGAAGCCTCTCCTCCCATCTCTGCCCCTCCAGCTCCTCTGTCCTCCTCCTCCTCCTCCCCCAACGCTCCTGGAGAACATCCCCCTCTTCTCGGATTGACCGTTCCTCCTCTGGCGGCCCTGTTTGATGTCATCATCATCCTCATCATCATCACTCACCATAAGAAATATCGAGCGGTTTTGCTTTTCCAAACAGATGCTGTACTGAAAAACGATTTTTTTTTGTGCAAATGAAATGGAAATACCAAAGGATTTGAAAGACTTGTAAGTACACTGCCCTACAAAACACGTGTATTTTTTTTCACAGCCTGTGAAATGTCCTTGTTTCTCTGGAGCACGAATGGACTCACCTTCTCTCACCCGTGGGCAGGTCAGCTGGTTCCCTCTGACATCACTTTGCTCCAGGCGATGCCAGGACACAAAGCGAAACCGGCTGGATGGCAGCTAGTGGAGGCAGGGGCATGAAGAGCAGAGAGCAGAAGTAGCATGAAAGGTTTTGGGCTGGAACAAAGGGGCTGCTATAGCGACAAAAGCAGCAAACATACTGATCTAGCTTCCAGCAACACAGCCAGCCAAATATCAGTATTTCCCTCTGACCTTTGTCTCTCCCTTTCATTAACGATCATCCCGCAGTTCCAGTTCACAGATGTTTCCTTTCCTTTCTTGGTGTCTGTGTGGTGCACTGTGGGGTGGTGAGTTGGACCAGATATCTCCCGTACTTTTCTCTTAATTATCTGCTTGACCCCAGCACACTCATCCCTCACTCTGGTTCTCTCTCTCCTCATTTGTGGTGTGTGTAACCCTAGCTCACTCTCCCTATGTTACTGAGTCTAGCCACTAGCAACAGCCCAACTACCACTGACCCCTTGCTGCTGCTGGTCAGTGACCCCATGAGCATAACACCAAGCTAACACCAACAATGAGAGAGGCTGTCATGTGCACTGTGGAATTATATTGATGATTATAAAGGCGGAAAAATACGATTTTATTTATTTACTTACCATTTATGTACCATGTTTATTTAATACCATGCATATTTTCATTCATTCATACATGCATACGTTCAAACAAGCCCACATACTTAAATACATTAATATACACATATGACAGACATAAATACATACAAACAGCCTTACTAGGTACATATGGTTTATATACACTTGAAACAAATACTAATTTAATAATTCAAGTCATGAATGAACAGGGAGATGAAGGGAGGAGATGTGGAGCAAGAGGTTAGGAGGCAAAAGACTAGGTTATGTTAGGTTTAGTCTAACAAAGGAGACTAGATACTGTTATTAAAATCCACTTCCGAAAGATTAATTGAAAGATTCACTTCTGCGAATAAGTTTCCTTCCTAGATTATCTGAGGATAATGAGGAAACAGGGAGCAGGAAACTCCACCCCTCACAGCCCAGACCTCACACCCCAGACTCTGCTTCACTACATGGATCAGTCTGTACCTCGAACCACCCACATCGATTTCCAGAAATGACAATGTAATCGACTGTCTCGTAGTTGGTGATGTGACGGGCCAATCAGATGGTGATAGAGGGATGAGGGATGAGGCAGAGGAGGAGAAGGGGACAGAAACATGAGGGTGGTATCACCGTTTTGCAGAGTAGGCAGAGAGCTTTATGGAGGATGCCACATTAAAGGACAAGTAAGAATAAGGTAGAGTGTTTCATCTTGAAATACCAGGTCAATGCATTGGTTTAAGAATGTAGGCTATGTGAGGCTGTGTTAGAATATATTAGGAGATTGGATGTGTGTGCACATGTGTGGTTCTGTGTATGCGTATGCATATTCAATCCTGTCCGTGTGTGTGTGTGTGTGTGTGTGTGTGTGTGTGTGTGTGTGTGTGTGTGTGTGTGTGTGTGTGTGTGTGTGTGTGTGTGTGTGTGTGTGTGTGTGTGTGTGTGTGTGTGTGTGTGTGTGTGTGTGTGTGTAGTACACTCACAGGTGTACTAACGACTCCAGAGTCAGGACTGTGCTCCACAGAGGGCGGGGTGTGCTTGACGCTGAGGTCGGAGTACTGGGAGGAGTGGGACTTAGGAAAACTGCCACTGCTAGTATTCACACCTGAGGAACTGAGAGAGAGAGAGACGGACAGATTGAGAGGTTAGAGTTACAATGAACCAGCAGGCTACTTTGACTAAGGGCTCGTTGCCATAACAGCAAACAGACACCTGCGAAAGTCACTACTGAACTAATGTAGGTTATTTGCTCTCACAGTACTGTCATTTCACCTGCCTGGACTGCCTCTGTATACGCTGGCGTGGTTCAAAAGCATTGGATGATGTAACACCCATTTAAGAATTCAATTCGCAGATGATTCATCAGTCCTTTTCAATTTCCCGCTTCGCTTTTGGCTGTTGTAACGCAGGCGAGGCGATACTAACTTATTCATGGCGGCCTGCGTTAGCAGCTTACCTTTCTGACATGTCCCAATGCTCTGGTGAATTCTCTTGGCTTCTTTCAGTACATTATCCAAGGCTGGTCTAGCTCTCCAGCTGACCTGTTAACCATGGAGCCTCCGGCTCTGGTTAATATCCCTCCTCAGACGGTGCTGCTGTCCTGCTCAGCACCCATGGGAGACTGACACCGCCGCGCTGGCATGCGTGTGTGTATGAGAAATAGGGAGAGCGAGCGAGAGAGAGGGTGGAGCGCAAAGGGTCACCTGGGCCAGGTGCTGCTGGTTGCCCGGCAACACCGTGATTAGGCGTGTCGCCAGGACCGCGTCTTTAGGGGTGTGAGAGGGACTTCCATTAGGATAAAGCGACTGCTTTCAGGACTGTGTTTGGTACTTTGAGTGCGAGCCTCGACTGAGAAACCATATACACATATTTCATTGATATTAAACATAGATTAATACAAGAACGAACGCATTAAGCTACACACGTATTCAATATTGACTGAGGAAAAATGAACCCAATTAACAAACTACTGGAATTTACTTTAACTGTGAAATTGCTATATCTTATGAATATATTGTAATTAGCAAGCAAACAATTATTCTGACCTATTCATTGTTATAAATATACCTTATAGGCCAATATATTATTTATTATACATTAATGTAAAATGTTTTATTCTTATTTCATCAATAATTTGTTAATTGAATAGACTTCGAGGCATTCATCGTCTAATATATCATTCATGAATTGCCATCCATCACATTCAAGTTCCAACATGCTGGGCCCACTTGCTCTTGGCTACACCATTTCCTGGCCCTAAAGGTAGTGATACAAGCTGTCTATTGACGTGTGAGTGAAGGCAACAATCCTGCCTCTGAGGAAACAAAAGTATCAGTTGGCAAGCAGTTTATAAGGCACTATAACACATTCACCTGTAGTTATATGGTCTACATGTAAGGTCCAAATCTAGCTGCACTAAAGTGAATAAATATTTTACACATAAATTCCATCCCATATTTTGTTCAATTTCTTTGATCAAATTCTATACAAGTAAGCGTACAAATGGAGGGAATCGCAGAGAGAAAAAAGACACATAGATGTTTTATTACTGGAACCCATTCATGTTTTCATGAAGTAAAAGACTGTAGCTGGTTTCACCGTCACTTCCTTCGCTGTATGTACTGTACATCATAAGAAATGGCATAGCGTTTCCATCGCGACCATATGCACCCGTCTCTATGGCAACCTGTGTCAGATACGCAGGCCCCTCTGGTCATCCGTGTGATGGCCAGCCAGCAGCTTACTCAATAACTGGGATGCGGTTAGGCATGTTATTTCATCAGCAGGTTAGCAATGGCCCCACTGCTTGCAAAAGAGAATAACTAGAAACACTGAGAACATATAAATAAATATATATATATATGTTGATATATGTTGACATACTAAGATTCATTGTACCAAGGACGAAATGTTTGAGGATACTTCTTTAATGCTCTTTGTTGCAATAAATATTATGGTATGGTATACTTGTAACACGAAAGCCAAATGTACAGGAATATAATTGTAACGTGGCGCACGTGTTGGTTGGAGCGCTTGTGTTCAAAGTGCCCACACAGAGAAGAAGAGAGAAAAGTCGTGTGGGTGTGTCTGTATGTGAAGAACAGAAATAGGAAAGAGTGTTATGTGTCATAGTGAACGGGGCTGTGCGTGGATTACATATCACGCTCTCACTCAATACAGTGTTTGATATGCTACACGTATTATAGTACAAACAGTCCTATTCCTTCCCCCAAGAGTATGTACATCTTTTCAATTCCTGTATCCAAGTGTTTAAAGCTTCCAGTATCAAAACACAATCACATTATATGTCAATTATATCTCAATATATATAATATATATGTATATATATTTATAACATTCAGGTCGTATATTCTCATAAAGAGTATAAAAACACAGCTGAGGATGGCATCAAAGGACAGGCAGCGCTCGTGTCGTCCGGATATCATTGGCTGCCGGGTAAGGAAGGGGCGGGCCGTGAGGGATGACCTCACAGCCCGGTTAGAAGAAGTCCTGGTCACTGGGATTGATGACCTCAGGGGTCATGACCCTGCCCATGAAGAGGATGGATCCTGGCGATTGGAAAGATCCGACAGTCAGTCACAATGTTGATTGAACATATCGGTGATGAATATGCGTTGGTTAACACGTACCTGTCCTGCGATTTCTGATAACAAAGAAAAAGGGGTGATCGGCCATGACTTGTGGGTACAGCACCAGAGTCCTTGTCAAGGCAATCATTCCTATAGGAGGGATGGAGGGAAGCAAGAAAGAAAGAACAAAATAAAGAAGTATCACTTTTTGAGCTGTGTATCCTCAACAGCTTACTGATAACAGACAGAAGGGGGCAGTGTTTAGTGAGATTTCAACTGTGAATGGGATGGCGAGGTAAACCCACTCAAAGTAATGTGATAACCAGATAACCATAAACACTTCCACACTGTACATTTTATAGTGGTGTTGTGAGAGCAGAGCTATTTTGAATTTCATTATATTGTACTGATGTTTGTTTGATTGACATTAAAGCCATATTAGATCAAAACAAACCAACTCTAAACTAATTGGCCTGAAAAAAAAAAATTGCCCTGCCCCGGTGTAATATATTGTTATGAATATAACCTGTTGTACAATAATAGCACAAAGAAAATCTAATATTCAATTTCATGAAAGAGCCTTGCTCTAGATTAGTAAAGAGTTGATGATGACAGTTGATGATGACAGCTAAGCCGACAGTTCGGCTTAGAGCAGAGCTATTTTGAATTTCATTATATTGTACTAATATTTGTTTGATTGACATTAAAGCCATATTAAATCAAAACAAACCAACTCTAAACTAATTGGCCTGAAAAAAATAAACACAATTTAGGCCGACAGCAAGGGTCAGCTTAGCTCAGGAGGTAGAGCAGTTGCCATGTAACCGAAAGGTTGCTAGTTCGATCCCCAGCTCCTCCTAGCTGAGTGTGCATGTGTCCCTGAGCAAGACACTTAACCCTAACTGCTCCTGACGAGCTGGCTGTCGCCTTGCATGGTTGACTCTGCCGCCGGTGTGTCAATGTGTGTATTAACCGATGTAAGTCGCATTGGATAAAAGCGCCTGCTAAATGCCCTAATTGTAATTGTAATGATGAGGATGCTGCTGATGATGGTTATGATTTACCTGATCCTACAGCTCCCTCCGCCCCTTCCTCAGTCACTTCCAGGTAGGCCTTCTGCACTGCTTTCCCTATGAACAGGTCTTTACCATCTGTCCGCACACAGAAAAATATACCCACACAAATGGAAAAGCAGATTTAGAGGACCATTAAGCAATGCAAACTGCTTGTGTGCATTTGTGGACCAGATGTGAAATGTGGGTTACAGAGTGTATATCACAGCCAGAGACGTGGGATAGTACAGGTTTATAGCAGTACAAAGGTTACAGGTCAATTATTTTGTTAAATTTCATGAACACCCGAAAAACTCCCTTTGGCAGTTGTTTAAAACAAAGACCAACAGATTTGGAGCCCCTTGTTTGGAATTGAATAAAAGCTCAAACCTCTAAGCCAGTGCATATGGAAAGCCAATGAGTCATCCAATGTACAGCATCACATTTGCTGCAGTTCCCCCCACCCCACAGAGACTCACTCTGACACCTACAAACACCCACAGCTGTTGACGTGGTGGTCCGGGCCGGCCGTGATGGATGAAGACCAAACAGTTTAAGGCAGGCTGTGACCTTCCCCTCATTTCATTTCACAGCTCTTGATTGATGTGACCACTTCGAACGATTGATTGCCTTTTGAACAAAAAAATTAATTGCTGTTGTTTTGCCTTGTGTTTATTCTTTATCGAGTTCCCCATTTCTGCCCAACAAAAGCCGGGCTGATATCCGGCATGACCTTGAATATAATGTGTAACAGCCTTTTCTGTCCATCCATTCAGAGCGTTTTCTATGACCAAGCAACGGGTCGTAACTAAGTTGACTTAAATTAACTTATTTTAAGATGGCATGGGTTACTGACTGGTAGTTGACTGCTACTGCTACTTCTTAATTTATTGGCGCTTAATGATGAAGAAGAAGTCAGCATGCATGATTTTAGTGCTAAATGCTAGGCTAGGCTAGCGCTAAGATAGATAGCAGGTGGAAAATGTTGCATAACAAAAAAAGGTTATGTCATGACAACTAAAACAAAAGAAGGCAATTTCTGACTTAAACTTCCTTTCCAAACTTAAGGAAATAATTGCATTTTACAGCAAAGGTTTGTTGAAAAACGATTTGGGCTAGCTGTCCTATATGCACCTGTCTGTCCCTTAGATAGCCTAAATTTGGCATAGCTGAACACAAGGAGGTCAGCACCTGCTGAAGTATCTTAGACAAATGAATAAACCTTCATACTTTGTCTCCCACATAATGTTTTTAATTATTTGTGTAATAAACTAATACTTAATCCATGTATGAGGATATTGGATGGTTATGCATGTTTTTCTATTGTGTTGCGTTTCTTTCTCTTGTTGGATCTATTTTTACCCGACAGAGTGACAGATCTCACCTGCCCACACAGTGTAGGTACCTTGGTTACCGTGGTTACTTCGTGGTTACAGGGAGTTAAGACGTTGTAACTCCCTGTCTTCCTATAAGACCTATTATATACGAGTATGTGTGCATTTATGGTCTGCACGCTTTACATTATATATGTGTGTGCGTGGCATTCGTAAGACGCTGTGCATGTGTGTGTATGTTTCTGTGCATGTGTGTGTGTTTCTTTTCATATATGTGTGTTTATGTGCATGTTTGTGTTGGTTTCTGTGCGTGTGTGTGTGTTTCTGTGCATGTGTGTGTGTGTGTGTGTGTTTCTATACATGTGTTTGTGTTTCACTGCTTGCGGTGTGTTTCTGTGGATGTGTGTGTGTGTTCCGGTGCATGTAGTGTCTTTCTCTGGATGTGTGTGTGTTTCTGTGCTATGTGTGTGGTTCTGTGCATGTGTGTGTGTTTCTGTTCAAGTGTGTGTGTGTGTGTCTTTTTGTGCATGTGTGTGTATGGAAGCATACATGTAGCAAATGGCAATGCAATTTGCAATTAAATAGGTCATTACATTATGCAATTGACAATTCATTATGCAATTTAATAATGTAATTTGAAAATGCATTATTCAAAGTGTATTTGAATATGTGGACGTAGAGCTACGGAGACCGCTCTCCATGTCTACGTACAGCACTTTACGGAGGAGTATAAATCTGCCTTGTTCTTACTGGTTGGGCTGATGAGAAAGTGATCCAGTTACCGCCCAGACGCGATTCGCTGATAGAATGCAAAATCTTTTGCAAAAAGTGTTTTGCAGATAGATATTTTTCAACACACGGAGCGTGGCGAAGTGCATTGCGACAACGGGGACGCTTTACCTTTGCCATTTGAATAAAGGCACTCAAAAAAATTGGCCAAAATGTCAATTATATTTTATTGATAGAACTTTTTCAGATTGAATTGAGGATTTCATTGTAACTTTTCATCTTAAAATACACTTTAGATAACGTATTCTCAAATTAAATTATTCAATTGCAGAATGAATTGTCAATTGCATAATGCAATGACTCATTGAATTGTAAATTGCAAATTGCATTGCCATTTGAACTTTGCTACATATATGCTTCCATATGTGTATTTCTGTGCACGTGTGTTTCTTTGCATATGTGTGTATTTCCGTACATGCGTTTATTTCTGTGCATGTGTGGGTGTATGGGTGTTTCTGTGCATGTGTATGGGTTTCAGTGCACGTGTGTGTGTGCAGTGGTGTGTGTTCTGACCGGTCATGGCGGAGAGGTCGGCTTCCTTGGTGAATATGTTCCTGATCCCCAGCTCCTGCAATGGCTCCTTCAGGTCCATCCTCTGCTCCACCTTGAACCTGTAGCCACAGGACTACGTGGTCACACACTGGGACATCCCAGGCCAGAGGTGAGCTCTGCTACGATTCTGCTCCATGTTTAACAGATCAATGGTCAGTGGATTGTTTGGGTAAAAATAACCATTTGCAACACAAATCACACAAACAGACACACGTAACCCTACAATAATAACGTGGGATAAATGATATTTGCATGCCTGACAAACGTTTATGTGAGTTGGATGTGTGTGTGAATATCTGTCCTGGGTGTGCATTGAGTGCATTTTGACCCTCTCTCACCGGGGCAGGTACACCTCCACCTTCTGCCGCTTGACGTTGTTGGCCCACTCCTCCAGCAGGGCGGCTTTGATGATGGGCTCCAGGGAGGCCAGAGGCACCTCCTGCCTGGGGAGGACGATCATCATGGACATGTCCTCCCCCTCGTAGGGCATCTCCAGCACCTGGTACACCCCGCCCGCCTCCTGGGTGCCGTCACTGAACTCACCTAGAACACAGGTGGGGAGAGCAGGGTTAAAACAGGTGATATCTAGAGCACAGATGGAGAGGGATCAGGGTTAAAACAGGTGATATCTAGAGTACAGATGGGGAGATCAGGGTTAAAACAGGTGATATCTAGAGCACAGATGGAGGGATCAGGGTTAAAACAGGTGATATCTAGAACGCAGAGGGGGAGACAGCAGGGTTAAAACAGGTGATACCTAGAAAACATATCTAGAACAGATGGGGACGCAGCGGTACTTTACTTTATGTTGAATCTAATTATTTTCACTTTAGAAATGATCTAACCAGGTAAAGCATTGAGATTAAACCTTGAGTACTTCATGAAATTGTAACGCAAGTCATGTAGACTAACCACACTATCAATACAATACACAGTACAATACAGAACATGCACAGCCAATCCCTGGATAATTAGTACAAGCGGAGCAATCCCTGAGGAGGTACAGTACAGTACTGGACGGTAGTTGGTATTCGGGAAAACAGCTGTATGTTACACTGAGCCACAGTAGCAGCGTAGTGTGCCACCAAGTTTCTACTCTGGAACAGGAGCACACTCCAGAATAAGAATGCCAACACAGCCCCGTCTTTAGGGACCTGTCCCTGTTCTGAAGCGCTTATGCACACGCACGTGAAGACACGCTTGAATACACAAAACAAACACGCACACACACACATATACACACAACCAGGCTTGCACCTAAGCAAACAAACATTCACACACACACACACACACACACACACACACACACACACACACATATTCAAACAAACACGTGCAAATGCAGAAATGCAAAATGAAGAAGACACTGAATTTCCCCTATGCAGGACGTGTGTGTTGAGCAGGATGTGTGTTTTGTGTGTGAGTGTGTGCGCATGTTGCACCAAAATCTTTCTAAGGCTAGAACTTTAGCAGCAGTGCAGTAGTGGGGAGGTTGGGGGAGGGGGTTTGATGTAACCGAGTTTGGCAGAGCACGGTAGAGAAAGCCCCCCCCCCCCCCCCCCCCAGAAACATTTTAGATGATAGGCCACCGAGAAGAAACATATGACTCTGTAGAAAGGCAACTCGTCTCACAGGGAGCAGGAGTCCAGGTAGAGAGCTGCAATCATGTCTGACAACCTGGATGGATAGGCTGGATTAGAATATCGATAAATAACCTTCTCAACAAGGCCAGGGAACCAAGGCCCCTGCGGAGACGTTTAATATAGAGCCCTGGGCACCTCAGTTCTCAGCTCAAACGAGAGCATGGTGTGCTTGATATGCTTCTGCCCATGAATATACACGGTAAGAACATGTAGAAATGCATGATTGAAGAGCATTAAAAAGGCATGGGGATAGCTTTGCTCTTTTTCACTGTGTTTCCTCGTCTTGTATTCATATAAAGATGCTTGACGAAGCACACAAGCGATATTACTTGTGCTTGTAACCCGCCTACGCAGTGTGTCATTACAGCATTATTTTGGACTCGGCATTAGACTAAATACTATTTTATGATGAGGATCGAGGGAAACATGGATATCACTGTTGGTTCCTGATAAATAACAATCATCCCCAGAATCGGGGGAAAGAAAATACAAATGATGCCTGCAGAGACACATAAAAATACTTTTTGTAGCATTTCGCATTGGAAGATCCCATTGAAACAGAGAATAGGCTGGAAGCACAAGAGTGTTATGCATACATTTTCAGTGTTTTGAGCCTTTTGTACCTGAAACAGTCTGGGATTTCCACCAGCACAAATCGTGACTACTGTTATTCTCAATTTCAACCGATTTATTAACTGAATATAGGACTTCCATCCCGACCTCACATCGCAATGACTGCTTCAATTTTGGAACCAAAAGGGGCATTGTATTTGTGTTGATAGTAATAGTTTTTGATCGTTGTTTAGTTACTAATCATGAAGAGATTTGTCAGTATCGGGAGAAATAGTTGTGTGAAACTGTGAAGTGACGGTATATTTCCGTTGATTTAGGATTTCACAGTACTACAGCTCTCTTGAGTCCTCTCAATATGGCAGACTGTCACTGACAAAAATTCCCATAATGCATGCTGATATACAAGCCCTTTATAGAGCTCACCAGTAATTGCCCCTTTTGAATGGCTCCGGTCCCTAAAGTAAATTTCCCATTCATTCTCTCCATTACATTTTCAGAAAAATGTTAAAGTTTTAAGCCTGGAACCAAACCAATTATCCGACTAATGATCCGTGACCATAAAACTATTTAAATTACCTAATGTTAGCTATCTTGTCTTTACAACATTTACAGTTCATTTTATCTACAGCTAACTAAACTAATTATAGTTCTCTAACTTTCCATAAGTCTTTGTTGTTACAAAGACTTACAATTATTAAGACTCATGTTAGCTACCTAACTAGCCAGCCTGCAAAACTAACTAAGGCCTGGTATGTCTTCTCTTTCATACTGGCATACATAACCCACAAACTGGCCCTCACAAACACTTTACTCCAGTACATGCCACTCTTGTCCTCATCTCTAAAAAAACTGCATCATGTCAGAAAGGGAATTCATGGTGGCTCAGCAGTAAACGATCACAGGGTTCAGTAGTAGCAGTCCTTCTTCCATAGTAAAAATGCGCCCAACCAATCAGAGACGTCCTGTTGCACTTCAGGATTGTAGGTAGTAAAGAGCATTGCAATGTTTTTCATAATACCTTTCTTTAACTCTACAGGATAATATACCATCATTTCACAATCTTCTTGCTCGTAGTAAGTAAGCCTTTGATGGTTAAGACATTATGGCTAATAATCAAAACCTCTATGCAGAGAATGAATGAGATTTTCACTTCCGGAACCAAACTGATGTGCAATTTTACTGTATATAAAATGTGTCACATTTAGTGGCATCTAGTTTCCATTGTAGGGATTCTGAAGTTGGTATTGTACCGTAGGAGAAGTCTCCCTGCTGGTACATCATGAGGGTCTGGACCTCTGAGCCGTCGTCCCGGCTGAAGGAGAAGGTCCTGGTGTTTTCTGGTCTGAACTGGTTCCTCCAGGAGCCCCGGAAGTACACAGCGTTCACCAGGGTCAGCCGGGTCATGCTGCTGAAGTCCTCCGCCGACAGCAGCTTATGGATCTTGCCTAAGGTTGAACACAATAACATCACAATGTCACAAAGTGACGCTGAATAGACCCAACTACCATTGAGATCTTCCCTAAAGTTTGCACACGCCAATGCCAACAAGGACAATAATCATGGCAGACAAAAAAATTCAAAACTCAACTGAAGGGATACATAATCATCATGCCAAGGTACAATGTGGCATGTAGGGTTTAGTGTAAATTTCCGAGACCATCTTATCTGAGCATCCACATCCATGTCTGAGTCTTCCTCACTTCCTCCAATCAGGGTTTTGTTTACTCCCTCACTCTTTCCCCCTCTTTCTGGCTCCCCCCCCCCCCCCCCCCCCCCCCTCTATCTCTCTCTCTCTGCTCGTTCTTCTCCGGGCACATCTCTCTCTGTCTTACTTTCAGTGTGGTTCTCCACCCAGCTGTTGATCTGGTCGGCGACGGCTGCTGATTCGCTGAAGTCCACCGTGTCCACCTCTGCCCTGAAGTACTTCCTCATCAGATGCAGGAACTCTGGGTTGAAGGCCATGCCCTCCTGGAGGTACAGGCTGTTGGCCAATCGGACAATGTAGTGTCCATCGTCGTCTGACATGGCAGACGTCAGGTTGTGGAGCAGAGAGAACTCCTCGTCTGCAGCACACGCACATAGAACAAGAAAAAAAAACATATAGATTTTTTTTTTCAAAATTTTCAACTATTTAAGCACAGTGAGTGATTTAGCCAGAACTCTGAGGCTCTCTTGATTGAGACTTTGTAATTCTTCACATCTTATGAACACAAATATGTACAAACTAAATCAGAAACAGCGACACATATATCGTGATTTGTAAATATGGCCTATCCCCGGATGGAGTATGATTTTCCTTTCCCGGTGGTGGATATCAAAGGTCAGGTTCCATCACTCTCATTACTCTCGATAATCCCCTCCAGTACACCTCCTCCTCCCGTAATCCCTGCGCTGAGCTGATTGGGAGCGCACAGAGACAGATCTGCAGTGCCTGGCAGGCCACCAGCATCTCTCACCTGCTGGGAGCTGGCTGAAGCCCACCGCCTGGCGGATCTCCTCCAGCGAGGCTCCCCTGGCCCCCAGCTCCATCATGCCCAGGGCCACCGCCACACTCAGTGGGGAGAAGATGATGTTGGAGTCGCTGCCCCCCGCCGCCTGCAGCCGGTGGTACAGCCTGACCGAGAACTCTGCCGTGGCGTCTTCCGGAATGTCGGCCGCATGGCAACCGTAGCCCAGCAACAGGAGGAGGAGGAGAAGGGGGAAGGGAGGAGCGGACACACAGCCCGGGATACACATGATGAAGGACAGACCAGAGAGAGCTGGGGGAGAGACACAGGAGAGAGGCACAGAGAGAGATATGCAACTATGATCAATGATCAATGAGTCAATCCATCCACCTCCATAATTATTACATTGTGTTATTGAATTGTTGGCAGACAAAAGGAACTTTTGTGTTAAATGCGAATGGAGGAAACTGTTGACATACAGCTAGAGAAAGCACAGCAGGATGCATAGAAAAATATTACGAGAATGTTTTTCATAACATTTTATCTGAGGTGTTCAATGTTCATGATGTCAAGATATTGGTGTACATGCATGCAAACAAAAGGGCAGACACAGACAAACACACACAACAGTAAAGTGTGATTCTTATCCACACGATATTGAGTTTATAGGTCTGCAGTGGTGAGGAAATAATAGCAGTTGGACAGAATGAGATGGAGGGTGTGCGAGAATAAGTGTGAGTGAGAGACCGATAAATAGCATGATTGCGCGGTAACCACCGCAATATGCACTGCCGGCTGCAGTCCGGATTGCTGTTCAGAGCACATTCACTCAATGAACTCACACATATTTCATGACCATTAACATCTTAGTTAAATCCGTCTTAATCTTTCGAATCTGCTTGACTGAGTGGATCTATGCATGCACATCTATGCCTGGTTCTAATGCCATTTGCATGTGGGTTTCTGTGGGATGTGTTGAATAGTGAGTGTGTGTGTGTGTGTGTGTGTGTGTGTGTGTGTGTGTGTGTGTGTGTGTGTGTGTGTGTGTGTGTGTGTGTGTGTGAATGTGTGTGTGAAATTGTGTATGCTCATGTGCATGAACTTGCATGAATGTGTGTATAGGTTGACGATTGTGTGTCTGCTTAGGTGTGTGTATGTGTGTGTGTGTGTGTCTGTGTGCATACCAGATTGTGGCTGCTTGTGCAGTAAATTATTGAGTTCCCAAACATCTCCCTCTCTCATCCCTCCATTCATCCCTCGTTCGGTCCCCCTTTCTAACACAGCACTCTCCAGCTCTCCATTTTGCATGGGCTTCCATACCTCCAAAAGACATGCCCCGAGTCAGGTGTTTATGTCAACACTGCGCTACTTTGCATCTGTCGTTGCCAGGCAACGCTTGCAGAGAACCATGTTCTTCTCTTGGTAACGGAAATAAGTTTAGGGAGGCGAGAGCGCACATGAGAGAAAATATAGACCACTATAAGTGCGGCCCCTGCAGGAGGCAAGAAAGTCCATAGACTATTTGGTTATGAAATAACTACAAATTAAACAGTCCATTTTTGAATGTGGTTTAGAGAGACAGCGGAATAGAGGGAGAGGGAAATAAATAGAGGCAGAAGAAGAGACCATTTGTTCTGTTGTCTACTAGTGACAAGCCTTTTTTTCCTGTAAACATAGTAGCCCAGGCCAGTGGAAGGTCCCGACTCTGAACTAGAATCTGCTAGCTCGCTGCGTTACATTGAGGCTATAGGAGGCTACAGTAGTCATTGTACCTGAGTGTCAACCAAAACACAGAGAGCAGAGAGCTGAACAAATACGTTATTTTTGCCTGGACCTGCTGTGCACTGTCCTATTGACCAGCTCGGAGGCCTCTGACACACCCACCAGGACAGGGAGTGAAGCGATTAGCAACAACAATGCTGAACTATGGGAATATATATAGACACACACACACACACACACACACACACACACACACACACACACACACACACACACACACACACACACACACACACACACACACACACACACACACACACATATATATATATATATATATATATATATATATATATGTATATATATATATATATATATATATATATATATATATATATATATATGTATATATATATATATATATATATATATATATATATATATATATATATATATATATATATATATATATATATATATATATACATACATGGCTCTTCTCAATGCCGTGGAACGCTCCGTTCACTTGCATGGGCCCTTGACAAATACCGGCGGTGAATTATATTTGATAATTCACCGATGCTAATAATTGACGGCTGTGAAGGGAAACAAAGGATATTTTGCCCCTAATGACGTCTTTGGTATCACCGCGCAAGTAGTCTGGTAACTTGTCAACCCGAGGGTCTTCGGTTGCTAAGCGACGTCAACGTCTTTGGCTGACTATTTCTCTGCTGATCAACACTACGAATGCTGGTTACAAATAAATTGTAATAAGACACACCATGAAGTTATTTATTTGTTTAGGCAAGTAGCTGTGTTATAAGCGGGATAAAATATAGAACATCGCCGGTCGTTACCAAAAATAAGCCCTTTCAGGGCGTAGCAAGACACCGACACGCAGCGGAGGTGTCTTGCTACGCCCTGAAAGGGCTTATTTTCCCGATAATGACCGGTGTTCTATACATTATCCCTAACATATATACACACACAGTGTGTCCCCCAGTAAATGTCTTAGTCAAGGTGGTCAAGGAGCAAGGGGGGGGGGGGGGGGCTCCGTTTCAATTCAATTCAAAAAGCTTTATGGCACGACCAGTGTTGTGAACAGTATTACCGATGCCTTATTGATCTTTATTTTTTACACCTGATGGAAGTATGTTAATGCATAATAATTAAAAAAAAATTATAAAAAAAAGGTAGTCAAGGTGGGACCCTATTGTTGTTAAGGCGGCCGCCTTAACAACACAGTGCTGGGGGAAACACTGACACATATACATACACACACTCTCCCATCAACATTATATGAAGATTTGCTCAATTTAAAAAAAAGTTATTTGGAGTACATGTCAAACTGATGGAACAAAATGTAATGTTCTCTGTTGAAGCAGATTGTGTTATTCTTCATGAGTAATGCTATACAACTAATTCCACTACCGGTACACATGCACGTCAACAACACAAGGGCAAGTTATCAAAAGTTACATGTCTTGTCATGATACCGCTAGACGTGCTGGGAAAGAAAGACAGAAGGAAATAAAGAAAGATAGATCAAAAGAACAACAGCAGCTGGCAGGGATGTAGAGGGAGGTACAATTTTCCATCTTGACCTTCTGAGTTGTGGGAGCTGAACCTTTCGAGAGGGGGACAACCCGTCTTATGTGAGGAAAGACCCAAACATGCCGCCGGGTCAGGTGTTCATGTGGTAGGGACTGCGTGTGTGTGTGCCCTGGTGATTGAGTGTGTTTGTGTGTGTAGATAAGGCCGACATGGGTGGTTGACTATTACCTTTAAAGGGGACACCGTGGTGACCTTTGGATGGATGGCACAGGGCCAGTGAGAGTATCCCACCCAGTACCTGTATGGCTGGTTGACTGGGCGCTGGACTTTGGCGCTAAACTTTGAGACTGGAATTACGCATTGAAGAAATCCCAGAAGGTAAAACACAAGGCAACCTAAATTGGGACTTTAGATCGCTCTCTCGTGACCAGCAGCACACAATATGGCTTATGTCCTGTCAGGGTTTTAAGTTGCCCCTGTTAAATCCTGACAACTTGATTAATTCCGTGCGATTAAACTCAGTGGCCTTTAAAAAGCGTCTGTTAAGCCCCCCCTGTAATCCTAATTCTCACAGAGAATAGATGGGCATTTGACATTTTGACAATTAGGACGTGACGTCATCCACAAGGCACGTACTAATCCCTGTTGCCATTTAAACCCAAAACCGTGGGACGGGTCGCTTTGGAAGTCAGCGAATTTATTTACAATGAACATCCTAATGCATGGTTCTGAAACACACGCACGCACGTACACACACACACACACACACACACACACACACACACACACACACACACACACACACACACACACACACACACACACACACACACACACACACACACACAGAATTACCGTGGGGGCTGAAATCGATAACCTTTTTTTATTTTATAAACTGAATTGACCAGCCAGACTTTTTTTTTTCCAAAGGTAACTTCCTACTTCCACATTGGGCAGATACACTTTATCTTCCTTTTACACACACATGCACACAAACACACACACACACACACACACACACACACACACACACACACACACACACACACACACACACACACACACACACACACACACACACACACACACACACACACACAATATTCAGCATTTTCTCTCACATTACCGAGGCTCTTCGCACCTGCTCTAGTTCTGTCAGTTCCTGTCCCCATTGCTATAATTTGTTCGACAGACACACACAAACAAACATAGACACACACACACACACACACACACACACACACACACACACACACACACACACACACACACACACACACACACACACACACACACACACACACACACACATTGCACACACATATACACACACACACAAACACACAATCATTCTGCAAAAGAAGACATATGGCCGGCTCCCTTCTCCTGGTAACCCTATCGGAGCAGTACCACACTTGGCTTATGCTCACTCCTTAGCTCACTTTTCGGCCGCAGTGGACTCGCAGGTGGAGTTAGAATTACCTTCCAAACAGCCAGTTGTGATCGTTGTCAACATCTTGCTATCATTGCAGGTTACTTCACAACACAATCTATCTGACTAACCAGTACATTTAACTGCACTTAGTCTAAAATCGGTATGTTTTCAATTTACCCCCTATCAGGACTGTTCTTCTGACTGATATCACGCAAATCAATAATAAAACAACATCTACAAAGAATTGTCCCCAGACTTTCTTTGAAATAATCCAGGGGACAAAGCCATTAGCTGCCAGCCAGCATATGTTAAGCCACATGCTTCAAATCACTATAAAAAGGTAAACAGAGAATATCGTGTCAGAAAATGAAATCATGCGTAAATGTGTAATACAACTGTGTAAAACACAATTGGTCTAGATTTCGTGAATAGGGAATAACAGGAGCGAACATTGGTTCTAATTTCTCACTCAAAGATACATATATAAATAAATAAAAATCATTACTAATTTTGAAAGCCAAAAGCAAACAGCTGGAATTCTCCCATTGGTGTTTTCCTGTTGAATAAATTATGGAATCTTTCCAGGAACTCAGCTGCTTTGTTCAATCTTCTGTCACACTTGATCTTCCAACTGAAAACATAGCTTATGGCTCAGAGGACACTTTTGTATAAACATGAAATTTCTATACAATGCATTATTTCTATAAAACACTTTCTGTGTCTCTCAGTGTGTGTGTGTGTGTGTGTGTGTGTGTGGGGGGGGGGGGGGGGGGGGGTGCTGGTGTGTGTGTGTTTGTGTATGCATTTTTCTCTTGGTTAAAACATTGATTTTATGCACTTAACAGGTCATACGGATTAAGGGTTAGGGTTACCCTAACAAACACACACAAACCATAACGACTCAAACCTGGAGGCAACATATGGTCATGAATATTAACTTCTATTGCCGGAATACAATGTAAATAAAAAGACAACTGGTAATAACAGTTGGGCAATCCTTTTCAATTAATTATTCAAAAGGATCAATAGTTGCCCCAGTAAGAAGGAACTATAAATACGGATGATTTGCACTCTTTCTCTTCTTTTCAAAGACAAAAATACATGTATTAGTGTCCATGCAGTCACAGTTTGCAACCACTGCCTCTACCTCAAGCAATTCACCTACTGAACCTAATGCATGACATTCTAGTTAGGCAATAAGCAATCTATCGACAAGTCCCTGGGTGCTGACCTACAATATCTACAGGTCAAGACGGGGTCAACCTCTCATTAGTCACCGTTAAAAGACTGACCCACAGGGACCAGCAAGCATGAGACTGGTGTTTGTGCATGCGTGAGAGAGGGAGAAACAGAGAGACAGAGAGACAGAGAAAGAGAGAACGAGCAAAGGGATAACAATTTGGGAGGGACAGGGCTAACCTTGTTTTAACCAGAATGACCCGTAGGTCTGGTTTAACTTGGGACAGGAGGAATAGAACGAGACTGGCTAACAGTCTACAGGGCAATAGGGATCCCAACCGGCCAACAGGTCACCAAGCCAACAGGCTAATTAACAGGCCAACAGGACAACAAGCCAACTGACCAACAGACAGGGCCAACAAGCCAACCGACCAGCAGACAGGCCACCAGACAGGCCAATATGTCAGAAGGCAAAGGCAAAGACAGTCAAGCACACAAAGAGACAGATGATTAGAAAATTCCAGGTCTGAATCAAAAGCTGGCATCCATGTTACGGAACCAGCCGTGTTACCCAACGACCTCCCGTGTCACGCCGAAGAATGGTAGACTGATCTGAACAACCAGCATTGGCACACACACAAACACACACACACACACATACATGCTTGTGTACCAGGCAAAAACACATGTACGACACAATCGTACAAACTACCTTACAAACACACACACACACACACACACACACACACACACACACACACACACACACACACACACACACACACACACACAGACCCCACACCAATAGCTTAAGTGCTGTGGGACTGTGGGAGGGAGGTTTGAGCAGTAATTGGATCGGCCTCTATTTGGGGTCAGTGGTAAAAGTGAAAAGACTGGAGGCTTCTAAGATGGACTAAAGACCACAGAGACACCGCGCCCAGGAAAGGTTAAAACCAACTACCCCTCAGTGGGGAATAGGGGGGCGGAGGTAGAGAGGAATAGAGAGGGGAAGAGGAAGCGAGAAAGTGGCAGGGATTCGAGAAGAATAATGGAGATCAGAATAGAGGTGCAGTAAGAAAGAAAGCATCGTAGAGAATCCGGTACATAGGGCCAGGGCAATACAAAGGGGGCGTGTTCAGACCCTAGAAACAGATAGTGGAAGATAGATGGTTGTGTAATGGGAAGTGTGCTGGTGGGGTGTGGTGAGTTGCTGTATATCCAGAAAATTAAGAGGCGGTTGAAACCGACAGCGCGGATAACAAGGCAGAAAATTAAGAGAACAACTTGCATTGAATGGTGAGAATTCACAAGAGAATTCACCACTGCAGCCATGGTGTCAGATTGGGGACAAACAGGGGTATTACACCGCTACTTCACCGTCCTACTCTCATTCTCTGAGATAGGGGCAGGGAGAGAGTCGGTTAGAGATAGGATGATGAAATGAGGTGAATCTCTCAGATCCCCTCGGTCTAATGACGTGTCCACTCCGGTGAGGCACCAATTCATCGATAAATCAATTCCAAGACAATGAAGCTTGTGTGTACGTGTGTGTACGTGTTTATGTTTGTGCTATCACCACTGATCTGACTCCTCTTTGACTGGGTGCTGAAACAGTTTAAAACCCTAATAAAGTGTCTCTTTCTTCTATTTACTTCACAGAGGTCCACAATTGTTGCAACTAAAAGGTTGATGCTTGTGATTTACGTTCTACAAAATAAGAGTATCCCTGATTTAGAAATGATATTGGGTAATAACTAAGGTTAACGACATTTTATTATAAAAAAGCACTGCACTTTGAATTTAACTGTTGTTGTTATTTCCTCATCTATCATCTGTCTATTTACTTTTGACTTTGTAATGCTGGGCAGTGGTCTTCGGCAGCAGTTTTGGCCAAGAGAGTTTTGCACAACACTGGTTTACTGATATATGTGAGGATTAAACCTACATCTTTGTTTTTATTGACTAGCTTTATTAATGAGGAGAAATAATACGAGATCTGAATGGGTGCATTTAGTTATTTGGACCACGTATGCTCTGAACTACTCATAGTTTACAGAAAAACATACATGATCTCACACTCTCTTGCCAGATTTGAACTAATCTCCTGTGGATTCACGACTGCAGCTTATGCATAGGAAACACAGACTCCTGACTTACACTGCGTGCATTTGTGTGTGTTTGTGTGTGCGTCAGTATTTGAGTTTCCTTAAGGTCGCCCTTACCAGTGATTACTAGAGATGACAGTGCCAGTGTCAACACAATTACCTATAACACATCACTCGTAGCAGCTCCTAAAACGACTTACCACTATTACTACTACTATTACAAATAATCAATTGAAATGATATCCAAGCTTCAACTTACATTCATATCAGCAAGCCAATCAAGGATTTAATAAACGTTCTATATCCTATTATACTTGTGAATTCTCTGAACATCACATAGCAATGGTGTCATTGGGTCTATGGCAGAAGTGAGTCAGAAACAAAAATAATTCCCCTGATTTGCTTCTGCTTTTGCTTTTTTTGCGGCTTCAGTATAAAGTTAGCCTTTGGTGAGAGAACATGCAGTTATAGGTACTTATTTGTGCAGTCTGCAGAATCAACACATTTAATTTGGTCAGGCAGACTTAAAAGGTCTTTAATTATTGAGATGCAATTAATGCAACGCTTACTAGAAATCAGTGGAAACAGACTTACTGAATCCCAGAGGCTAGAAATGCAATAGTGTGCTATCAAAAGAGATTTGCAAATGGCATTAATGCATGGGATAAATACATTGAGATGAATACGTTTAATCATATATTTTTCTACAGGAAGAGGGAGAGATCGAGAGAACGGCAAAGTGCAGTAGAAATGGGATGAGGGGAGGTACTATGAATTAATATAGGTTATTATATCATCATTTGACAATTTAAATATAAGATTTGATTTATAAAAGGTTTCACTTTTTACATTATTTCTCATTGTCTAGTTGAACAGATGCATACGCACACGCACGCGCGCGCGCACACACACACACACACACACACACACACACACACACACACACACACACACACACACACACACACACACACACACACACACACACACACACACACACACGCACACACACACACACACACACACACACACACACGAGAGAAAAAACGAAATAACAAGTGGGATGCGTGTAGGGTGCATATATGGTAGGACTACTACTACTATAATCTACCTCATTGATGCACATTATGCGGGGAAGAGCGCACGCCTTTGCCATTATTTCAAGGACAAGAAATTCACCGCAATGTCTCGAGCATGTGTGATTGCAAACAACAAGCAATGCGATGATTGAGTATCGATGAAATGGCCTTGGGTGGTAGACACACGGCAATACATTCAATCAATACACGGTGTACAGCCTACCACTAGACAATAAACAATTACCACCCCTCACTAGTATCCACAACATGGTACATGCAACAAGAAAGCATTTGTAACGTTACTTAAGTCTTACTCTACATCCATCAATCTACAATAAAACAGATAAACCAAGGATTAACATTACATTATCCGACCAACGGTATGGCTCGAAAAGTCGAACTGTTTGAAAATGAAAACGTAACCCGCTTCTCAAATGTGTTAGTTGGTTAAGTGTGCGCTATGCCTCTGTGTATAGAGTAAAGACGGGCTTACCGACTGAACAGCGGCAGGCAGGGAGGAGGGTTCGGTTCGGTCTCGTGCGTTTGGCTGCGACGCCCGTTCTCTTTACCGCCGCAGCAGGTCGCTCGTGCTGAATTTGCTGCAGATCCCTCCCCCCTCTGCACCGATTGGTCCAATGCAAATTTTTATTCCCATTTTTATATATATTTTCCCCCTAGTTATTCGTAATTTAAAAGACTTAATTCAAACGAAAGTAGATAATGATTTATATTTCCATTTGTGCATAATAGTTACTACTGTTGGACAAATGTGAATCCATGAACTGATGCGGAAGAAAAGACCGTCATGCACCGGGTTTGTAGTTCAACTGAAGCTCAAGACTAGTCGTCTGACAACGGCTACAGCTAACCAAAAAAACTACAACCAGCCTCACGCGACACCAGCTGAGTGGATAAACCTCGCCCACTGTGCCGTGTTTTGCTCTGGGCTACAGTTTTGTCATGCATAAAACTTCCGTGAATGAGATACAACAACAGAGAAGCGTTACATCGACTAACTAAACTAATAATCTGATAAATCCGTTTCCAACGGTTGGCTATTTGGCCTCGACCACCCTATGCGTCCCCAGCAGAGCTAATCTGTGACCTACCTTGTACTTTGGCTACGGAATGAGAGGATCACCTGCCGAACCTGCTAACCGGCTAAGCTAGCTCCTACTAGTGGTTGTTGTGCTTGTTTTGTGACATTATTTCATACTGTTCCTACCACGTCGTCCTGGTTCGAGGTGTTCTGCCTTCGGCAGGGTCCGAGGGGCCGCTTGTAGGTAAGTGGTTTGATGCTGGTTGTCCAACATCCCATAATAGTCGACTTGTGTGGTGGACATGGTGTCAGACCTCAGGGTTATGTTCTAACGACACGTCTTCCAGTGGTCGCGTTGTAAACTAGTTTGTATTTCACTGTTTTATTCTGCCGGCTAACATTAACATTGTTCCTCAATACCGTTGGAGGTACACTGAGTGATCTAATACCCCTGAAGTTAAAAGTTAAAGAAACATGGCTCAAATGCTGGAGTGTTTATCTTGGTTGTTGGATCAATGCCACAAAGCATTAATTGGTTTTTATCGCGTTTATATCAGCGATCTCTGCGAATTACTCAAGCACTTGTTTTGCTTCTAAAGGAAACAGATGGTTGGAAAGTAGCAGTGGCTATATATTGAATATATGAGTGGTGTTGTTTTTAAGCAAGTTTGGTGAGTGCTGGCATGAGACGTATTCATGTAGTCAGGTGTTGTAAGATGAGTCACTGAACAATGACACATGTATTGCTATGCAAGTATGTGGTATGTATGTACGTGTATGGGCTTTTCAAAAAAATCCAGTATTGAAGGGTGTGATGTCATTTCCTGCTGCTCCCATGTTTTATCAAGATAAAAAACATCCTTAATATATCTGTACTTATTAGCTTTGTTATTACACTAAATATTCTTTATTTCTTTCAGGGCATCTCTACCAATCTGAGGGGGAATACATGTGTTAAAGACACACACACACACACACACACACACACACACACACACACACACACACACACACACACGCAGCCATTGATCAATCAAGGATGACCATGGAAGACATCAAGAATGAAGTGCAAACAACCTCAATGGTTCCGATGGCGCTGTACACCGTGATGTATCCTGTTTTTAACCAGGTACCAAGCATCAAACGCATGCTCATCATTCTCTTCTCTAACATACTCCAGGTTCAGCTGACTCAGAATGCTCTATTTAAGATAGGGCGATGACCTTCTTTCATCCTCCATCTTTTTTTAATAGAGCAAAACCCTGAAGGAGGATGTAGTGGTGGGTAGGAGGCTGTGTTATAGTGGATGAGACGTGCACTGAGTATCCCAGTGCAGCCAGGCACACACGTCTGGTTAATTATACATCATCTGAACAGAGAGCTGGTTTAATTTTAGATGTATAATTAATCCCGCACACATGGACATAACTTCATGGTGTGGGGGATGGGAACGCGTTCATTTAAGTGACACTCAATTTGTGTAATTGGATGTGAACTTTCTGTGCGTACCATGTTACTTTTTCAAATAGTTAATGAGCACGTTATATAGACTTTGGGCTCTTTGATTTTGGTTCTGCTTATGCATGCTCTTTGATCAAGTTTGTGTTTTCTTTATTTGTGTGTTTCCTGCACTGGGACAATGCAAACTAATTACCTTCTGCGGCAGAGTTTTATAGCAAACTCAGTGCTAATTTTCATTACATCACAAAGGCCGCAACCTGATTAAAAACCCAAATCCCAACGCAATATGTACAAGAGGTAAGTGACGGGGGTAATTAATCAGATGTTGAGAAAATGTGACTTGAGAAAATGGTAACGGGCCGACTAAAGCTAATCAGACTGATGGGATAAAGCATGCCAGGAAGCCTGAACAAAGCACAACACCTCGGCTGGGTTTATTCAGCACAACCTTCCCAACTGGGATGAATATTTTATCTCAGTATTTAACAGTTTCACTTTGCCTCAACACTGCACTGCACAACATTGTTTCACAACATTTGTTTTGTAATGGAGAAAACTGGTAGAATGTTGCATTACTGATGTTCAGCTGACGTGTCCCAATGTTTGGTTTCTCACAATTAATTTAAGACAAACCATCCTGAAAATGTTAATGTGAACATTGTTCTACGTTCTTATGGCACTGTTGTTGACACAAGACGGATGGGAATCCAAGAACACATCCACCCGCCCATATAACTGCAGATAAATATTGGGGATATCGGCTCTTTAAAAGCAGACAGACATACTTTGCATCTCTATTTGACATGCTTTCTATTAACCCAATAGACCACTGGAATCAGGGAGCAGATGGGACATGGAAATGCCTGAAGCACTCTGACAATGTTTTCCTTTTTTGGCTTGGTTGGTTTGTAATTTCCTTTTTGAAACGAAAACCCATTCTGTGTGTCTTCCTTTGTGCTAATTTGCAGTTGGAGAAAGTCAATTTATCGGCCGCCCAGACGTTGAGAGCAGCCTTTATCAAAGTAAGGTTTTAATGAAACGGTATGTCTCGTGGGGTCATTAGTAGTTGGTACAGATACAGGGCTGAACCTTAGTCCATCTGTTTTGGACTTTCGTGAAGCCACACGCGACGTGGAGATTACCGTAAAGTCGTAAAGTCGTAAAGTGTGTGTGTGTGTGTGTGTGTGTGTGTGTGTGTGTGTGTGTGTGTGTGTGTGTGTGTGTGTGTGTGTGTGTGTGTGTGTGTGTGTGTGTGTGTGTGTGTGTGTGTGTGTGTGTGTGTGTGTTATTTATGTGCAGTATCACCAGTGAGCTGATTCCTTTTTGACTGGGTGCTGAAAACAGTTTAAAACCCTAATAAAAGCCTATCTTCTATTGAAAAAGTTAATGCTTGTGATTTACGTTCGACAAAATAAGAGATTCCCTGATTTAGAAATAATATTGGGTACTAAGGTTAACAACATGTATTAAAAAAAAAAAGAAAGAACTGCAATTGAATTTAACAACTGTTTAGTGATTTCCTGATGTCTTCATCCATCGTCTGTCTCTTTATTTTCAACTCTGTGTGTGCACATGCAGGCCGAGAAGGAGAATCCCGGACTCACCCAGGACATCGTCCTAAAGATTCTAGAGAAGAAGAACCTAGAAATCAACTACGCAGAGTCTCTCCTTCGCATGGCTACAGAAGACGTAGAAGGTACTTCAGCGATGGAAAAGAAGGAGTTCTGTTTTGTCATTTTAAATGCCAATATAATGACATGTTTAGCAGATTAAATTCTGGTAGATGGATGGCCAGGTTGTAGTTCAGTTTGAAAGGACATGAAAAATGTCATGTCCTCTTTTGTCTCGTGTACTTCCACCGTTTCATCAGTACGACTCAAGTACTGCTTCACCAAATAATAATTGTGTATTATAATTCATCTAATCATTACAATATTGTTATTACTATTATGATTTAGGGTCATTGTTAATATGGTGTTGACATAGGGGTTTAAATTGAAGAAGCTAAGACGTTCTTCTATTTCTTCTCTTAACTTAAGAATCTTTCAAAAAGTACAAGGGGTACTCTGTGTTTGTCTTTCTGGTAAAAGAAGAGGCAGTATTGTGCCTCCACAATGAGGCCAATTGTAGTTTACATTTATTTTTCTTATGTCACCTCTTCATGACGCACGCCCTCATTCTTATTCTCCTCTAATTTCCAATTCCACCACTGGGTGGCACCGTTCCTCCACGAATCACCTCTGTTTTCTTCTTTTCAAATGTTCTATTGGATCCTCCTAATTTAATTCCCTCAACCACATTCTGTGATTGATGGTAGTAATGAATTCACACGCGCACACGCATAAACACTTTGAGGTGTGGGGAATTTTACATGTTCTTCCTTCATTGCGGCAAAAACTGCCCACGTTCCACACTATGCATTTATTTTATTGAAAAAATAATCTACCAATGGTCCGATATCCTTTGGCTTCGTGTTGGGGCATCTTGATAGGCTTCTTAAGCATGTGTATATTTGTGGTGGTGGGGAAAAAATACATCCTTTTGAATCTTTTTGTGTGTGTGTGTGTGTGTGTGTGTGTGTGTGTGTGTGTGTGTGTGTGTGTGTGTGTGTGTGTGTTAAATGTTTAATGCTGTACTCGTTCAAGTTATTACTGTGGGTTCAGGAAAATGTGAATGGCTTGTTCCACACATGTTGGTTCAGCCTGGAGCCTCCTAAGGTCTGTCCTCCTGTGTGTCCCAGAGTTCCTGATTGACAGGCGGGAGCCAGAGTTCCAGGAGCTGAACGAGCGGGCCAGAGCTCTGAAGCACATCCTGAGCACCATTCCGGATGAGATCAACGACAGAGTGCGCTTCCTGCAGACCATCAAGTAGGACCCCCATGTGTTTTGTTATGACTTAAAGACGTATTGCAGAGAAAGTATACAGAGACAAGTTCAGCCAAAGGTTTTGTGCAGTAGCTTCTCTTTAAGGGTGACTAAAGGTCATTGTTAGAGCTTGTGATTCAATCCAACCTTGGGCAATCAGAATGCTGTAATGCAGTAATACTGTGTGTATGTGTGTGTGTGTGTTTGTGTGTGTTTTTTATTTGTGTGTGGAGAAAATTATGGTAAAATCAAACCTTCAAAAGGCATTCCAATGTATCTAGTCTTAAGCTAATTAAATCTTGCTGCGCATGAAAAATACCTAGAAAACTTCAAAGAAATCCTGAGTTGTGCCCTTTCATTTGCTATCGCAATTATGTAATATTGTGTGTATTTATTGAATAGAAATAACATCATTCAACAGACTTTTTTATATTAGTTTCAGAACTTGCCCTCCAAGTCTTTCATAGCCGTGAACGCTGATTAGGAAAGCGAATAAACACACACATGCACACACGCGCACGCACCCCCACGCACACACCATGTACAAAGGAATCAAAAGACTTTTCAATTTTCTCTAGCCCATTTTGATAGTATCGACGATAAAAAAATGTAAATAGTGAAACTAATTTCTAATGGACTGGAGAGGACACTGTTGAAGTATGCTCTGGTGAGCGAGTGACATGAACAGGATTAGAGCGAAAAGAAAATGGACAAATAAAGATGCGACTTTGTTATGCATCCATCACAGAGACATCGCCAGTGCCATCAAGGAGTTATTAGATACAGTTAACACGGTCTTCAGGAAATACCAGTATCAAAACAGACGGGTAAGCACACACACAAACGCAAAAACTTTCGTTACCCATTTTTCTGTGATTCTGATGTGCGTGCTCCCAGATACATGCAACACCTGTGAAATCCGTAACACTGATTGAAGGTGTCTTTGTTTCTATTGGGCAGGCTCTGGAACAGCAAAAGAAAGAGTTTGTCAAGTACTCCAAGAGCTTTAGCGACACGCTCAAAACCTACTTCAAAGATGCAAAGTAAGAGCAAACACTTTTTTCTCCCCCCACCTTTCATTAACTCCAATTTCCCATGTCTCTATTTCAGTTTTACGCCCTATTTTGATTCCCTCCGCAAGATAAATGTTCTGACTTGCACACAACCACACACCCAGTGTCACTACACTATAAATGGCTGTTGATGATCAGAGGCCCACCAAATACATCCGCGCCGAAAAATTCCCTTGACCCATTTCCTGTGGATTCCCACTCACCCTTGTATCCTCAGAAGCCTGACATTCTCCCATTCCACTCGGATCAAAGTGCTGGGCCTGATCAATCCTAATATTGTTGCCATGACTCCTTTAGCTGAATGATTGATCTGTGCATTCCCTGCTGTCTCTTGTCACATTTGTTTCCAGGGCTATAAACGTGTTTGTCAGCGCCAACCGACTCACCCACCAAACCAACATGATACTGCAGACCTTCAAGACGGTGGTGTAGGAGCTCAAATACGCACGCACGCACACATACACACACAGACAGACACATTGACACACAGAAACATGGACACGCACACGCACACGCACACGCACACGCACACACACACACACACACACACACATTGAGTTTTTTTTATGATTAGAAACTAGAAGAAGCTTTTAGAAATTGTAAGGGTATTTTATTTTCTGGGGTGTATAATTTATAATTCTTTAGCTTTGAGAAATCAGGTAGTAAAGGTTCAAAGTGAGTTAGTTTGAAAATAATTGCCAGGGCATTTTAACTTTCTTTAGGCTGTCCTTTTAAAAAATAAATCTATTTTCGTATGTCCATGCTGCACCTTTCCTGCACAAGCTGCTCCAGTCTGTTAGGAGTTCCTTTTTTTTGCAATCATAACCAGTTTGGGGATATGCAGTTGATAGTTTACCTCCGGAAAGCTTAGAGAAGGAAGGGACAGATGGTCAACGGTAATGTAATAATTTTAATTTAATAATTTAACTTACTCGAAAACCGCCTTTTCTGGTCAAATTCAGATGATTATATATTTCTGGGATTGTACTTTTATTTGAAATTCTAATATATTTTCTACCAAACAGAAAAAATAAAAGTTCATAAGATTAACAATTATGAAAAATAAGACAAAGAAATAGAGCATTTTTTAAATGAGAAGATTGTGATGAGAACTGCATTATGTCTGGCACAAGCTTGCTGTCCATTTCTCACACCAGGTTAAATACATTAATATACAATTGACTGAATTAAATTAAAATGATTATGATTTAATGATGATTCCCAACAATATTGCAATGGCTAATCTACTGTAATACTTTTTGTGGCCCAATATTTCTATTTTTATACAGCCAGCCATTTAAATATAAATACAGCAGGTTTGTCTTGGTGTGTAGTCATTTTATTGGGAGCTGCTTTCTTTTAGCCAGTGAGAACTTTCAAAGTTCAACAGAATTGTACTTTACAACAAAATTGAATGTACATACTTTTTCTTCATTCCTGTAACTCAAGAAACTGTTTTAATCGACTACCTATTTTAGCCCTGTAAAAATGGGCACAGGCACATTCCTTTAACCAAATGTAAATAAATCATTGGGATCTGAGCTTATTCTCCTCGTTCACTCTAGACCTTGGGCAGTCCGACACATCACTTGTGTTGAACAAATGCTTAGGAGGCTGCTCAAACCGTTCCAAATAAAACGAGTCTCAACGTTTGAGATGAGATCTTTAAAAACAAATAAAAAAAAACCTGCTTCCTTTTTATTGTCTATCTTTTTTTGGTAGGGAAATGAATTCAAATCTCATGTTTTACCTTCAGATTCTTCAACTGTACATTCTTCTTCTGGGGCAGTGGTTCCTCCAACTGTATTTCATTTTTAATTTCGATGTTCCTGAAGCATCATTCTTCTCCCTGTATAATGGTAAATTTTCCACAGTGGATTTTATACCGCACTATTTTTGGGCTGTGTCAGCGCTCTAGGCCGTGTTGCTGTAATCCAATTGTGAAAGCGTTCACTTTTAAGCTTTATTATTGAAATTGCTGGGACCGTATTTTCTCATTCTGCCGCTGTTGATGGATATAATCAGCTAATTCAAGTCATTCTTGGCTATTAAGGCGTTTCTAGCGATCGGATCTGAGTGACTGACGGATGGTGCCAATTATTCAGATGGTGGTTCGAAGACGTATAGCAATGTGCTTTGTGTGTTTGTGCGCACGCATGTACATTTTATTGTGCACTTCTTTGTCAAATAAATGTAGAGGAATTTGTAAACCGTTATGAGTAGCTGCAAGGTTATGTTTGATAGTTACAATTACAATCATGTGGGTACTTATTTTTATCTCAAATTAAATTTCAAACCTCCCATCAAGCAGCTATTTATCCAAGCCTTATCTATCTCTACTGAAGAAATCCTATCTTTCTTTCCATTGCTTTATTTACGGTAAGTACTCACTGGGTCGCATATGAAGAAAAAGGTCCTTTGAAGCGACTGGTGTGCGAATAGATGCAACACGCATACTCACAAGGGAAGGGTTCATACTCTAAAGCAGACCCCTTTTTTACTACTTGGTTGCCAGGAGACCTGGCTATGGGCTTTGTGAAGGAGGGGTAATACAATTGTGTGTGTGTGTGTCTCTTGGCAGTTGGTCCAGTTTTTGTGGGCATTTTGCTCAACTCCCTCTGGGAATGAGTGTGTTTCGGGAGAAGAGCCATTTCCAAACACTGAGTGGACTTGGAGACACATTTGCTGAGCGTTCCCTCTTCACCTCTCTGGATAAGAACCACAGCTGAGAAAGCCATACATAGTGTAAAGGGTGCTTAACTGTGAACAGTATTTGTCTTTGTTATTTTTTTTTCGATTTCAACCCACTGCTTCTGTACTTGAATTGAGATCAAGTTTAGCAATCTTTTGACACGCAGCGGCAGAGACCGTAACCATTGTTACACAAGGAAGTCTTTGGGGAGCCAATTTAATCGGTGTGTATAGTACACCTTCCCATGGCCATTTCTCTTTCTCAAACCAAGGAGCTGGGAATGAACTTCAGTTGGAAACAACACTCTATTCTCTATTCAAGGGTGTTTAGATGCAGTAAACAGCCAACAATGGGGCGTGGGTGTAACCTGACTGTATTTGCCATTACAACACTCTGCAAAATCACGTATGGACACAAATAAGAGCCCAATTAAAACAGATCAAATTGGGTTATGGCATAAAATTCTTGATGTGCAAAGAGGAAACAACACTGTTTTTAAAACTCTATGACAAACATTGTTTCAAACTTTTCTTACTTCAACCTTTAGGACCTTAGTTCATTGATATCAGCCGTAACCATGGGGACAGACACAGCGGTGGGTTACCGCTCAAATTAGAATACCTCTTGCGCAATACTGTACATAGTATTACATTGTTACAAATTATTACTGACATGTTCAGTTGTTTTTCTCACAAGTTCAAATCAAGGGAAACAAACCAGTATTTAGAGATGCAAGCCCATTTTCTCCGATGCCTTGTTCGTTCAGGGCCTCTCCGGCCCACCTCGCTCCCTCTAGAGCCTCTGTTTTAGAGAGGCTTCAGAGGTTGTGGTCTCCAACAGGGGAGGGCTCAAGCAGAGAAGAATATCGCCTCCATCAAAGCATTCTCATCACTCCAGAGCATCATAGTCCTCCTATTGGATGGCTGGGGATGCCGACGGGAGTGACGTTACGAGGCGCTCCTGAAGGAGCACGTCCACAACGGGCTCCTCACGACGGCGCTGACTGATTCACCTCATGAGTGGGATGGCGATGCGCAGAGGTTAAGGGTTGCGGCGCCTTTCATGGAGGCACTGGAATGCTCTGCCTTGTCACGTCTGCTTGGTAGTCTGCCTGTGTGGTTATTCATTGCACGGGTGTTGGTTTTTTTCATTACCTATTTGTCGTCAATCATACTTGAGAACCACGATGGTCCCTGTAGAAAGCAATTAAGTCAATGAAATTACTTTTGCAGCCGTGCTTCCTCTTCTGGTTCCCCGGCCGGGCAAAATGTGGCATCATTTTAGCGGGAGGTTTCACCGTAGAACAATTAGAAATTTCAACAAAGTTCTCGAACATATGGGAAGAATTACCTTTCTTGAAGAAAATAATACATCTCCAGGCATGTGGCAAGCAATTATAAATTACTTCATGCACGTTGCACAATCAAATAATAATGCAAATTGAGAGGTGAATAGAATTGGAATTTCCCTGTGTTGTTCAGCATTTCCAATGGGACTGAAGTTAATTCAAGCATCAGGAGAAGTGTTTTCAACCAATCATCATTAGATGTTGAGTCAAGCACGCTATTATTGCAGGAATCCCTTTTCATAAACATGTTTATCACCTTCAGATAACTACGCAAGTGGATTAATATAGAAATAGCAGGTGCTGCTAATCTTTTCCAAATCCATTTTTTAACATATGGCATCGTGCTCTGCTATCTACCACTCTCCGTACAAGTGTGAGAACAGTCCACAATTAAATAGTGGCTAAATCCGTTTCTTTTTTTCAGTTTGAAAAAAAGGAAGTAGTAGAATTGCAGTTCCTTATTGCCGGTTGAATTCTCTATGTTGAAGTGAGCAGCTCTCTGACCTGTCCGTTATCGCTCCTCAGGTGTTGCGCCTGCAGAGTTTGTGGCAGCTCAGGGAGGGAGACCTGAGGGTCACGGAGACATGTTGCTCCCTCACACCGTGTACGATGGGAGGTGATCAGTGGATTGATCTGAAACCACGGGGTAGAAGGCTAACAGGCAGGTCACCGGGCTGAAAATGGCTCGCCGTCACCGCTAAAAGCTGTTCAAACAACAAGCCCATAAATAATTGATTTGCACATGGGGTTATTGGGGCAGACTCCCTGCCGCCAAGACCCGCACGTGAGGCAAACAAACACTTCAAACCATCCCTCGATACATTATTGATCAATGGTTCCGGGTAAGGGTGTCGAAGCCACGCACGTGCGTGAGTGCATAATGTTGAGAAAATAAACACTGTTTCTTTTCATCGCCACGAGCCCATCATTTATTGATCAAAAGCTTTAATTAGCTGTGTTTGATCGTCAGTCAGCTGATTGCTGTGTGACCCTGTTTGCAAATGTACATGAGTTTTTTATTAATTATCAGTCAGGTTATTAGTGACAGGATGACTACTGGATATCTATCAATGTCTTAACGGGTCTACCGTTACTATGGTTACACTGTTAGGCTAGCTGCGGTTTTCTTTCACGGTATTTAATTAGTGCATGTTGCATGAACCTTGATACTTTACCACTTGGTTAAGTATGTCTGTCTGTCAACTTATTTTTGTATTGACTTGCTTATCCCTCCTTATATTGAGTGCTTATTATCCACCCTAGCTCTTGCTCCATCTGTTTCCCTCTGTTCCTCTCGCTCCCTCTCTTTCATTTTCCCTACTCTCCAAATCACATCGTTCAGCTGGCAGAATGAGCTCCCCGTAATTCCTTCAATGTCACTTAAATGAGGCTGTCTCAGCGACAGACGCATTCTCCAGGCGTCCTGTTTTTGTATGAAAGCAAGTGACTATCGCTGTGTTTTGCATCTGTCTTCAGGGTCTGGGGGTTGGTGGCCCCTGGTGTCTGGATGACTAGGCGGACACGTTGAACCCTGACCTGGCTTGTATTCGCCATCGGGGACACGGGAGGTCAGGTGACACGGAGGCATTGGTGAAATTGGATGTGGACGATGGGGAACAGAGAGAAGTCAATAGCATTTAGACTTGTTATGGAGCAGCATGAAGCCTAATTTCCAAGTGAGGTGTGTGTGCGTGTATCTTCCAGGTCAGTGCTATCTGCTTCAGATCAACTCAGATCGCTCCGTTAAATAAAACGATGAAAAAGATGCCCAGGGGTGAAGTCAACATCAACTGATCTCAGATGACTTGATTTGATGACTTGTCTTGATTTCAGGGACTTGCATGAGGGAGGCAACACTGCTGACAGACTTGGCACACATAGATGCCTAGGTATGACACACACACACAAACACACTGATGCACACCTGATTGAACTGTGAGTTTTTTACTATGGGATCGAAAGATGGGGTAGCAGATTATTTCCACTCATTCCCAAGTTACTTGCATCATATTATCGTCTGAAATAAATAAATAATAAACGCAAGATCCTGTGACATTCTAATCGGCGTGATATTCGGAGCCTCCAAATGATATTCTGTGACATTTAAAAAAAACAAAAGAAACGCCACACATCTTGACATCTTGTATAACAGCCTCTGTCAGTGCTCGCCTGCTTACTCAGTTACTGTCGCCATGGCATGCGACGCTATCGGAAGCGCAATTGTGTCCGTGGCCCACAGACCAATACATCCACCAGACACGCTGAAATACACACACACACACACACACACAAACACACACAACCCAATCCACACCAACACACACACACACACACACACACACACACACACACACACACACACACACACACACACACACACACACACACACACACTAGACATCCTCCAGCCGTCTGCGTAAGGAAGAGGCTGTTGAGTTGTGTCTGGATTGCATCATTTGAGAGAGAGAGAGCGAGAGAAAGAGCAAGAGACAGAGACAGAGAGAGGGACAGAGACAGAGAGAGGGACAGAGAGACAGTGACAGAGAGAGTCTCTCCTAAGAGCCACCAGGCTGCCTGGTTATTATTCAGCAGCCGGGCTGAGAGAGTGTTCTGACACAACGGGGGGAAAACATGAGAACAAAGTGCTCATAAACAAGCTCAACAAATGGGATAACAAAGGGAGAAACAAGAAGGGAGAAACTAGAAGAGGAAAGGGAATAGAAAGCAGCAGAACATTAAATAGACTAGCTAATTATGATTAGAAATGCTCCGCTATTTACGCCCGTGTTTGTGTTTGAGGGCGAGAGTAATATGGGAGGAATGGCGTGTATAGTATAGATCTTCTGCTGTGTGTATGTGGATGCCACACAGGGAACGTGTGTGTGTGTGTGTGTGTGTGTGTGTGTGTGTGTGTGTGTGTGTGTGTGTGTGTGTGTGTGTGTGTGTGTGTGTGTGTTCATACCTTTGGGGTTTTGGCGCCGTTCTTTTGAAGCTGCCCTCCCTGCAGTATGAGCGGGCTGTTTACCATTAGACATGGCTGGTTAGCCAGACCCCCAACCTGCAGGCTCAGGCCACCAGAGACAGACCCTGGGAAATAGAGGGGAAGAGCGAATGAGAACGGGATGCAAGGGAAATAGGGAGGAGATTAGTGTAGTCACTAACCCATAAAGATGAGGAAACTATCTGTGTGTGTGGGGTGTCTGAGCGTGAATATGTGCCTGTGTTTGTATGTATTTGTTTGCATATATGTGTTTGTGTGTAGGGTGTGTGCGTGTTTGTTTGCAAAGGTGTTTGCGTTTCCGATAATATCGATGTTGTGTTTGTGTGAGGAGTGAGTATCAATGATCGTGTGGGTTGTTAGGATATATTGCTGGGTGGGTGTGTATCCGCAGTATAGATCTGTTTGTACTGAGTGTGTTTGTGTCGATGTTTCTAAATGTTTGGGTGGACTGGTAGGTGGCGGTGATCAAAGTAGCAGGGTGGAGGAAGACGATCGGGAATGGTTGTTGCAGATCCGTCGACACAACTTCTGACAAATTGAAAAGCGACGTGGTTCTGAAAACAAAATCTAAGACGAAATAACAGAAATAGTTTACTTTGATGCCGTCTTAGCTCCTGCTGTTCCCATTTTGTTATCTGAAATCTCACCAAATACAGAACAGGGGCCGTCTGCCATGGCAAGCCTAAGACTGTGTGTGTGTGTGTGTGTGTGTGTGTGTGTGTGTGTGTGTGTGTGTGTGTGTGTGTGTGTGTGTGTGTGTGTGTGTGTGTGTGTGTGTGTGTGTGTGTGTGTATTGTTTTCTGTGTGTGTGTGCGTGTGTCCCTTGTACCTTGTGTCCGTCTGCACTCATGTGCGTGTGAGTTTGAACATGAGGGCATGTTTGCAGGCGTGAGTATGCAGTGAGGGAGAGGGGGAGAGAGAGAGAGAGAGAGAGAGAGAGAGAGAGAGAGAGAGAGAGAGAGAGAGAGAGAGAGAGAGAGAGCGAGAGAAAGAGAGAGAGAGAGAGAGAGAGAGAGAGAGAGAGAGAGA
>NC_082397.1:15613655-15619211 GCF_031168955.1 Gadus macrocephalus
CATTATTCCTCCCGCTTCTTCAGATCCTCCGCCACCGAGGCTTCTGTCGCCGCCGTGCCGTTGCGTTATGTCATATCAGATTCAGAATCCCATTATCTGCTGCTGATAAAGGACCACAGCCACGCCCGTCACGCCGCTGGAGGACACATTTCAAGCGTTTTGAGGCCACGGTCCCATCATATCCAGTTCAGCTCGCATTGTCTGACGGAGGCTTCTATCAAACAATCCACCAGCCGGCAGTATCAGAAGTGCGGACAATAGAATTATTTTTCCTTCCTACATTGATGTAATGACTCCTAATACATTTCAGCGACTAAAGGCAAGGTCTTGTCAGTCATGCTGTACGAAAAGGGGAGGGGATGAAGTAATCAGACTTCAGTATGATTTTTACAAGTGTGGATTTCAAATATTTTGGAAGACGAGGAAACACAATAAATATTATTGATTGAAACGCAACGCAGGAAAGAGTTATGTTGTATCGTAATGTTGGATGGGGTTTGAAACACCTTCCCACCATCAGGGCTGAGCGAGAAGTAATTTAATGTAATTTGCAATTATGCATTTGTAAGTAGAATGTCAATTAATGCATGTGTTTCAGATTAAATTTCACAGTTCATAATTAAATTGAAGATAACATCAACATCTACCCTGATTTACGATCCACATTACCTCATCTAACGTCAGGACTATTTCAAAACAAATGTCCATGATATGAAAGTCCAGGGTACTTGCATCAAATATGACCTCCTTTGAGATGAAGCCCCCGAATTGTTGACCACAATAAAAGGATTTCTAGTGAAATATTCCCGAGATGGATAGATTGGTTGAAGGGAGCGTTTCTAGTCGATTATTTTATTGGAGTAAATAGCTGTAGTGGAAGATGTAGTGCAGGCTTGACTAGATTCAACATTCAGATCGATAGCAGCAAGGAGCATATGGGGGTCGGGCATCGTTCTCTTGGACCCAGTAACTTTTGTCAGAGAGATGATAGCAAGTATCCTATCCCAACCACCACCATGATAGAGATATTTATTCATTTCTACCTTGGACCTTTGACCTCTCTCTCTCTCTCTCTGCAGGATGTTGACTGTGTTCTGTCTGATGCTGTTCTCCCTGTCGGATGAAATATCGATCTTTCAGGACACAAATTATTTGATTTAATGGAGCATGATCAGGGGAAGATACCGGCAGAGATTTACCAAGCATCTTCAATGAGACAATTGGTGTACATGGTTCTTACAGGGAAACTCTCACATTGTTAACACAAGCATCAGAGGGTTTAACATCAACCCGGACCAATGGTTCCTATGGTCTACAACTATTCAGCTGTGATTTAAGGAAGCAATAGTTGTCCAAGGAGTCGTTCTCACTGTCTAGCCTATTGCTTGTGTGTAATTCACATTTTCCATGACACTGTCCTTTTGTTGGGCCTTCCATATGAGAGAACGGTGGTGCTTGTGTGTGTGTTCGCTGTGTGTGTTTGTGTATTTCTCAGATCTGTCTTCTATTCATTTTTTCAGTTGTCTGAAACATGACACAGTGTATTTTTTGTGATCCGTTTATGTTTGCATGTTTTGCATGCATGCTTTTTCAAGGAGTACCTTAATTTTATTTCGGAGAGAGAAGGGGAGAGACTCACAAAGATAAAAAGATGGAGTAGAGTGGGGTTCGTGAGGGGGGTGTGAGTAAGAGACTATGCAGAACAAAGAGACGAGGATGAGAATCACAGAGGGAGACAACATGAAAATGAAACGTCTCCGGGAGCTGTTTCCTGTTTCCTGGTGATTAAAGAGTTATGTTCTTATCAAAGGACTTTGTCTCCATATCACTTCATGCCATACAATTTTTAGTGTGTGTGTGTATGTCTGACGTTGTGTGTGTCTGTGTGTGTGTGTGTGTGTGTGTGTGTGTGTGTGTGTGTGTATGTGTACATGTATATGTGGGTGTTTGGGATATGTGCTTATTTTGCCGTTCTTTGTGTGAAGATGTTCCTGTGTGTACTTACATGCTCAGATTTAGGGTCCCCATTGCAAAATGATATCATCTCCACACAGTGTCTTTTGTGTGTGTTTGTGAGTGTATGTGTGTGCGCGTCTGTCAATGTGCATGATTTAGCGTTTAGAATATATGAGTTTAGAGGTTAAACCCATACGTTTCCTCATGTTTCTGATTAACCATCTGCATACTGACAAACACTAATGCTTGTAGATGTTCTCCAGCTCTCCACTCAAACTGACTCCATCATGCAGGATCTAAACCAGTGCCTGAGTTTGGGTGGTGACTGGATTTTTGTGACACACCGAAGATCCCTTAATACTAAACAAGAACCTGGGTCCTAACCCAGGACCCCAATTCTAAACGGACTCCTATTAAAATGCAGACAGCATAGTGTGTATCTCGCTCACAGAGCAGAATAGTCCGTTCTCCTGCACTGCCGTCATAATGTGTACGTTGAAATGCGTGGGGGAACTTGTTTAGGAACATGAAATCACAGTTCATATGAGTTCACAGAGAGAGAGAGAGAGAGAGAGAGAGAGGAGAGAGAGAGAGAGAGAGAGAGAGAGAGAGAGAGAGAGAGAGAGAGAGAGAGAGAGATGTATGGAGAGAGAGAGAGAGAGAGAGAGAGAGAGAGAGAGAGAGATGTCAGGTAATGTGTGTTTATGTAAACAATGATGTCCACCGAGGTCTTGAGTATTGATTGACAGATCAAGCTAAACTGTTATGATTGCAAACACACACACACACACACACACACACACACACACACACACACACACACACACACACACACACACACACACTTACACACACACAAACACACACCACACACACACACACACACACACACACACACACACACACACACACACACACACACACACACACACACACACACACACACACACACACACACACAGCACACACACACACACACACACACTTAAGAACACTACGGATAGGAATTAACTGCTTTTTCTGTGTTTAAATTTTGAACTTAGAGAACTTGTTTCTGTGTGTTTCTGTATAAAGTTGTCATCCATTTATTTTCTTGTTGAATACATATTTTTTTAAATCTCTCCCTCCTTCTCTCTCTGTCGCTCTCTCTCTGAATCCCCCCTGCACAGTTATAGTCAGAAACACGCCTCCCTTCAGGCCTTTTATCTTTGTTTTCTTCTCTAGTTTGGTCGACTTCCACCCCCCCAGCCCCCACTTCCAAATTATCCTAATGCCCAATTTAAATTATGCTTAATAGAGCCCTCTCAGTAGGAGGGCTTGTTACATGAGCCTAACGTGCTTTCTGTGTTGTGTGTGTGTGGTGTTGCGTGCGGTGCGTGCGGTGTGTCTGTGTGTGTGTGTGTGCATTGTGTGTGTGTGTGTGTGCGTGTGCGTGGGGAGCAGCGATCTGTGTTTAAATAGGTTAGCAGAATGTGTGCATGTACGTGTCTTGGTGCATGCTAGCAACAGCCGGAGAGAATGTGTGACTATTTTGTCCAAATGTGACGGACAAAACATTTTAATTAGGTGTCTGAGCAGCGAAGCTGCTTGATCCCGTATTGTTTCTGTAACGTTTTTTTTTCCCCCTCAAATTCTGTAAAAGTCATACTGCAGCCTATACTGTAAGTCGAAAACTCAATTCAGGTATGGTTACCAATAACCCCCACTACTCAGTGACCCAAATTTGTGGTACTGCACCCAAAGGTGGCGCTATTGTAAAAAATAATGAATTAGGCTTATTTATCTTCTCCACATTGACCTGGACTCAAAATTCTTTCAGAATATTAATCTCTAGAATCAAATGCATTTATAAAACCTGGGTTAACCTGAGTTATGCCCTAAAAATTTTTACTTTTCCCACAATTTAATATTGAAGCTATGATAAAAAGATTCACATGCTACAAAAATTATCAAATATTCACCAAAATCGCCACATAACATCTTTAGACCAAGCCTCACAAAAATCATGCAACAGAATTTGTTTATTCAGTTCCATTTGAGAAATATTGGCCAATAAAGTTGGAGCAGTTAGCCCATTTTTCTTATTTGACCATTTTGTTATTGTATAACAAAAAAACATACAACTATTATTAAGTGGATACCAATACCCCCCAACTACCCATAAACCTAATTGTGGTACTGCACCCAAAGTTGGCGCTATTTAAAAAAAATATGAACTAGCCTTATTTCTCCTTACCAGATTGACCTGGACTCAAAATTCTTTTCATCATATTAATCTCTAAAATCAGATGCATCTTTGTCACCCTGTTCTTCTGCTCTAATTTTTTTTTACTTTTCCCACAATTTGCATAGAAAAGCCAAACGTCCACAGTCTCAACCCATTTTGCCTATATGACCCTTTTGTTATTGCATAACTACCATACGGCTATTATTAGGTGGATACCATAACAGTGCAATTTTCTGATCTTTGCTCTTTTAAGAAAGCCCTTAATTCTCTTGTGAAATGTGTGCTTGGAGTTTTCTTGATGTTGTCTGCTTATCAATCAACAATTTTCACCATGTGAATGAGGTTTCATGCAGTTCAGGTATGTCAGTGGTTCAATGGGATAATGCCCTTGTACTGGTGATCCATAGGTTGAGATTTCAACCTATTAGAGCATTATGAACAAGCTGAACATGACATTCTGTCTTTGCCACTCATTGTGTGCGAGAGAGAGAGAAACACAACATTGAACAGCACCTGAAATTCATCAGGCAATCAACATTCAGACTCATTCGTTTCCAAGAATCTGACTGCCAAGACACAGTATGGCATTTGGGGAACTTCTTCATTAACCAATTTTCCTTCATAATTAACTCTGTTATATTTATATTTCTTCCGTCAGTGTTCTTGACTACAATAGTTTAATTTCCCCAGAATTTCAAAGATTTTTCAGGTATGCTTTTAAGAAAGCCCTTAATTCACTTGAGAAATGTGTGCTTGGAGGTTTCTGGATGTTGTATGCTTATCAATAGACATTTTGACCATGTGAATGAGGTTGCAATTCAGGTTTATCAGTGGCTCATTGGGATAATGCCTTGTACAGGTGATCCTTAGGTTGAGAGTTTGAATCTCGATTATAGCATGCTGAACATGACATTCGGCCATGCTTTGCAGCTCACCTGAAAGCCGAGGCACAGTATTGCATTAAGTGGAACAGCTTCATCAACATCTTTCCTTCCTAATTATTTGTCATATTTATATATCTTCCATTAGTGTGTTCTTGACTTTTAATTTGGCTCGGACCCCGTTAATCACCGCTTGCGGTTATATTTTAATTTGAATCCTGACCAGTTCATGAAAAATTCAGATTTTGTTCATATTTCACTCTGTTGAAATTAGAGTGAGTAGTACACATGATTTCAACTAGGAGGAAAGAATGTTTTAAATTCTTATTATTTGGAGGAAAGTCTTTTGAGACCCCAAGGTTCTCTTTAAGTTTTCTCCAAAATATCATTCTCATCGTATTAACTAAGCCACGTCAAGTCAATTGGCTTCATCCAGTGAATGATACAAACGTAAACCCAAGCCTTAATCATCAGATACTTACATTGTAAAAT
>NC_082397.1:15626811-15646811 GCF_031168955.1 Gadus macrocephalus
GCCTGCATTATCTACTAATTATTGTTTTTATTCAGACACTTTATTCAAACCGTACACGATGGTTTACTAACATCTGCTGACACAAAGACACTGCAGTTTCTGTGACCGACACGTTTGCCTCAAAGCATTTCCGAGAAGCTGATGGAACGTTGTTTAAATTAGATAAACATGTACAGCATATTGGAATAGACCTAATGCTTATTTCTTGTCAACATGTGTTGTTGCAAATGCATTGCAATCTGGCCACAATGTATTGCTTCTGGCTATTTGCTCTAGATGTGCTCTCAAGACGTGAGTGCATTCGCCTATAGTTTGCAAGTACATGAGCTCTGGTAGTTATCCATATTCTGTGCACACATCCGCCTTACACTCACACACACCAGACACACCAGACACACACACACACACACACACACACACACACACACACACACACACACACACACACACACACACACACACACACACACACACACACACATATACCTATAGAGGCAAAGGTCTTCCATCATCCATCGGCAGTTTGGAAGGAACAATGTGGTATTAATATTCATGTACCATTACTATGCAGGTATTATAGCGGGCTACTGTACAGTTCCCCTTAAGGCCAAGTGAGCTCTTCAAAGCACGAGGCCCCGTCTCTCAGTACATCAAGAAGTGCTAAAAAAGCAACCCTATTTAGAAAACAATGTATGCAGTTAGGCGGCAGGAGCTGAAGGAAAGCAGCCCATAGTTTGTTTGTTTCAAAGACTTATTAGAGATATCTCCATTGGCTTAGTGCAAAGTTCTTCACCATGGCAACTTGGCCCACATTCGAAGCACAGACAACAGAGGAGCGGTTCCCTCGGAGGCCTGTCGTTTCCCCTGCAGACACACACACACGCACACGCACACACACACACACACACACACACGCACACACACGTGCACATGCACACGCACGCGCACACACACGACACACACAGATACAAAAAGACACACACACACACACACACACACACACACACACACACACACACACACACACACACACACACACACACACACACATGCACACAAACACCCCCACACACACACCCACACACACACGCTCACACACACACTCACACATACATACTAGTGTGCCTCAGGCTACATATTTACTGTATTTGGCTCACGAACAGATACGCACTCACATAGTGTGATAGCTTAGATAATTGTTGGGGCAGCATTATATGCTCATATATTTATATTTATATTCCCCAAAAATGCACAAAAATATGTATAGTATCAATATTGAGCCGAAAGTATTTAAATAAGCATGTTTCCACTATCGCCCACGTTTTACCATCGGCCATTTTTTTTAATTTAGGAGAGTTTAATATGCCAGTGATAAATGGTGTCCGTAGTAAAGTTTATCGACTGTAATTATGCGTAATTATAAAGTGTTAAAACTTAAGTTTGCCAACTTAATTTAGCCGTTAACGTCCCCTGATGAACGTAACTTCCAGGACCTCTCTCTTACTCCTTCCCTGGGCCGATAGATGTCTCCTCGCCCCACTCCTCCTCCACCTCCTCCTCCTCCTCCTCCTCCTCCTCCTCCTACTCTCCTGCTATCACTAATCCCGTTCATCCATGTTGTCTTTTACTGCCATACTTTTTCATTGCACTTCTTAACTCTCTCTTATACCTTACCTTCCATCAATCTGTAAGATTGTAGATTGCCCCATCCCCACCATTAACACACACAAACACACATACACACTCACTATCCATCCTGTCCCTGTCCCTGTTTCTTTCTTTCTCCCTCCTTCTCTCTCCTCTCTCTCTCGCTCCCTCTCTCTCCCTCCCAACCTCTCTGTCTCTCTCTCTTGCTCTCTCCCTTTCTTTGTGTATATTCTCTCTCTATATTTCTCTCTTTCTTACTCTATCTGCATCACTCTCTCTGTCTCACAGTTTCCCTCTCTTCCTCTCGATCTCCCACTATCTCTCTCTCTCTCTCTCTCTCTCTCTCTCTCTCTCTCTCTCTCTCTCTCTCTCTCTCTCTCTCTCTCTCTCTCTCTCTCTCTCTCTCTCTCCTTGTCTCTCTCGCTCCTTATCTTGCTCTCTGTCGGCCTGTCTGTAAGTCCGTCCATTTCTCCCTACCCTCAAATCTTCCTCTCCTCCATCTTCATCTCTCCTTCTCCTCTCGCTTCTCTTGCTGTCTGTTCTTCCATGAAATTAAAGCGCTCTAAGCTGCTGTTTAATCAGCGCCTGTTTGGGGAAAGTGCTGCGATGACACAAACTGTCAATCCTGAGAGCTGGCCTGGTGTGAATGTGTGTGTGTGTGTGTGTGTGTGTGTGTGTGTGTGTGTGTGTGTGTGTGTGTGTGTGTGTGTGTGTGTGTGTGTGTGTGTGTGTGTGTGTGTGTGTGTGTGTGTGTGAATGTGTGTGTGTGTGTGTGTGTGTGTGTGCATGTAATGTGTCTATATATGTGTTTGTGTGTGTGTGTGTTTGTGTGTGTATGAGGGTGTCTGTGTGTGTGTATGGGCTCCTGATCTCAATGGGTTGCTGTTTTTACTTTTGGGTTAATCGAATAGAAATAGAGAGAAGAGAAAAATACAATGAGGTGCATGGGATTTGTGTGTGTGTGTGTGTGTGTGTGTGTGTGTGTGTGTGTGTGTGTGTGTGTGTGTGTGTGTGTGTGTGTGTGTGTGTGTGTGTGTGTGTGTGTGTGTGTGTGTGTTTGTGTGTGACAAAGAGAGAAACAAATGTATCCATAAATCTATCTCATCTATTCACCCAGCCAGCAATATATCTGGTCTCCTGCCATGTGTGCACATGATTTGCAGGCGTGTGTCTGTGCTTTTATGGCGATAAAGACCTTCTACAGTGCAAAGCTGCCCATTAATCCCTAAATAATTGGCATTAGTGGGTGCAGTTTGATATGCGGGATGATTAACTTAAATCTGGATTGTTAACTGTTGGGGGTGTTGAATAAATGAACTGCGATAAACAACGCTAATTAAAAACCATTTACCAACACAGAGCAGTGTTTAACGCTTCAATCTTAGGACCGGCACGGAGGGAGGAGGGGAGGGGAGGGATAGGATGGTGGAGAGGACGACTGCTGTGCTGGGACCTAGAGATGACTTTATTGAGTTTTGTGTATTCTCTCTCTTGGAGTATTAGCCAAATGACACTGGTTCATTGGAAATGTGCTCTGCAATAGAGAAAAGATGTTCAAACTTAGCTTGCACCAAGATGTAATAGGGTTTGACAAAATAATGACGTTACGTTTTAAAGATAGAGAATAAATTAACATTGGAATTTCATTTCTGCAATGTGGATGCCAGACGATTGTAGAGTTGGTATCAATCTGTGCTAATTAATAGTTTATTAAGTATTTTGCTCATTCCTTTCCTGACCAACTTTTGAATCTACGACTTCCGGCAAAGTTTCTTTTTTTTTAATGTAATTAAGTAGTAATGGATTCCATGTGCAGATTAGGATTAGTTGCGGTTAATGCTCGATAGGACCTATTTACTTTCACCACAGTAAAAACAATTGGTCACATGTATCCATTTAGCATGCAGTCATTAGAGTTATTTACAAGTGAGGCTGAGAACCAGTAAGGCATTCTCTCCAAATTGGAGTCGCAACAGAAAATGTGCTGCATGGCCTACTTTAAAAACAAATACATAGGCTTTTGAAAATAATCCACCTTAATGATGGTAACAACGTAAAATGCTCATACAAACATGAACACTCATCAGACATACTATTATTTTAAATCTATTGGTCCTACAGCTTCGCCGGATCTTCGACCTGACGGAAGCAACATTATCTACTTGGATAGGGGGTGGCTAGCTCTAGCCAGGACTGACTGGTCCTTCTTCAAAATCCTTCAAAAACCTGTACATATGTGGTAGGTCATTCAGAGTTGCGCCTGCAATTTCTCTGCACACTTTGACAATACAGTGCATCTGTTTCTGTTTTTGAAGGGTAAGTGACCCATAGCAGCTGACAAAGGAGAGTTTGAGGACTGATGCAATGAAGCCGGATTCAAACATTTTTATGAGGGTACTGTCATCATTACCACTTTGAAGCTTATGATAAAAGCACAAACACTGATGTATTTTTGTGCGACACACAGCCTCCGCATGAGACTCAATTTTTAGCTTGTCATCAATTACATCGCCAATATATTCATACGGCTTCACCACCTCAACAGCCTGGTCGTTAATCTCTACAGGAGAGATGCACCCGAGGACTCGTACTAAAATCTATTGTCACCTCTTTAGTTTGGGACATCGGAACATGACGAGAAGACCCATGAGGAGAAAATGACGGTAAAGGGCTCGGGGGGTTTCAGGCTACTCCGTGCCGTGGTTAATCAAACATTCCTCCTGCGGGCCGCATGTTGTTTTGCATGCAGTCCTAAAAATAAGCCCGGCACAACGTGAATTCAGCAGAGATACACCAGCAGATGGGCTACTGCACCTCCAAACAGTGTGCTGTTACAAAGGTGGCCGGCCAATGCTCACTCCATAAGAGTGTATACCAGAACCTGCATCTAAACAGGCTCTCTGTTCAACTGTGCCCATCCATTTCTCAGATCTGGTGCTCCTCTTGAAGGGCTAAAAGTGTGTATTTTGGCTGAAGCATACCTCCTGCCTCGTACCCTACATAGATAATAATAATAATAGCCCTGGAGGCAGTGAGTTATACTTGTGCCAAGAAACCTGCTCAGTTTAGTGAAAGGGACAGCCCAAAGAGATGTTCCTGCACTGGCCTCTAGGTGGCAGTACGGGTCCAGGCACTGACTGCGCGTGCACGTATATGTGTGTGTGCGAGAGAGAGCAGAGATAATGTGTAATGCAAAAAAAATCCCAAAGTATCAGAGATTTATTCTACCTGTGCTCCCACGCACATGCAGGAATTGGAGGGTAAATTGTCTCTACCAAATCCCGTTCATGCCACCATTTGTCTCTTTAATCCTCCACGGAACAATAGGCAGAAGTGATCAAACAGTTTGGGCTTGTTCTGCAGTTATTAAACGTCATGTCTGACCCAGATTTTGAACACAGCAGTTACTGTCATTCTCAAATCCCGGAGTGCGATAGACCAGTGATGGGTTTAAGAGATAATGGAACGACTCAGAACATAATTGCGACACAGGTTTAACAAGACTGTCCGAGGCGCCGACACATTGTCAGAAACCTCAAACGGAATTAGCGGTTTGTTCATGGCGTTCCCTTCTTACCTCTGTGGATCTGCGTGAGTCACTTGAAATCCCCCTGTTCAGTTCGTGACACGGTCATTCAATTGAGGCGCTCCACTGCAGGGTTTATTTTTGGCTGGTCCAACATCACACGGTACAATTTCATTTGTGCATTGTCTTCAACTGATTTTTTCCGTCTTTCTTCCAGGATCCAATCCTACCCTGCTGCTGTCTGCCCGCGGCCTGTCTCTTTCATCCTGTCAGGTGATTATTAGGGTTATCATTAGACCCTCAGTGGGCTTCACCAGGCAACCAGATGACCAGACAGCCAGCCATCAGGCGCCTCGGACCAACAACCTATTCTCCCTCTCTCGGCCCATTTCTCCGTACTTCTCGTTTCCACTTTAACATCACTCCATCAGGTACCTGTCAGGGCTGTGGAGGGGCCCCTCTCTGTGTGTGTGTGTGTGTGTGTGTGTGTGTGTGTGTGTGTGTGTGTGTGTGTGTGTGCGTGTGCGTGTGCGTGTGTGTATGTGTTTTGCTCTGAGAGTAATTGGACGTGCACACCGGTGTGTGCATGCTGTGCAGGGCGGAGGTTATCGGCTTCAGATGCCCGGAGCCACTCAGCACTCGGAGACATTGGATCCGCCCCCACCACCGGGACCCTGACCCACGCCTCTTCCCATTCACTGTCTCCTCCACTTTTACTGTGTGCCTTCCGCCGCCTCAGGCCACATCGCTCAATCTCTCACTTGGCCCTTTTCTGTCCAGGGCCCTCTGCAACCTCTCCTTTTTCACAGATCTCTCATTATCCCTCCGTCTCTCCCTCTTTCTCTCGCTCTCTCCCTCTCAAAGTCTCTCTTTGAGGTCTGGCGAGTGGCTGGCTGGCTTGGTCCTTGTTCCCTGACATCGCCACATGGATGGCCCTTGGTCAAAGCCTTCTCTCTCATCATCTTTCTCTCTCTCTTTCTGGCTTTGTCTCTCTCTCTGTTGAACCATGACACCTCCTTTATTCATCCCTTGATTGTTCACACCCTCTCACCTTTGTCCAATACTAGTTAGATCTTCCGTTCAACACACGGACGCACACGTGCACAACCACATGGAAACACACTCTGCGTTAGTCTTTGGTTCTTGCCGTCTCGCTTTTCTCTGTCCTTAACTTAATTCAAAATGTAATTGTGTCCACATTGTTTCAGTCTTACACTCAATCTAATTATTCCACCCCATGAAATTATTCAATATTGTGGATATTTTTGTATGTCCCTGCTATTTTCTAAGCCAATAAACATCATGTTATTTTCATCACAATGAACATACAGACACCACACACCTTCCAACAAATGGCAGTGGGAGTCCACTTGTACTTGTTCATGGTCACTGTGACTTTTAGTGCCCGTCTGTCTCTCCTAGTGCTATGTGTCTGTTGGGCAGCTCCCGGCTCAATACCCTTGGTGAGAAGGACGTGACATTGGGTGTATTCGACAGCGCTGAGAGCTAATCTTGTCTTTGGGTTCTGGGCACCTAGAGCAAGACGATGAATCTACTTCCATTATTTAGCAAAACTCAGAGAGAAAAAAAAGAATGCACGTGAGTTGCCCCCCCCTCCCTTCTGCGACCTCTCCTGCCCCAACTGTTGCATAGCAACAGCTGCAACTGTCGTCAGTCTCTGAGCGCTAATCTCTTCAGCACTGCTAGATGCCTTGTGGACAGAAGACCCTTGAATCACTCAATTTACACTTGGGCTCCAGCCAAAGAAACTAAACCATAAAGTTTTAGGGAAGATTTAGAAGGTACCGCAATCACATAATGTTTTTTTTTTTGTGAACAACAACAGTGAACAAACATATTTTTCTGTGAACATGAAATACCTCCCAATTACACAAGACCGTTATGATGATAAGTCGTTTGAGTTATAAGTCAAAAAGGTTGATATGTTAACCTTGTGTTGTTTAACCAAAAACTGGGAGACAATGGCTTCAGATGCGAGGAGATTCCGTGCAATGCAAAGAGTTGTGGGGCTCTGTGCGAATCTACACCCCTATTTAAAGTCTCGTCCCAACAGCATGTTTTGAGAAGTACCCAGTGTGGTACGGTCTAGACTCTAGACAGTCCATCCAGACACAGAGCCCTGGCACAGTGTGGAGACTTTGTTGGACCAGATGGTCCCAGAGAGTAATCTGAGAAAGGATCAGGTGTAGCACAGGCACAGCCTGGAAAACGCAGCAAGCCAATGGCCATCGATGAAAGTCACCCAGTCGGTCGTTTCTGTAGGAAAAGAAAAAACCCTGCATAAGACCAATCACTGAGCACCAGCAGAATCTCTCTGGAGCAACCTGCAGGCTGCCACTGTTTTATAGGCCTGCTAATGAGCCCTGAGCCCTGGCAGCTGCACTGATTGTTGATTTATTTCCACCGGGAGCACTTTGAGTGTGGGGCTATCAGCTCTGTGGCCTGTGATGCTATAGGTAGAACCCACTTGGACACTGCCTTGTTATACTGGTAACAGGGTCACTAGCTGTGATCGTTCCCTATTCACTCACTCACTCTTCCCTATATAGTGTTCATGATATATAGTGCACCATATAGGAAACGAACAAACGAGAATTCGGACACTACGCTGAACATTTCTAAACGTCATTTGCGTCAGTAAATGCGCTGGGTGTTTGTGTGACAGATGCGCCCACATCATGTAAACAAACCGAGCACTCACGAGGAAAGCTGGAGGTTATATTGATGTTGAATGTTGCATTTCCTTGATCAAGTTTCTTTTTAAAATTAATTTTGAATGTTACATTTTCTATGTTAAATCCTAAATAAGTTGTTGACATTTATAAACGAAAGCCGGAGACTCCATCATTAAATGCATTCGTTTTTGCGGTTATTCAGCTTCTTCTCCTCCGGAAAAACACAACCGCATTGCATAGTGGTATACGGGAGTAACATGTCAAAGGGCATTGGGTGCTAATTTTGGTGTTAACGTACATTTTAGTTTCTTTAGTTTATTCTCCCTTCCCTGCCCTGCTTTGAACCTTTGCTGAACACGCGCATCGGTTTTACCTTGAATCCCCTTAAGTTATAGTCACTTCAATTCTGATCCACTTTGTCTGTACACTCTTCTGTTGCGCTCTCTCCACCACACGTAGAGACAGCAAATTAAAAGAGTGACCAAGGGAATGCACTGGAGAGGGTTTTTTCAAGGTGTTTGAACTATTTTATTTCTATGCATTATATTGTATACCTCTGCTCTTCTGCTCCATCTTCATTCTAAGGGGTTTCACATACACAACAACAAAACAATTGCAGTCTGTCAATATGTATACTATTTAAACCCAGCATGAATCCCAAAACACGGTCATGTCAGGACATACGCAAAATAATGTTTTTAAATGTCGCTTTCAAAATAGACAAAGAAGATGACAGTGGTTAAAGTTGAAGCCAGCAGAAGACGAAGAATGAAATGTGCCTAATGAATAGAATAGCTGTGACATTTAGCCACATATCACTGGTCCTTTTTCCTGACAGCCCTCTTGCATGCATTCTATCATTCTCTTGTTCATGTTCATTCATTCATTTTTCATCCCACTCTTCTACTTATCAGTATGCTGGCTCACGCACGTCTGGCTGTGGAGAGAGAGAGGGAGAGAGAGAGAGAGAGAGAGAGAGAGAGAGAGAGAGAGAGAGAGAGAGAGAGAGAGAGAGAGAGAGAGGATTTGACACAATATAATACAATGGGTCACCCACCAATGAGAGATGGAGAGAGAGGGAGAATAGAAGGATTTCAGAGTGAGATGTACATAATAGCATAATAGTAGGCCTGGGTGTGCTGGAAGGACTGAGAGATGGATGAAGGTGGCGACTGAAAGGGCAAGGCCTAAAGTGGAAGAATGCCTTTGCCCTAGATCATAAAGTTAATTTTGTCAAGGAATACGAATGAGGTGGGTCTGAAATGTTATGAAAGCCTTTCACAGACTAACACAGACACACGCAGAATGTGTGTGCATAAACGTGTGTATGCACACGCTTATGTGTGCATGCAAGTTTGCAGGCACATTTATGCACGCAAATGAAAAAAAAAATTAAATGGTAAATTATGCTTGGAGTTTGTCTTAATCTTAAAAAAAAGCAAAAGTAAAAATAGCAAAAGTGAGAATGTAGAAGGATTGAGAATTGAAAATGAGGTGTAAGATACCCACATCATGAAATACTAGAAGTAAGATAGCTGGAGTAAGCCTTTTGTTTTTCTTTCGACTTAAATCTTCCATTGTGCATTTTTCCACAAATTGTTAGCCATGACCATAAAAATGGCAGGTGGTGTTGGTCTTGAATATATTTTTTTACATTTTACACGTTGAATGATGCTTTTCAAGGGGCTCTTAGGTCACACATTTTTACAACATAGTCATATTTTATATTTTGATTGTAATGGATCAAATAAAGTTAACTACTAAATGAATGCATTTTGTTATTTGTATTGCATGCCTGTTTGTTTATGACCAAGCACAATTTTTTCAGCAACTATCGACATGGTAAATAGGTTTGTATAATGTCTTCCCGATAACTCTGCTTATTTCCCATGGGAAGTTTTGCAAGCATAGTCATCATCAGACATTTATATTGCCTATGTTTAAAGGCACAATATTGCTATTGGCCGTAACTATGGTAATTACATGCATAAACTATTTCGTGGCTGTGTAAACTGAGTTTTAAAAGCCTCCTCACTTGAGGTTTTAATTGGCCAGAAATTACAGCCCTCCGATGCGGCCAACACTTTACTTGTACTTCTCTTGGCCTCCACTTCTCGCGAGACCGGCGGTGCCATAGAAACGGTAACCAAAATAGACGCTGCCCTCAGCAGGACCTTAGCAGTCCTGTGTCTCAAACAATACACAAGGAAGTGGAACCGGAGGTAGGTTTATTCCGGGGATAGTAACATCAGTAGTGTTTTTCGTTTGCGTTATTTAAATTATCAGGCCAAATCATGAAAGCCGTTGCGTTAATGTAGCTTGCGACGTGATGATGGACATTTGTTGAACTGCCATCGATTCCAACGCGAGCAGGTGTCAACCTCTAGACACTGAAGGTAACAGGCTGTGGATTTGAAACGGGCTCATTTCCCTAATTGGCTTTTACTGCCTGAAGAGATTGTCAGCTTTTACTAAATAAATTATTCTGTCAGCCAAATCCAATTTAAATGCAACGGATTGCTTGTTTTAACTGTCTGTTAAAACATTTTATGTAGGTTTCATTCCTCATTTCATTCCAACTATAGTCATTTGTGGCACTGTTTGATTCCAAAAGCTGGTTTAATGACATTGCTATTTAGGTCTTCATTTATTTATTTTTGTATTTATAGATTGATATATTTTTTGACAGGTGACAGTTTGTAAAAGCCCAGGCAGAACTGGAGCAGTCTTACCAGAGTCTCCAGCCAGAGCAACCATGAACTTAAATGACTTTGTGGTCATCCCAAACACCAAGGCCAAATCTACCAAGCTCAATGGGAGGTAACTAAGCTATGTTCATGGATGTCATTCAATATGTCAGGTGTCAGGTAATCTGTGGTCACTATAAATTGTTCATAATATCTTATTCCTAAACACCACCGCCATCCTCAAGGTATCCTGTAGTACACAGGGAAGTAGAACCTCTGCTGTCTCCTACATTCGTGCTGTTGGATGCTGCTAGCCTCCCTTATGTTTCCCAATACTAAACAGAGCCCTGATCTCCAATACTGTAGTTCCTCATGCCCTGACATGGAATTGATTGAATTGATGCCTGACGAGGTGGTCGCCTGATCCCATGACTAATTGATTAGAGTATTGATCAGCCACAGCAACAGGGGTTTGCGAATAGACGTGGATGAATTGAACAGATTGATGAAAGCCACCTCTTGCCAGGTCGATGCACCAGGCTGTTTGTATGATGGATTTCTGCTGATTGATTGTGTGTGTGTGTGTGGGCGTTTGTGTGTGTGTGTGTGTGTGTGTGTGTGTGTGTGTGTGTGTGTGTGTGTGTGTGTGTGTGTGTGTGTGTGTGTGTGTGTGTGTGTGTGTGTGTGTGTGTGTGTGTGTATGTGTGTGTGTGTGTGTGTGCGTGTCCTATAGGAAGTTGCAGGAGCTCCGTATGGAGACGGTCACTCTGGCCCAGGAGAGTGAATGGATGGAGCAAAGACTCCAGCAGCTGAAAGAGAGCATGATCAGGGAGAAGCAGGAAAGAGGGTGAGTTGACGCCTTCCAGCCATCCTACATGCACATTCTGCTGTGGTTGACGCTCCATCAGGGCGCACTGACATTCACCGAGCCTGAAGGAGGTCGATGTGTGGAGGAAGAGGAAAAAAGTGGGTGAGACAACGATGCTTTCTACAAAGCGATGGAGAAATGCCACAGACCCTGCTCAACAAATCAGGGCTTAATATGGAGTACCACTTAATAAAGCCATGTTAATGAGACTTTGAGAAAGAAGGAGAGTCTGAGGAAAAGATCCAATCAATTTGAAAATCCATCGCAGAATCAAATTCCACCTAAGGTTATGTAAAAAATAATAATTCTCAGTAGGAAAAACCCAGATGATGGTTTTTAGTTACCCTATACTGCTCAATATAACTGTACCGTTCCATTTCCTGAAGCATTCTGTTGCTCAGGCCAAACTAAAATTAAAATCATAAAAGGGGGGTGGGGGGGGGGGGGGAATAGACAATATTCACTGTTAATGAAGCCAGCGACTTGTTAACTAACTCTCGTCCAAATGTTTGTTCTCCTCTTGACATTTATTAAAGTTTGCTTTTCTCCATTTAACTGCCAGACGGGTTTGAACAGGCAGCCTTAAGAGCCTTGGAGAAGCTGAATAGCTGCAGTGTTTGACGGTAAAATTACAAGTGGCTGGAGTCTGTCCTCGAGTGTGTATGTGTAAATGGCAAGTGTAAATCAGAGCAGGGAGGGGGGGGAGGTGGAATTATCGATGTTCCAAGTTTAGATGATTGATGAAGAAGTCCACAAAGGCACCTCGCTGAGAAATGGCATCCACCCACTAACAGGCCGAAAGGACATTCAGGCAGACACAGATGCACGTATGTCCCAATTACGTAATTATTCGCACGCACATACAAATGGAACCATTTGCATTAAGATTGAAGGGCAACATTGCCAATGGAGGCAGATAATTAATTAAGAGAGTGAATCCAAACATCGGTTATTAACATGATTGTTTTATTACCCCGCCCTGCATTTCATGAATAACGCCGCCAGCCAACGTTATAGAGGACAGAGTAATAGGGGCGTATATCACCGTTTACGAGCGGATTACTCAGATCGGACAGCTGAGAGAGAGAGAGAGAGAGAGAGAGAGAGAGAGAGAGAGAGAGAGAGAGAGAGAGAGAGAGAGAGAGAGAGAGAGAGAGAGAGAGAGAGAGAGAGAGAGAGAGAGAGAGAGAGAGAGAGAGAGAGAGAGAGAGAGAGAGCACGCAGGGGCCAACAATCCGTAAGCAAATAGGCCTCCATGCACACGGACAGGTTAAGGAATCGACATTAAGAATTAAGGGGTAAAGAAAATAGGAGACCGTTATAATCAATGTGTAGTAAATAATCCATGTTAATAGTAGCATTATATGCTGGTTCAGATGAACTAATAGCAGATATTTATTGTGTGTTTAATTGTTCAAGGCCTCTGCAGGTTGATGCATGCGACGCTGTCTACTGTGTTTATCTAGTGTGTGTCTGTGTGTGGAACAGCTATCTTTTCTGTAGCTCTAATTAAGTAGACGTTCATCCGTACAGACTGGGAGGTAGCTCTCTGAACTGCACCGTTCAACACATAAACATGCAACACAGCCTGTTACCATGAAATACTGCCACACTGAGCTCCTGCCATTCCCAAGATAACACACAACTGGTTTGTGTTTGTGTGTGTGTGTGTGTACATTAGTGTTTATGGGAGTGTCTTACTCCACTAGAGTAGATTGATTTGATGTAACTATTAGTAATGGTACGGTGTGCGTTTATGTGCACGTGTAAGAATGTCTGCGTGCTCATGGCAGGGGCGTGGGCCCTCTCATCAGTGTGTTGTTTCATACAGAAGGAGCATGCCGTCAGTCTATCGTGAGATCGTTAATCCTGGATTAATGGACACAGATGGGTGGGCAAATAAAAACAACACAAAAACACCTGTGTGTATGGATCATGATCTATTATATCATCCATCACACGGATGGGCATGGGACAATGACTAACAAAATGTCTTTCAATGTGTGGGGTATATAAGACAACCGTGTGCGGTTGGCCAAAGTGAAATCATGACACTAAAGTTGATAGAATATCCCTGATTGCATGACTTTTAGATCCTGCATCATGACTAGCTGCATATCTGCAAGCTAAGCAGGGCTGTTCCTGGTCAGTCCTTGGATGGGGGACCAGTTAGTCCTGGAAGAGGTGTTGAAGGGCCAGTAGGGGATGCCCAGGGGGGTCCTCTGTCCTATGTAATATCCCAAACACCCCAGGACAGCGACGAGGACTCTGTCCGGTCAAGATCACCATCTATCGAGTACTTAAGCCGAGGTCCTGACTCTCTGTGGTCACTTGAGACCACACACATGGCACTTATTAAAAGAGTAGGGTTGCTAACCCTGGTGTCCCGGCCAAATTCCCAGTCTGTCTGTTGTACCAACATGGGCCCTCTAATCATCACCCAGAGTCTGATTGGATGGTTACGTCATCCCGCACCTCTCCACTGTGGCAGCCATGCATCACCCAAATGGGTGCTACAAACTGGTCGTGGATGAGGCTAACCCCATACCCAACCCCACATACTCACTATGTAAAGCACTTTAGGTACCTCGAAAAGCGCTATATAATGCAATAAATTGATTATGATCTCCTAACTCTCATACAGCCTGTCACAATGTGGTTCAGCACATGTGCTGCAAAATGAAATGACTTGGCTTTGTAAAGGTGCAGGCAGCCCCTTGGCTCCAGAGCGTGCTAATGCCAGACATCCTTTATTTACACGTTGCCATCTCTGTTTATTGCCTGTTTAACTTTAATCAAAAGAAAGCGATATTCATCTCAGTCTGTCTTAAATTCTATCTACAGCTTTCCACTGTGCTTGGAAATGTTTCAGCGGAACAGTAGTGTGTGGCCAGGCAAGCATCTCAGCGCTTCAGGCGGTGATTAATGCTAGGACCACGTACAAGTGTGTGCGTGTGTTGTACGGCAGTCTCTCTCTCTCTCTCTCTCTCTCTCTCTCTCTCTCTCTCTCTCTCTCTCTCTCTCTCTCTCTCTCTCTCTCTCTCTCTCTCTCTCTCTCTCTCTCTCTCTCTCTCTCTCTCTCTCTCTCTCTCTCTCTCTGTGTGTGTGTTGCTTGATGTCCCTTAGATTGCAGGTCTGCAGGGGTAGATGTAGTGTTCATTTTCCTCTTAGCGCCGGGCTACCAGTGGACAAATTCAGTTTGCGGCGGGGAGGGACGTGCTGTAACCAGTTTGTGAAGTGCACAGAGGCCATAATAAGGCTTAGTCTAGAGTTGATGCTCGGAGCGCATGCAGTACAACACACTCGGTTTCTATGAAAACATCCCAACACACACAAATCCACACACCAGCACACACAAAATCCAAGAGAGACCCATATTCCCATTCCCCTACTTTCTCCCGGAAAGTACAAACTAAAAATTCAGTTTATTTCTCTCCTGGTGATGGCCAAGCCTCTCAGCTGCCCTCCTTGGTGGGATTCTTGATGTATTTCCCTCTTTATCGCATATACCTCCTTTAATACTTTGCAGGACTTGGTTCTTTCACTCTTTTTTGTTCTTTCTTTTATTAAACTGTCTATATTTTTTCCTTATTTCTTTCTTTCTTTCTTTCTTTCTTTCTTTCTTTCTTTCTTTCTTTCTTTCTTTCTTTCTTTCTTTCTTTCTTTCTTTCTTTCTTTCTATCCTTCCTTTCTTCTTTTGAGTGTCCGTTTTTTGTCCATTCATGCTGTAGTTAGTTCTTCCGCTCCTTCGTTCTTTCATCCATCCTTTTATTCGTTCTTTCATTTGGTTCTTTTGTTAGTTCTCTCGTCCTTCTTTTCCTCCTTTGTTTGTCGGTTTTGTTCGTTTTTTAATTTTTTCTCAATTAGTTTGTTCATCCATGGCTTGTTTGTTCATCTTTTTGCTCGTTTTTTCGTTCGTTCCATAGTTCATTCTCTGTCTCCAACACAGGGAGAGGGAGAAAGCATTGAGACATGACGGTTTTAATATCACAGTGCAGAGTGTGTGCACACAGTGCTGCACGGTGTGGGCTCCTTGTTGACACCTTGTCGCCCCGTGCCAACCTGGAGCGGCCTCACCTGTCTCTGTTGGCGACAGTCCGGTTGTCGTGGTGATTTTGCAAGGGTGATAACCTGACGCCTCACTCCAGTGTCAACGCAGTGCAACAACTGGTGTCAAGGAACGCAGCCGCGCAACATGTACGCACGCATGCACGCACGCATGCACGCACGCATGCACGCAAGCATGCACACTCGCGCGCGTCACACTCGCGCGCGTGCACACACCACACACACACACACACACACACACACACACACACACACACACACACACACACACACACACACACACACACACACACACACACACACACTCCCAGTCCTCTCACAAATACACACACATACTGACTTCCCGCACATTGACAGGCTGCCAGCTCCCAAATCCAAACAAACTTCTTCTAAGACAGCTAGACAAACATTTCAATAGAATAAATAATTCAGCAGCATGAGCCTGAAAAGCTCACTTTCCTAAATAACGCACCTTTCCTTATCTCACCCCTCCATCTGACTGACTTGTGTTGTTGTGAGTGCATATGTGTATGTGTGTTTTGTGTTTATGTTTTTGTGTTGTCTACGTGCACCTCTTTGTGTTTCTTTTAATGTTTCGCTAGCATATTGTGTGCGTCATCTGCTCAGCGCTTTACGTTTAATTATTCTACGAAAGTAGGCCTGCTCATTGTTGATGTACACTGTTTAAAAGAGTAAGACAACATCAAAATGATCCTCGCCATAAACGAGACAAGCGTATCCAAGAGAAAAAGCAACATGCCCTAAATGGCTTTGGCTGACTTCCATAATTCATACGGGTTAAGTTCAATCCCTGTTAAGTATGTAAAGTTTGGCGGTGAAGTGCTTGCGGGCTCCATTCGCCACAATGCCCAGATGATGCCCTGATAAATTAAAGATGTTTCAGGCGAGTCTTTGATTTATTCATCATTATATTATTTCATTTTTTTGTTTGTTTTTTGATGTTGTTATTCCGAGTCAAATCCTAGTGCTCCACTCAAAGTACAATTCATTATTTACATGACCGTTTCTCCTCATGGCAGCATTGCCTTGCCTACATAGCCACAGGTTATCGCCTGTTACATCTCTGGGTTTACATTGGAGTGCATGTGGGGTGGTGCAGTTTATCCATACAAAAAAGATAATTTGCGATGGCTGCAGATTGATTCGACCTATCTCGGTCCCGGACGCGTAGATATGCAGAGCACAGTTCGCTCACATCCCGCCTCCGGGGGGATGGGACATGAGGGCGCGGGGGACATTTTTAATTATCACATTCATAAATCTCATCTCCTGTTATCGCAGACAATAAATGTTAGACGGCCGTCAAGGAGTCAGGGCAATCATGTGAAACTACTTATTATAATGAATATCTTACTTTTCTTTCTTACAGAGATACGAGATTTAAACTCCCTGTACATTTTGTGTTTCATTTGCTATTTGGTCTGTTTGTTCTACGTTTCCTCATTTGTACTTTGGAACAAGAACTATGATCTCAAGAGAAAAATGTGCAATTGTATTCTTTCATTTGCTGTAACTGTACAGGGAATCGGATATAGAGGGAAGTGATTGGACCACATCGGTTGTATTAAATGTGTTGTTTGTAAGGATGAAGTATGAATATGAATGAAATGTTTCTGATAGAGTAGAATGAGTCATTGACAGGGCCACAGTGGAGAGTACTTTACTACTTTAGTGGACAGGACCGGAAAACTAGTGGTCAAGTAGGAGTGATCACCATAAAACGATCTGATTATCGGGTGATTTTTTTAACTCTTCTGAATACCATAGGAGTGGTTTACAAAGAGTAGAATGAGTATTATCATAGTTTAAATGTGTGTGGTTCCAGCGCTCTGTGTATGTGTTCTTGTTTATCTTGTAAATGTTTTTAATGAAGTTAGCGCATACACAACCCTCCCAATTTAAAACTATTTTGTAAAAAACAATCCAATGTCTAAAGCTCTTATATGTATAGGTGGTTGCTTATGCAGGACCAAATAATTCAAGGTGGCCTACTTCAATGGAACCGCTTATTTAGCCTAAAATAGAGTAATTTAACTGTAATAATAATAATAATACATTTAATTCAGAGGCGCCTTTCAAGGCACCCAAGGTCACTTTACAGAACATAAAGTCATCATAAATCATTTAAAAACAAGACATTGTGGAAAAAACAAAACAAAACACAAACAAGGCAAAACCAAACAAACAATCAAGACAGTGATCAGTTAGACGTTGTGTGCAACAGGTGAGTTTTGAGTTGTGACTTGAAGGTTGTAATGGTGTCTGACTGTTTTATGTGTGGGGGGAGGGAGTTCCAGAGCCTGGGTGCTGAACAGCTGAATGACCGGGCACCCATTGTAGTGAGTCGTGATGTGGGGATACATAGTAGTCCAGCAGAGGTTGAGTGGAGGGAGCGGGAGGGAGCGTATTCTTGGAGGAGGTCGCAGACGTACTGTGGGCTAGGTTGTGGAGAGCTTTGTAGGTGAGGAGTAGGGTTTTTTATTGGATGCGATGGTGTACTGGGAGCCAGTGAAGTTGGATGAGGACAGGGGTGATGTGGTCAGATGATTTGGTGCGGGTGATGATCCGGCGGCTGAGTTCTGAATGATCTGCAGTCTGTTGATGAGTTTGGTGGGGAGTCCGGTGAGGAGGGCGTTGCAGTAGTCTATGCGTGATGTGACAAATGAGTGAACTAGGATTTCAGTGCTGGATTGGGTCAGTGATGGGAGGAGTCTGGCGATGTTGCGGAGGTGGAAGAATGCAGTCCGGGTGATGTTGTGAATATGGGGTGCGAATGTGTGAACTGTGATTTGAGTTTTATCTTGCATCCAGCGCAATTTAATTTCTACACTGACGCATGTGTCGTTGCTAGTTTGCAACTGGCGCAGAGCATTCTTTCCCCTTCCTCCGCCACGCATCGGTATATTAGGGAATGATCTTGGCCCCCAAGGGGCGGTTCGGCGAAAGGAGAAGGCGTGTTTTGGCGCAAACGTTCCCTGGTGCTATTTTGCTCATGGTTAGGGATGGGGATCGTTGCTTCTTTTTTTTTTTTTATTCTTATATAATTGTGCTTCAAATAAAGACAAGCATTTCTCTACATCTCATGCTGCGTTCCAGGGACACTTTTTAGCCCGTAAGTTGTGAATCGGTCTGGTACGAGTTCACGGGCAGTGAGTTGCGGGTTTGTCTGCCGTTCCACGGTATTTTCCCGGGTAGAAGGTTGTGAATACACGGGTTGCCTGGAACGCACCATTATTCTTGTTAAAAATCCTTCACATTATATGAAAGTTATGGAGAGCGATAAAAAGGTGACCTTATGGCGTTAAAGGCGACGCAATGAAAAATTTGGTGCACCTACATTTTGTGCTGGTGGACCTAAAAAAAAAAGTTAGGCCCATCAGTACAACCAACGCATAAAGTTAGTCTGGAGCCCTGATGTGGTCATGCATCTGTCTCATCGGAGACTGCAAACTCGCTGTCAAAATATCAACTCGTCAGATTCAAATGCGCTCGTGGCTCTTAAAGGGGATGGGAGCTGGCACTCTCATTGGTTTATTGCACGTTACGCCCAAACCACACCTACGGGTAATTAGGCACCTTCAGACCAACCCTTTTTTAGATTTGCGCCGGGCGCAAGGGTCATTTATCCGCCGGTAAAATAGCAACATCGCCATAGAACCGCCCACAACGCTACTTGCGTTTGTCGCTTCTCACTTGCGTCTCAGACTGTTAAAATAGGGCCCTTAATGTCTATAAACGATATAATGAGACGATAACCTTCTCTCGCTCTCCCGCTCCCTCTCTCTTTCACTCACACTGTGTCTACCTCTCTTTCTCCCCAAGGCGACCGGAGGGCTATAGATGGAAGTCTGGGAAGGCCGGCACGATGACCAACCCTTCCAGTGCCAATAGGAACAAGGAGTACCCACCTCAGACGGTAGAGAAAAAAAGATGTAATATATTGATAGAGAGAGAGAGAAAGAAGGACATTCGGTATGTGAGTGGCTCTTCGAGAGCAGCACCAGGGGTAGGTGCCTGATAATTAGGAAAATATGTGTTGCAATGCTATGCAGACATTTCATTAGAAATCCTTTTGGAGGCCTCAAGCCTATAGTTTATACATAGGTTACACGTTTGAATAAACTTTGCAGCAAGCTTTCATTTTCGAAGGCTTTAGCCCATTTTTTAAATATTTAAAGGGCCAGCCTTCATCCCTGCATATCATTCTTTATTTCAGGGCCAGAAATGAAAAATAAATGCTAGGATCTGAAGCTGTTTTTTTTTTTTGCTATAATTTAATACCATGTTTATTGAAACCCTAACGGCAAGAGTTGATAGCAACACAATGTATTTACGCCCTCTTAATTTTATTTCAAGCCAGACCTTGCCTTCCTTCAATCAAATATAATTTGATTGAAGGCCATAACATTAGGCTATAAAAACAAAGCTAGGAAGAAAGGCCTAACCTCACTCACCTTACACCAAGTCACTTCAAAATTAATTCTTTG
>NC_082397.1:15651811-15656811 GCF_031168955.1 Gadus macrocephalus
TGCACCTACCTTAGTGACAAGACCCTACCAGTTCCTCAATGACATGCATACATGCGGTGTAAGTTGCTTTGGATAAAATGGCAATGATTTAATTAGTAAGTAGCCTCCAATAGGCCCAGCTTCTTCTGATCAATAATATATAAGTCTACAACTTTAATGCCTATCTATGCTCTCTCTCTCTCTCTCTCTCTCTCTCTCTCTCTCTCTCTCTCTCTCTCTCTCTCTCTCTCTCTCTCTCTCTCTCTCTCTCTCTCTCTCTCTCTCTCTCTCTCGCTCACTCTTACTCCACCACTCTTCTCTGGCCCGCCTGGCGGCTCGGTCCATTACACTAGCCAGGCAAGGTTTTTTTCTTTGCTAATAAGACCTGACTCTAACAGACACACACCGTAATGACCTCCCTTAAAGGTCCCATGACATGCTATTTTATGTATTCTTTAATATAGGTATTAGTGGGCAACTAACACAGTATTCAAAGACGTTCCCTAAATTCAGCCGTGGTGCAGAGTTACAGCCACTCCGAGCCAGTCGCACATTGAGCTTCCCCCAAATGCGCTGTTTCGGTGGGCGTGTCAAGGAGGAGGGTGGGGGTGTGGCCCTGAGCAGCTTGCAGCCACCATGCGCTCTGTTTACAGTGGATGTATCGCAATGGCGAGCCGCACACAGCCTTTAGCCGTGTTCTGTAAATATTCTAGAACACACGGGAGTCCTGGAGCTCTATATCTAAATATGATCATATAGCCTACACAGATATCTATATCATATAATATATATTATCACGGCCAAAAGCTGTGTGAGCCGATATTATGAATCTCAAACGACCGCGTTGGGTTCTCCGACGTTCCTGGTTCTTCAACGTCCACATCAATGTGAATACACACACTGTAACGCAAGTGTTTCTTGTCGGTTCTTTGACGTGTCTTGTATTTCCACAACGAGACTGTCGTGGGGGTTATCTGAGCCATGGTTGAGAAGGAATTGGGGGAAAGGAACTTTGATTTGACTCGCTGAAGTAGCCTACATGAACTGCGACATGCCGCCGGTTGCCGCGAGGCACCATCGCCCGGCAGCGGGCAGCCGGCAGCAGGCAGCGCGCGGTTCAGTCGACTTCAGGTTGATGTGAAAGTGGAAGAACCAGAGACGTCGCAGAACCCGACAAAGTCGTTTGTGATTCATAATATCGTCTGGAGGCGCACACAATATGTTATATGATATAGATATCTATGTATATGATATTATTTAGATATAGAGCTCCAGGACTGTAACGCAAGTGTTGTACACTTCCTTGTTATTTGGATAACCGTTCTGCTGTTGGTGTGACGTCGGACTCTCGTATCTGGTATTTCTACAACGAGACTCGTATTGGGGGTTATCTCAGCCAAGGTTGAGAATGAATTGGGGGAAGGAACTTTGGCTTTGACTCCCTCAAGAACATGAACCACGACAAGGAGGAGAAAGGGATCTTTGCCGGGCAGCGCTTATGCACCTCCGCCGGTGGTCCCTCAGCGGGGCTCAAGCGGGAGACATTCGCCGCCAACAATCCCTTTCTCCTCCATGTCGTGGTTCATGTTCTTGAGGGAGTCAAAGCCAAAGTTCCTTCCCCCCAATTCATTCTCAACCTTGGCTGAGATAACCCCCAATACGAGTCTCGTTGTAGAAATACCAGACGTGTTATGCGCCATCACACCAACAGCAGAACGGTTATCCAAATAACAAGGAAGTGTACAACACTTGCGTTACAGTCCTGGAGCTCTATATCTAAATAATATCATATGATACATAGATATCTATATCATATAACATATTGTGTGCGCCTCCAGACGATATTATGAATCACAAACGACTTTGTCGGGTTCTGCGACGTCTCTGGTTCTTCCACATCAACCTGAAGTCGACTGAACCGCGCGCTGCCTGCGGCCGGCTGCCTGCTGCCGGGCGATGGTGCCTCGCGGCAACCGGCGGCATGTCGCAGTTCATGTACTTCAGCGAGTCAAACCGAAGTTCCTTTCCCCCAATTCCTTCTCAACCATGGCTTAGATAACCCCCGCGACAGTCTCGTTGTGGAAATACAAGACACGTCAAAGAACCGACAAGAAACACTTGCGTTACAGTGTGTGTATTCACACACACACATACACACACACACACACACACACACACACACATGTGGCGCTCGCACGGTCGAGTCTCATTGGCGGGCCAACGTCTCTGGGCGGGCCAGGCAGAGTAAGGGGAGGAGCTGAGATTCCTCATGACGTCATGAGCACAGATTTCCAAATCAGCGCGCTTGAGCCTCCGTTTTTTCAAAGGCGAGCAGAACAGCTAGTGCTCGTTTTACACCAAACGCAAGTTTTAGCCACTGGGGGACCATAGGCAGGCTAGGGGAACTCATATTTATGTTAGAAAACCTCATAAATTGAGATTTTCATGTCATGGGACCTTTAAGATCTATTCAGCTCTATATGCATGCATGCACGCACACAAGAACACACACACACACACATACACACACACATAAGAACACACACAGGCGAGAACACGGACAGAAAAGAAAACACACACACACAGATACACACACACTACTGCCATGGTCCTGCCATAGAGGTCATTTCAATATTCATTCCTCCTGACACAGTTTGTTTGAAAAGCTTGCGGTTAGGGGGAAGTTGGACATACCCAGCTTAGGGTTTAACTTATCACTGCTTGTCAGCGGAGATAACGATGTGCACGTGCAAAACACATCATACAGGTGAGGATCTGGTTACTTCTTTCTTTCACTCATATGATACGACATGCACACACACACACACATGCACACACGCACTCCCACGCATCACACACATATACACACACGCACCCGAAAACTCACACACAGGCACACATCTTATACACACACACACATCCTCCTACGGGGATCTCTGACGTCATTGGGTTTGTGTTTTGTCTCACAGGCGTGTCCCGAATGTGGAGAGGACTACTGCGTGGGCTGCTTTGCCAAGTTCCACCAGAAGGGGGCACTGAAGCTCCACAGGATGGTCCCCATTCAGGTGCGCAGGGCCACGCTCGAACACTTGCCCTCTTTTCCCCTCTCTCCGTCCTGCTCCGTCACTCCTCTGGTCTTAGTCTCGGAGTCGGTTCCGCGCTTGTTTCTCATGCACACTCGGATCACACTCTGCTCCCCCTGCCCCGAGGCTCTGCCCCTGTCCATTTGCATTGGCCGTCGATTCAACTTGTTTGTTGAATATCAATAGTTCTTCTTTCTCTCTTTTATGTCTCGCCGTCTCTTCCGCTCCGTAGCTCTCGCTCTCTGTCTCTTGATCTCGCTCTCCCTGTTTCCTCTATCTCTTTAGTCCTACACCCATCAATCACATATAAGTTGGCCGTACACAATCTTAAAGTGTGTGTGTGTGTGTGTGTGCGTGTGTTTGTGCGTGTGTGTAGTTCTCCCATTAAAAATTATAGATTATGCTTAATCGCACTCATAATCAAGCAGACTCACGCACTCACTCACAAACGCCACACACAATGGCCAAAGGTATCAAGCAATGATCAATTGGACTATACAACGTTTCCATGGGCCTATTTTTTCTTAATTAAAACCTCTATTCATTTAACAATCCAAATCTATCATATTCGATGCGAGAAATCCCGCGTCGGTTGATGAGTTATGCTATTACTATTCATTATGTGAAGTTATAGAAATGTATACGGACAGATATATTCAATTACAACGCTCTATTTCAAATGAGTGTTGTTCCTAGCTCATGCATAACTAATTTGAGGAGTGTTCAACATTGGTATTTCAACATTATTCATTTCCATCAGCCAATCAAACATCTAAATCGCCCCTACTCGCACACACTGGTAGGAATTACACTTAATTGGGATTACAGCGCTCGCATCCCATTGGCTTTACTCGTTCAATTTACGACAAGTTTGTTTCAAAAGTCAATATTTGTATTCTCATGATCGTGTTGTTGTCGTACGCCGTGTTTCTAACAAGTATCTGTTTACTAATAGACCTAGGGTGTAGGCATGCATTGCTGAGCCTTCCTTCCATCTGTCTATCTCTTTATCAGTATTGCATCTAGTCCTCCAATCAGGATCCAGGTTTTCCTCATGTACGCTCCCTGATAGGGAGCACAGCATCATGAACCTGCTGCAATGCAGTATCTGGCTGGTCGTCCAATATCTGTGTGTGTGTGTGTGTGCGTGGGTGTGTGTGGGGATATGTGTGTCTGTGTGTACGTGTGCATGTTTGTGTGTGTGTGTGTGTGTGTGTGTGTGTGTGTGTGTGTGTGTGTGTGTGTGTGTGCGACTGTGTGTGTGTGTAACGGAGGTGCGCTCCGTTGCCAATGCCATTTCGTTAATTGTGATTAGTTACATAACATAAGATTATTCACGACACATTATGATTAGTAGTATTGTCATTATTAGTATTTCACAGTAGGACTCAAGCTAATATCATTCATATCTCTTTATTAGTTTTTCGGTGTGTGTGTGTGTGTGTGTGTGTGTTGCAGTGCGGAGTAAGTATGCGATCGCTTTCCCTGTGATAGAGAGCCGATGTAACTAACTAGCAGCGGAAAAGAGCTGATGCGTTTTTATGCAGCTGTGGGTCTCACTAACTGCCGCTGATGGCGTAGCAATACCACTGACCGACAGGCAAAGGGACACACACAAGTACAGGAGCTGCCATGGGACTGGCACAGTGGCAGTCACCTCAACATGTTCTCCTTCTCTCCATCTCCATTTTCTCTCTCCTCTTACCTCTCACTGTCTCTCTGTGTTTTCCTCTCATTCATCTCGTCGTCTGTGAGTATATGTATTTCTCTGTGTATTTATACAGAGTGATGGTACAGTACACGCACACACACACACACACACACACACACACACACACACACACACACACACACACACACACACACACACACACACACACACACACACACACACACACAAAAACACACACACACACACACACACACACACACACACAC
>NC_082397.1:15661811-15686811 GCF_031168955.1 Gadus macrocephalus
CCATAGCTGAATATGGTACTATGCTGATTTTACATAAGCATGTTGGTGTTCAACATCTGTTGTAGTGCAAAACATTCTAAAACTGGTGTAAAATGTTGCTGGCCATATTAATAGACGCGTTGAATGTTATCGTTTTGATTCTGGAATCCCGCACGTAAACTGGTTGCCAAAAAAAGAGCAAAGACGGACGGTTCACTTGACGGAGAAATCGTCACTTTCCTCATATCAGACAACTCGTACCTCTGGATGAAAATGAAGGCTTTCTTTTACTGTCACTTTCCTTTGTAAACCTTTAGAAATAACCTCCCGAATCCTTGTTATAAAGCTGTGTATAATCCCGGACCGCAACAGCTTGTCGGCATGTTGTTAGTGTGTGAATTTCAGCACAGTATCAGCCGAGTTGTCTCTAATTTCCACATTGTTTACTTGCTAACGTTTGTGAATAACAGTGGCTAGTTGGCAGAGTTAGTCTTTTTACACACCAGAAGAGTGTTTATCAGAGCGGAGCCCTGAATGTGACTTCACCCTTCATCTCGTCTCTGTAAACATTGGATGTTGCGCAGCATTTATTATGACGTCATTATATAAACTCTCTCTCAGCACCCCCCACTCGGACTGACTTCCCGCGTCCCTGCCCTGAACAATCTCTCGATTGATCTGTTCATCAGTGGCTTGCGGTGCGCTGAGTCTGGTTTGGTTGCTAGCCCTGACAGCTGGATGAAATTCACCCAAAATGACAGGGCTGGTCCAGAATCTGTCCTTGTTTGTTCGTGTGACGTTGGTGGTTCTGTTTTAGAATAGTGTTGAAACAATGTTTGTTTTTTCGGACTCACTGGGGCCTTTGTTGTTTCTACCTTCAGATATCCATATATTTGGTCACTCCTCTCTGCTGTTGGGTATAAAATCGCTTCGCGTGTGGTAAGACAAAGCGGGGCAAATTTAAACACGCCTAAAAGCACTTCAAAGCACATTTTAAAACTCTTCAGAGACACTTAAGGCTCTCGGCATAACTCATTATTTATGACACTTTATAGGTTAAATAGTTAATCAAATCATACAAAAAATTTAATCTAATTGATTCAGATAAAAAATGGTCGTTAGTTGCGGCCCCTTAGTTTAGATAGCTTGTGTATGTATCCCTGACATACCCACGTATTTGCGGCTTTGCTGAGGGAATGCTAAATTGAATTTTCAAACTCTCCCAAAGCTCGATAACTCAGTGGCTTGACAGGTGTGCTGGTAATAAACAGAGTGGCTGGTGATGTCTCGTGAGTGAGTGCGTCTCCCCGTCGTTTGAGTTTTTTCATTGACGGTCCCAGGCTAGTATTTTGTACCAGAAATAAAAAGTACAGAAGGAAGCCCTGATCGCTGTTGAAAGTGTTTTGGTTTACTAACTGCTGGGTATGGCTGGTGAGGGCGACGGGACAGCTGTCTTGGTTGGTCGGGTGGTTACTGAACGGCATCAAATGAATTTTGACAGCTTTCTGGTGCACACAAAGAAAGGCACATCATTTATTTTCAGCAGCCAATTTTTCGGCCAACCCCAGTAGCCGACAATAAGAGCCACTCCATGACCGAGACGTGTGTGTGTTTCTCTTTTGAGATTTGCACTATGTTTGTGTTTCAATTTTGTTGTGACCAGCGGTAGCTTGTTCTTATCCAATGTCATCTTCCTTGAAAAAGAACAAAACACACACACTACCCTTTTAAAATTTCACAATGCTTTTCCAACTATTTTGTGACCTTGCACGAATTTAAGACGTCGTTCTGGGTATGTGGTGCTGCTCCGAGAACTGGCAGGCTTTCTACTACTGTCCAATATGCGTAATATATTTGTTCCACGGGCTCTGAAGGTAAACCATGCAGGGGATGGAGGGGACCAAGGGGCGACAGACACTGAAGAGGAGGACGAGGAGGAGGATGACGGCAGCGGTGATGGCTTTGACGATGAAGATGACGAAAGAGAGATGGAGGAAGGACAGGAGGGAGTGGAGGGCATCTCCCTTCTGGACGGAGTGTATGATGAAGAGGACTCGGCCCTGGGCTTCCAAAAGGCTCTGAGGGAGTGGAGGGGCCAGGGGACAGGAGAGAGGAGGAGCAGCGGAGGAGGAGAGCAACATGACGAAAGAGGCTGGAGCCCCCCCGAGGACCCTCCAGGTGTCTCTATCATGCACGCACGCACACACACACACACACACACACACACACACACACACACACACACACACACACACACACGCACGCACGCACGCGCGCGCGCGCGCACACACAGATAGGTCTACGGGCACACTTTAAGCAAGGGCTACATTTATCCACACAGAGACACAGACACACACTGATGATGTAGCCTTTTAGGTGAAATGAGTTATCCAGTAACGAGTTACAGGAGTTTTGTTCCCTTGGTGTTACCCTTACTCAGTCACTCTCTCTCACTCTCTCACTCTAAATGCACACACTAAATGCTTAAAGCCACAGCAGGGGTGTAATCGATGGTTGTTGCGTATTGCGATAAGGAGAGCCATCTTGGGGTTGGGGAAACTAAACGATCTGGTGTGTGTGTATGGGTGTGTAGCCAGAAACCCCATCTAAAGCTCATCTGGCAATGTTTATTCCTTTGAATGTGTGTGTTTCTGTTTGCGTTTCTGTGCGTGTTCGCTCGCGCGCGCGTGTGTGTGTGTGTGTGTGTGTGTGTGTGTGTGCACACGCAGATGTGTGTGTGTGTGTGTGTGCACACAGGTGGACAAATATGTGTGCATGAATACACTATGTTTTGTATCTTTAGTCTGTGTGGGGCTGTGTATTATTAGTCCCAACCCTCTAGGTGGTTGTGTGTGTGCATACGTGTATGTGTGTGTATTGTGTGTACTACGGAGGTGTTTGTGCTTTTTATTAGGGCCTCCTATTTTCTCTGCTTTACTGCTTGGACAGACTCCGCTCCTCTCGCCCCTCGCCCCTCGCCCCTCGCCCTGCGCTGCAATTTGCTGCTAGCCCCTCAAGTCCTAATTATTTCTGTCAGACCAATGGCACCCAGGCCCAATTTAAAGCTGCCACTGTGGACTGCCTGAGTGTCTGGGGTACAATCATAACATGCTATTTTTTTTCTCAGACACGCTCTTTCTCTCTCTTACCTCTCTCTCTCTTACCTCTCTCTCACTCTCTCTCTCTCTCTCTCTCTCTCTCTCTCTCTCTCTCTCTCTCTCTCTAAATGTCTTTCTTCTTTTTATTTCTCTTTCTTTCTTTCTCTCTACTTACACAGTGCACACTTTGGCTCCCCTTTTTATTTTTTTTCTCCTCATACACAAGGAGCAGGCAGGGGAGATGATGAGGAAGAGGGTGTGTGTGTGTGTGTGTGTGTGTGTGTGTGTGTGTGTGTGTGTGTGTGTGTGTGTGTGTGTGTGTGTGAGTGTGAGTGTGTGTGTGTGTGTGTGCATATGTGTCACTCACTTCCTTTTTTCAGGTGGGGACAAGCTGAGTAGTTTTGAAGATGTTCTTTTTGTGCGGCTGGTGTCTGCCACGAGCGCTCTTCCTTTATTGTTCGATCACTCTTACTCCGTCTCTCTCTCTCTCTCTCTCTCTCTCTCTCTCTCTCTCTCTTTCTCTCTCTCTCTCTCGCTCTCTCTCTCTCTCTCTCTCTCTCGCTCCCACTCTCACTCTCACTCTTACTCCCTCTTACTCTCCCTATCCTCTTGCTCTCTCTCTCTCCCACTCCCTCTTCCTCTCCCAATCTCTCTCTCTCTCTCTCTCTCTCTCTCTCTCTCTCTCTCTCTCTCTCTCTCTCTCTCTCTCTCTCTCCACTCCCTCTTGCTCTCTCCCACACCCTCTTTTTCCCTCTCTCTCTGATGCTTTCATCTCTTGGTCTGTGACTCCTTCTGCCCTCCTGTCACCAACTTGATCTTTCTTTCTTATCTCTCACTTTCAAACACCCTCCCTTCACACTTTGTTAAACTCTCCCCCTCTTTTTTTTATCTCTCTCTCCTGCCCAGTGGCTATGGCAGCCATAGGAAACCAGGCTGGCCTTCCACTATACAGGGGACCAGAAGGAGGGGGTGGAGGAGGTGGAGAAGGTAGAGGAGGAGGTGGTGGAGGAGAAGGTGGGGAGCGAGTGCCCGTCAATGTGGTATTCCAGGACGACAGCCTCTGTTATCTTGACAGACTGCTCCTCAAGAATCACCGCAGGTACACACACACACACACACACGCACACACACACACACGCTCACACACACACACACACACACACACACACACACACACACACACACACACACACACACACACACACACACACACACACACACACACACACACACACACACCTGTTCTTTGTGATGGCTGAGCTACCTCTCAGTGTGTGTGCACAGTAGCTCTGTGGTGGGGGGCATGTTAAAAATGTGGATACCAACATGTTGATTCCTAGGTTCTGTGTTTTCTTATGCTTGTGGTAGGTGGGCTACATTGGTAAACATGGGCCCAGAGGCAAAGAAAGTCTAACACTGAAGTAATATCACAGACAGTTGAGATAGATGTGTGTTTTAGCCTGAGGACTGACGGACCAAAAGAGAGACAGACTAGTTGTCAGGCATGCAGGAAGAGACAGACTAGTTGTCAGGCATACAGAATGAGAGAGAGAGAGAGAGAGAGAGAGAGAGAGAGAGAGAGAGAGAGAGAGAGAGAGAGAGAGAGAGAGAGAGCGAGCCTAACGAGGAGGCAGACTGGAAGAGAATTTTCAGACAGAAGTTAATTATGCATAGTTTCATTTGGAGGCGGCAAACAGAAAGGTTTCAGTTGAATGAGAAATCGAAGGGATAGGCAAAAGCAGACGCATAGGTATGCTCAAAAACAGAAACAAATATAAAAACAAACCCCAACAACAGACAGCAGAAGCAGTTTGGGGGGAGAACATCGAAGAGAAGAGGGCGGCAGAGAGCAAGAAGAAAATATATCTATAAAAAATAGCCTTGTTCTCACCAAAGTCTAGCTCCAGGTGAAAACACAGCCTCCATGACACACACACGCAAACGCAGACACACACATATACTTAAACCCTCACTCAGAGACCCACACAAAAACAACAATCTCACACACAGACACACACGCATGCACGCAAATAAACCATTCCTGGAGCATTCACACTTATTTTGGGAGACGCATAGCAGACACATCGCACTTCTCTGTGCACAGTACATCTCCATCGTAGGCTCTTTCATGACTCCTCAACAGGAGCCTGAGAGTTAAAACGCTAACCTCCGGTCCTGCACACACACACGCACCCAAACACGCACACACAAACGTGTTCACACGCACACACACACACACTCACACAGACACACACACACACACACACACACACACTACCCATCTATCTTTATATCTATCAATATACACTCACTCAGAGAGAGAGAGAGAGAGAGAGAGATGCATGCAAACACACACACACACACACACACACACACACACACACACACACACACACACACACACACACACACACACACACACACACACACATTGTCTGTTGTTCATTGCCCCTCTCTGCCTGCCTCAGTGGAGCTGTAGCCCGTAGGAGCGGCCGCTGTCCAAAGCGTTTTGTCTGCACTCATTGTGTGCTGCAGGGCCTTTGCTTCAGCAGGTGCCGTACACCAACCCCCGCTCTGCTTAAATGGCTGCTTTCAGAGGAGCCCGGCGGTCAATTGGAGCGCAGGCCAGAGGAATGGAGAGCAGAGAGCAGTCACAGAGTGCCTGGCTGTCGCCCTGCTGGATTGCAGGGGAGTTTCTTGGCTCCACCCCTGGAAAAGAGTGCAGCGGAGCAATCTAGAATGAGGCAATAAGGCAGCACCGGCAGCGGGGCTTAATGGCAAAATGGAGAGGGACTGGCAAGCATGGTGGGGAGAGAGGGAGAGAGGCAGAGAGAGGGAGAGAGAGGGAGAGAGAGGGAGAGAGAGGTACAGAGAGAGAAAGAGGGAGAGATGGAAAACGATTCCAGTTGTTCTGGTAGGATCACAGGGTGAGAGGGAAGGATGTGAAAAAGCATTTATTCGTGTGTGTGCGCGTGCGTGTTTTGTTTCAGAACACCAATCAAACTGCATCGACTGAATGCAGACCCCGGCCTCGATTCAACATCGCTGGCTCACACTCAGGACGGGGGGGCGGACCGCACCCTGACTGGTGAATCTCACACACACACACACACACACACACACACACACACACACACACACACACACACACACACACACACACACACACACACCTATACACACACACACACACACACACACACACACACACACACACACACACACACACACACACACACACACACCTATACACACACACTGCGATATACACACACACACACACACACACACTCACACATCTACACACGCATACAGAATCTCAGCAGGTAACCGCCATGACCTGATAAGCCTTGACAAACGCATGCACACACTGTATCTCCATGATCCCCTGTTCGATGCTGTAAGGAATGCTGACACATCACCTTCTGATGCGTGTGTGAGTTCTACACACTCACGTCTTAACTCCCTGCTGAGACTTTGACAGACGATCCCAGGACAAAGTAATAGTTAATGGATAAGGACAGGGTAGCACACGCACACACACTCACTCACTCACTCACTCACTCACTCACTCACTCACTCACTCACTCACTCACTCACTCACTCACTCACTCACTGATAGACACAAAAAAATACTGACTCACTGATTAACACACACACACGCACACGCACACGCACACACACATCCACACAAACACAAAGGCAGCGGGTCAGCTATATTGGTGCCTGCCCATCCATCCATGGCTGTGTGACGGGTAATCACTGACTGTGATTGTGTGGGTAGGGGGTCTGTTAGAGACAGCTCACGCCTGACAGGGTGAGCCCTGCCTGGAGCTGGGCTAGGGATTGGTGGTGGTGGTGCTGGAGGTATGTGTGTGTGTTTGGGGGACGAGGGGGGTTGTGATGGGTACAACCAGAGAGAGTGTGTTGGTCTGTGGCCTGGAGTTGTGGGGGCCTACAGCTCATCAGTCAGGGGAGTGTGCAGTGTGTGACCGGCCCCCAGCCGTGCGGGCTGTCAAGTGGGACGGACGGACTGGGGGTTATCTCTTCCCTCCCACACGCAGCCACTCGCACGCAAGCACACATACATACACGCACACCTGCGCACCCACACACACGCACACCTACACGCAAACACACGCACCTAGACACACACACACACACACACAAATATACACAAACGCACGAAAACACACACACACACACACACACACACACACACACACACACACACACACACACACACACACACACACACACACACACACACACAGGGATGCCCCCTCCCTCCCAAGGCTGTGAATATCCTCCCATCGCATTTCATATTTCACTGCCTTACTGCTCCTGCATCATGGAGCCCTTGCTGGAGCCCGACGCACACTGACACGTCTTCAGGGGCCGCCGTTCCCGTCCAGCACGTCCCCTGGCGCCGAACCAGGCTTCATTTCTTTAACTTTTGGTTTCTCCGCAACGGTGGGATCAAAGGTCATCATTTCTCGGCAGCCCCAGTCGCTTAAAGGGACACGCAGAGATGTATGTAGGTCGTACAGCGTACCACAGGCCGTACAGCGTACGGCCTGTGGTAACAAGATTCAGACAAGTCGTTTCACGGGACTTTCGCGGGAATTGACAGATATGTTGGCGTTTCACTTATATCAGATGAACAAACGTCATCATAAACACGCCCTTCATTACTTCTGCTTACCCTTTACATCAAACATGACCATGTTTGATGTAAAGAGTCAAGCAGAAGCAGTTGTGGATTTACATACTGACATGGTTTGTCTTTGGGAGTGTGTTGGTCCCTGTCCATTGCTGCGATGATGCTCTGAATCCAATCTTCCTTTGTTAGATCTTATCCAACACACTTCTCCCCTGCCAGTTGCACTTGTTCTTTGCAGTCGTTTGTTAATTAGAGACTTAATTATATTTTACTCACACTGATAAACTAGTTCATTGGAAAGCTATTAAAGGGCTATTCCCCCACAAAAACAAAAAAAAACAACACTATTCACGCAAGATTGACTGTTGAGAGGGCTTTGCATAGCTTACTAATCAAGAAATGTTGTCAAACTTTGTTAGGTGACGCAGTGTTTAGAGCCGTACAATGTGACTCGACCCACATGTAAATTAGGCCAAGAGTCTTCTGCACATGCTTCAGTTGCTCGGCGCAAGTTTTCTGGAACAGTGGAATGCTGAGACCTGTGTGATTTGTTCAAATTATGAAGGCCATACACACATTCACAGAAAATAAAGACCTGAGATTGTGTGCTATCTGCCTGGCACAATTTGAAAATAATACTTCAAATAAGTATACCTAAATTAAATAACAAACCCTAAATTCATTCATCCTTTAATTGTTATATCACTTATTCATGCTGTTGCTGAAGTAATCCTCCAGATATTTATCACGTCTGCTTCATTCCAGATGGGACATTACCAAATTTTAAGTTTGACTTTAAATCCCAATTAGTTCAATTCAACCAGAATCATCTGAAAGATTTATACACACAAGTAACCTTTCATATTTGAAACAAATTGATTCCCATCCTATCATTTGTCAAGCAAAATGAATATTATTTAGCTCATTTAGCTTTTTAGGTGTCCTTCACATTCATTTTAAGTTGAAGCACCTTGAGTCTGCTTCGTGCATAAAAAGTGCTACATAAATGAAGTTCCCTTGCCTTGCCTGAGTTGCCATTCCACTGCTCCCTTCCACGCACCGGCCTCTTCTGAGACATTGAAGACATCCACACCAGTCATTACCCTCATCAGCAACAGTCTTTTTAATTCACCCCTGATGAATAACTGATGTTCCAGTTGTTTTGTGGTGGGAGGCAGATGTTGGGACCTGTCACTCATTTCCCCCCCTGCGGTGGTGGATGTGTCTCCCTCAATGTCAGGTGATAGGCAGTTCCTTCCACCTGCTCCTCCCCTCACCCTACACCCAGGTTCCTGTGTGTGTGTGTGTGTGTGTTTGTGTGTGTGTGTGTGTGTGTGTGTGTGTGTGTGTGTGTGTGTGTGTGTGTGTGTGTGTGTGTGTGTGTGTGTGTGTGTGTGTGTGTGTGTGTGTGTGTGTGTGTGTGTGTGTGTGTGTGTGTTTGTGTGTGTCTGTGTGTGTGTGTGTGTGTGTGTGTGCATAAGTATGTGTGTGATCCATGAATAATGAAAGCTGTTTTTTCTGGAACTATGTAGCGGCAGGGGCACCCCGTCTTAAAAAACGAATTTCCCTGAGCTGTCAGACTCATGTGGCGACGTGATGGAGGGGTGGTTAGCATAAGTGTATGTGTGTGTGCGTCTGTGTGTGTGTCGTGTACAACCATAGATGAAGGAGGAGGTAAAAGTCTGACTCTTTCGCCCTAGGTGGGAGAAAGAGTGAAGAAGAGTGAGAAAGAGCGATTAAACTGAGAAAGGATTAAACTGAATGGACGAGAGAGAGACAGTTTTTGTAGACCGATTCATAAAGTGGAATCTTTGGATGTACATAAAGGAGCTTGGATCTTAGTATTCAATGGGTGTATGCATCAATGTGTGTGTGTGTATCTGTTTGCTTTCAACAGCGGAAGATGAGGACTTCCGACGCTACTATGCATCATTGTTTGCTGTCCCCACCACTAGGGGCAGTGTGGGACCCACAAGCAACTCCCCTGTGTCTTGCCTCACCATAGAAGTGCTGAATGAGGTCAGAACCAAAGAGTCCCCCATTAAGCCTCGTCTCCAGCCCAGTACATAACCTGTCTTCACTAGCATACTACATTTAGACATAGAGACCCAGAGGTACATATGCACACAAGCCAACGGGAATAGTGGAGGATTATTCTCATCCTCACCTTTTATTTCCTCAGCTACAGAAACAGTTTTCTTTTTCTGGTTTCATCCACAGAGTAGCGAGGAGTTACCAGAAACCACTGGTGGTGAACCAACCATCGACCGCAGCGCAATGTGAGAAGCTACACATCATCCTGCCCTGGCACACACACACGCACGCACGCACGCACGCACGCACGCACGCACGCACACGCACACGCACACGCACACACACACAGACACACACTTGTGCACATACATTGAAACACACTCCCTCACCGACCTTGGCATGTAGAGAATCCACAGTTGAATTGCATCACATGAGTGTTTTTTGTAGAGGTCGCTGCTGCGACGGCTTGATGCGATTAGCGTAGGAGCACGCAGGAAGATTCAAAAAAGCCCGTCTCGAGGGACATAAACTAAGGGAGACGCACGGAGGGAAGGGATAATCAAGCCTAGAAAGCACAGGCAGAACGGGCTGCTGCGCAAGGATTTCTTTGAGGGCTATCGATTCCGTGAACAACTCGGAGACCTTCCCCTCTTTTATTATTGATCGCAGCCTTGATTCAGTGCTCTGTAACTTATCGCTGTTGTAGTCTGTGCTGCCTGAGAGATATTTTTAGATAAACACCAACACTGACAGCCGCTTGACCGCGGTTTGTTTCGGGAAACACCAAAACAACATTCTCCAAGGGGGGTAGTTCTCAGAGAAAACACCCGCAACCCCACATTTGCAGTATGAAGGAAAAAATCCTTTCGCAAATGCTACACACTTCATAACATCATCGTACTTCTCTCACTCAGGCGTCCTTCCGGGCAATGTTGCTCCAATAAAGAAAGTGAAGCAGGCGCCCCGGTCGGCCCCCTGCAGCTTCACTCTTTTACCTCTGGTCGGTCGGGACCTGCAAAGCACTCGTCAGCGTCAGCAGATTCTACAGAATACAGAAGTCTTCGTACACAGCTTTCTACAAAACGTAAGCTCACACTTCAGCAAAACAACAGTGAGTAGCGATTCATTTTAAGATTTGTGTCTGCAACGGTGCTTAAGTCTGGCAAAAATACAAATCAACCCAGGCGGCTGCGGCATATAAATGGGGTCCCTTAAGTTGCAAACAATCCACCCATAACATCTGAATGAATATAAGATGATCCCTCGCTTTGACATTCTGGTCGTTGTACATTTTTCATTTGATTCCAGAACAAACAAAACAGAACCAAATCTTATCCAAAACATGCACGTTTTTCTTTATTTTTTGAGGTGACATGACGTATCTTGTCACCGTGATAAATAAATACATTCCTTACTGTGTTTTTCATTTCCGGCATGGCGTTAAATCCTGCGTGCCAAGTTTTCCATTTGATTGTGTGCATTGTTGCTCACCCCCTGCAATTCTTATCATGACAGAGTTCTCGTCGTCGCACGGCCCTACAGGCGCTTATCCGAGGGCGGCCGAGACGACTACAGAGTCGCCCCGGAGACCTGCCTCAACGTCACGAGGGTCCCCCATTCCTCCCAGCGCCAGAGTCCACGAATCACAGGCCCCCGCGCCGTCGTCTCCCACCGCCTCCCTGCGTCTCTCCAGCCGATCCCTCCCCCCCTGCCCCGCCGCCTCTCCCCTCTGTCCCAACACCCGGGGGTCGCCTCCCCCCACCCACCTCTCCCTTCGCTCCACCTTCACTCTGACGCCGTTGACCTCCGTCGACGTAGCTCTTCTTCCCGGGCTTGACCCGGAGACTCTTCCCCCGGCGGCGGCGGCGGCGGCGGGCGTAGAGGGGCCGGCGTCCCGGGCCGCCTCGTCCCTCAGAGGGTCCGCGGCCTCGGCCCTCTCACCCGGGCGATGGCGCTCCACGCACCCCCTGCCCCCTGTCCCCCCGGTTTCATCCGATCCAGAGGAGCGCCCCCCCACCGTCACCTCACCGCCAACCGGGGGGCCTCCCTCCCACCTCCCTCCTTCCCCCGAGGTACAAACCCCCAGCCCCAGTCCTCCGAAGCGGTCATCGCCCTCACCCCTCCCGCCCAGCGGCCTCACGGACCAGGGAGGCAGGCCAGTCAGCCAGGGGGGCCGGAGGTCAAGCGGCTCGTCTGTGAACCACCCGCCCGCTCCGGCTCCTTTCACACCGGGGACCGCTGCTGAACCCTGGCGGGTCCGCACGTCCACACCTGATCCAGAGGATCCATTGGTTTCCCGTCCCTCTGACCTCGCGCGCGGGGGCCGAGGTTCAAGCCTTCCGTCCTATCCAGATCTACACTGTTTCCAGGACGATCCCCCGAGCCGTGATAGTGGCAGACCCGGAGGCTTCATCCAAACAGACGAGGAGACATCTGGAACTGGGGGTATGTCATTGTGTGTCGGGGCGAGTGTGTGTGTGCATGTGTGTGGGTTTGCATGTGTTAACAAGGTTTTTCTCCGCCTTTAAGTTTGTACGTGAATTTAGGTATGAATTGAGGATTGATATGGATTTGAGGTTACGGTTCGGTCATAATTGAATTTAGTGATGGGAAGGTTGTATTTGCCTTACGCAATGAACGCTGATCAAAAGAATAAATGCATATTGTGTGCGCTCACACAATATGTAGCATAACTCCTGCTGTGTTTTATTTTTCATTTTGTTGCTTTCTTCGCCTGGGAGTCTCGATTAAAAGCCGTTGTTTACAGGAATAAAAGGCTGGGGTTTAGACAACAGAAGCAATCTGTGCCAAGCTGTCAAAGCCAATTTATGGTCCATGAATTTAATAAAAAAATAAATACATTATTTACAAAAGTTAATACCTTACATAACGCTGCAACATATTGCACTATGAGGAATAGCCATGTTATTTCCCTATACACACATATGTCTCCAAAGGTTTGCAGGTAATGAAGTTCTGGTCACCAATAACACTGACACACTCACACAAACAGACACACACACACACACACACACACACACACACACACACACACACACACACATAGTGTGTGTGTGTGTGTGTGTGTGTGTGTCACTTTGGGCACTTTGGGCCAAAAACACCCAAGAGAACAGTTCCCTCATCAATGGTTTCTTGGAATGTGTTTCTCCGAAAGAGTGATAGCCTTTTTTACTTAATGAACAGGGAAAAATTCCTCAGAAACAAACGTCTCCAGAATATGCATGTATTAAAGAATGCACACCCACTTATCATAATCCCCCTCATCCGCGAACAGCCATTCGCTACACTATTTTACACTTGGATTAAAAAGTACAACTCCAGTATAATTGAATTGTCTAAATACATGGGATATCTTAGTCAAAGGACTGGGCCTAAGCTCGTCTTCACTGGTCAATGTAGGTTGAGTATTATACACGTTTTTTCATGGGGTGAATGTTAAAGGAATATGCCATCGTGGCAGATTTTTTAACCTGCGGGAAAACGTTATTGTTCGTGAGGCGTAACGTGGCGAACTCATTTTGTTTTCACAGAAGACGAGATTCGCTTACGTTAGCCAACACAAAAAAATATAGAAAAACGTTCCAGCAGCCCTAGTTTTACACACGCACACACAGACATACACATATACACGCACACACACACCCGCACACACATACACACACACCCACCCACCCGCAAATACCTACATAAACACACACACGTTTGCAAATAACCACACACACACACACACACTCACACACTCCCAAACATGCAGCCAAAGACCAATTGTTTCTAATTGCACGTTGTTGTTTTGGCTGATTTTGTATTTGTCTAGCAGCGCTTAATATGAGGGAATGGGAACTCAATCATCGCCAAGGTCGCTCGAGAACAGCATTCCGGGTTGTCTTTTGACAATAGAGCTAGGACACGTTGGTTTACCGACGCTAAGCAAGTTAAACCAAGGACAGCCCGGCATTAGGAACGACCGAATCCAACTCAATTTGAGAGGTTATTTTCTTTGGGGAAGGTTTGTAAACACATTTAAACTTGGTTCAATGGTGGCAACTTGCTTTCAGGTTCACTTCCTTCCATCCAAACAAATGTCCCATCACTACGCAAGAGGCGACAATGTAGAAACGGAAAGAGTCCCAGGGAGCCCGAGGCCTTGCATACAGAGTGACGTCCTGCTGGGTCGTAGTGGAAGGCTGTCTGAGCCAGGCTTTCGGACAGTCTTTGGTGTGTTTCCGTAATGTCTTCTTTTCTCGCCTGCAGACGCCGAGGATGACATGTCTATCGACAGCCTGGGACTGACGCTGCATGACGGAGCCTCCTCCGATGAAGACGAGATGGAGGAGGACGGTGGGGGGTCAGGCGAGTGGCGGTTGAGGGATGAGGACCTCGTCCGCGCCTCTATCGCAACATCAGAAGGTTCCCTGGTTCCTGAGGGCTCTGGATCAGAACAAGAGCCAGACGCAGAGACAGGCGAGGCCGGGTTCCAGTCAAAGCCGTCCAGGGTCAGTTTGCTCACCCCCTCCTCCCCTCTGTTCCTCTGCCATGTTCCCATAGTGGAAAAAAAAATGAATCACTTTTTTTGTAATGTTGTCTTATGTTTTGTTGGTAGACGGAATTGTCTGCTTCCAACTTTGGAAGCAGCTAGATGATTTTAACAATTTGAACAAAACAACAGGGCTGAGTGACATTTTGTTGCTAAACAAGCCTAGCAATTGATTTCCACATAACTAACTGATACTGATACTGAGCTATTTCACTGCGAAAATGAAACGCTCCTGAATAACACAAAACAAGACAAAAAATATATATATATATCATGAGCAGACAGCATAAAACACGAAGAAGTGTTCACAAAGGTTTACTCCTATGAAAAAAATTCAATAGAATAAAATTGACCGGTGTGACCGTATCCAAATGGCATAGCACCAGCAAAAATGAGTACACGTAGTGTGTTGCCATCACTGCTAATTGCCTTTGATATCTCATCTACGGCTCCGAAACACCCAAGGCTATCGCGTTGAAAGCATTACCTTGCCAGCGCAGAGAAAGAAAAGAGCAGACAGGCATTGAGACAGAGGGAGGGATTAAGAGTTAGTTTTAAAAAAAAGGAAATCACAGATGGAATGCTCCTAAATGACCTATTCCGATTCCTGAGAGCTTCAATCTCTTTTTCTCTGGTAGACTTTGTATTACTTCTTTCTCTGCTCTCTTTATCTCCTTCCGTATAGTACTCTGTCACCCTCTCTCTCTGTCTCTCTCTGTCTCTGTGTCCGTCTGTCTCTCTCTCTTTCTTTCGCACTCCAAAACAGAGAAATACAGATGGAAGAAAACATGCTGTGATACAGCAGCAGATAAAGAAAAGTGGGAGCAGAGAGTGAGAGGAAGAGAGAGATTTCTCCTTTCCATGCAACTTTTATCCCTCCTCCATCTTTCTTCTTTAACTCGTTCATTGTGAGTCAACTCTCTCTCTTCCTCTCTCTGTTGCTCTCTTTCTTCCACTCTCTGTTTTCTGCTGCTTTAATTTTCATCATGAGGGATTCGGGTCTCCAGGAAGACAATTTAGCTATGCAGTTCTCTCTCTCTCTCTCTCTCTCTCTCTCTCTCTCTCTCTCTCTCTCTCTCTCTCTCTCTCTCTCTCTCTCTCTCTCTCTCTCTCTCTCTCTCTCTCTCTCTCTCTCTCCATTGTTGTTCTTTTTTCGCTTCTCACTCTTTTCTTTCCCCCCCCCCCCCTCCTCCTCCTGGTCCTTCTCCTCCACTCATTCTTTGCGCTCCGTCCCTCGTGGTAACAAACACAATACTCCCTAAAGCCCCAATGCCCCCCCCCCCCCCCCCTCTCCCCCCCCGTCTCGTTTGATTCTGTGTCGCGTTTCCCCGAGATCAGTGTCCTCCGCCGTCTCCTGGCGCTACGGCTAGCATGCTAATGCATCCGATCTAATCTCAACAGTGCCTCCTCCCCTCCCCACCCTCGACTCCGCCGGAAAGGGGTGTGTGTGCTTGTGCCTGTGTGTGTGCGTGTGCATGTGCGTGTGTGTGTGGGAAGGCTGGATCGGGTTGGCCGTGGGGTTGTGAAGGCGAGGTGAATTGGGGGGCACTCTTTAACTGGAAGTCCAGCGTCTAAGTTTTCCCGGGCAGCTCTGCCGGCTCGGGGGGGGGGGGGGGGGGGGGGGGGCAGTTAATTGAAAACCAATGGGGGGCAGTTAATTGAAAACCAATTCATCCCACGGGAAACAATGAAACCTAATGTGTGTGTGTAGTTAGAGTGGTGGATGGTTGTTTTGGGGCCGTGTGTCTGTCTGTCTGTGTGTGAGTTTTACTCTCCAGGGAAGATACCCTATTCTTATTCATTCAAGCTGGTCGACGGACAGGAAAGCACTCTGGCTGTTTATTTTTGTATTCAACACTGACTTACCTGGTGTGATAGAGGTTGAACTCGCATTGAATGTTAATTAACTCTACATTTGAATACATCGGGTTGTGGCGGCAGCCACGGGCCCTTAAGCTCCATGGCTGGCTCGTTGATTCCTTGCTCCCCCATACCTTATTCGTCCACGCCTCTTTTCATGTCTCCCTCTGATCTCCACTCAATGGATCTCTCAGGTGGTCACTCCTCCTGGGCACAGTGGGCCTACTTCACACAAAAAGTATTTTGCTAATATTCAGATCGATTTCACTGCAGAAAATAAAATGTAAAACTAACGATTATGATGCCAAAAATAGCAACGTTGATGCAGAAAAGCGGTAGAGGCATCGATCGGATATTGAGCTTGAATGAGCTGGCCCTTCATAACCGATGTGGGGAAACACTGCGCCAATCAATCAATGTCGGGCTAAATTTCCCTTTCTCCTTCTCCAACTCTCTTTGTGTTGCGTTCAACGTGGCGGTGTCCTGCGTTCTCCAGGCGCTGCAAGCCTTGGCCCAGAGAGCTTCCTCTGGTCAGGAGCGGCGTGGCGGCGGCCTGGATGGGTTCCTGACTCTGGGTTTGGACCTCCAGTCCACCAGCTACGGCGGTCCTCCGGAACACACAGAGCCCAACGAGGAGAACCAGCGGGACCCAATGCAGCCGCCGGGCCCAGACACATTCCACACAGGTGGGTCAGGAATGTCCTGTGGTCTCCGTCTCTTATCTTGTGTGTGTGTTTACGAATATATATTTACATTGTGTTGTTATATTAACATATCTAATATATACGTATGCATATGTACATGTACAGTGTTTATACACGTCGATCTATATATGTGTTTGCAGGTGTATTTGTAGATGTATAGAGGGATTATCAGTCTACGTCACTCTACGTCACTCTCCGCTCTACGTGCATGTCGTTGGCAGAAAGAGACGAGAGCGACAAGAGCCGCAATCATGTCTTGTTGTGCGGTTGGTTGCACAAACCCTTTTAATAAGACTGATTATCCCATTTATTCTACTTCTTGCTTCTACTTCTTGCTAATAATTATGCTTTTTCATATTCGTATTGCATGCTTATTAAATGTATACTCTGTTTGAGTTCATATCCCTCAAAAAGTAGTCCCCTTTAATTATGATCGATCAAACATGTTTTTGACACCTCGAAGGGCATTATCCCGCTTATACAATGGTCACTTGCCAAAGAAAATAAATAAAGATCATTCATTTATATTTTCAAGCGTTTTACAATCCAAATATATATTTTTTCACATAAATAGGATGGACCATGGCTAAAACTTGGCAACGGAGAGCTAACGTTATGGATTGTACATATTTATAATTTGAAATTCGTCCAAGCCTTTATGCCACGGATACTCTAGGGTCTATAGCATGTTACCTCGTTGTCTGATTACAGTTTAATTCATTTTTCACAATTTACCAGCTCTCGTTTTGAAGAATAATCACCTCACCATTCATTTCAACGGGAATCGCGACGGTCTATAATTTCAACATAAAGTGTACATATTTATAATTCGAAATTCGTCCCAGCCTTTATACCACAGATACTATAGGGTCTATAGCATAACCACATTTTCTGATTACAGTTTAATATAATAGAAAGCTGACAACATCGCTAATTATCACCGCAACTGCAAACTAACCACACAGAGATAACCATGGCAACCGGTCAAACAAATTGTATTATTGCCATCTTTCTGCATGCGCATCCGCCGTGTTGATAAACAAATAATCCCCCTATAGATTCTCAGATCAAACTTGCCTGAGAAAGTGCCCTGCTGCTGCAGATTCGATTCTGTAGATTACCTCTGTGTCAGACTTGCCTGGAGATACTTTCCAATTTGCAAACGTTATTCATATCACAAAGGCCTCATAATGGGATTTAGAACAAATATGTAAAAGCGTAGAGCTTACAAGAGAGATGAAAATGAGTTTTACACCCAGAGGAGCCACGGCTACTCTGTGGAAGTGAGGGAAACGGGACAACCCCGGATAATTTACTGCCGGTGGTCCGAGGGGATGTTTCCTAAAATGCCTTCGTTTTTGTGGTAGGGTTGTGTGTGTTTGCCTATTGTGTCTGTGTGGTATACCAATGCGTCTGTGTTTGCCTGGATTCTGTATCCGTTTCCTCCCAAATTTGAGTGCATTTGTGCAGAATATGACGGTTTTTCAGCTACGTTTTATACTAGCTTGTACAATGGCAAATACTCCCAAGGAAGCACAACATTCCAGTATTGTTGTGTCATTTTGTCGCCGTTTTCTTTCTACATCTTCTGCTCAGAGCTGTAGACAGAGCTGTCTTTGGCATTTGTGTGAAACACTTAGCCGACCTCAACTCCTTTACCTACACAAACCGACACAAAGTCACACCTTGTTGGACGTCTGCCAATCTTCCCTAGCATCACGTGGCCCTGGCTAAACCGAATCCTCGTTCAACAAGTGATGCCGTGTCCAACTGTAGACCTTGCACTTTCGGATGTCACCAGTGACATGGAGAATTTTAATGGATTTGATTATTTGTAACCCTACAGAAGACAATTCAAATTGCATCTTCCCCGATCCACTGATATTTGGTACTTGTGTTACATAACTCAATACAAATGTGTTGACCTTGCAGTGTTGTCCAAGGTGTCCCTCACCTGACCTCTACCATGTGGATGCGTACATAGCACAATCTCTAGATGACAATATGCAGCTTTACACGTTGCCGTCCTACTATCTTTGTAAGGAAAGAACTATGGAGGTAGATTTGTGTCTTTATAATGCAATCAAACAAATTAGGTTTGAGAGCAAAACTATCGACACTGCAATCAAAAAATGTTTTATTGCAAGTAAAATAAAGTTGATAAAAAATTATTAATGGGAATCCAAAAGTTTTGTTTGTAAATCCAAAAGTATTGTTTGCGAATCCAAACGTTTTGCTTGCGAATCCAAAAGTTTTGCTTGCGAAATCAGCTCAACAGCAAGCAAAGCTTTTGGATTCGCAAGCAAAACTTTTGGATTCGCAAGCAAAACTTTTGGATTCGCAAGCAAAACTTTTGGATTCGCAAACAAAACTTTTGTTAAATTTTTTGATTACATTTATTCCAGTGCAATAATTTTTTTTTGGATTGCAGTGTCGATAGTTTTGCTCTCAAATCTATTTTTTTATTGCTGTGTGGAAAGTTTTGCTCTCAAACCTATTCTGTTTGATTGCATAATAAAGACACAAATCTACCTCCATAAAGAACACTTTAAATAAAATGCAAACCACCATTTTTTTTATATGGGTATCATCAAACAAATTGTATGTTAGGTGATCTTTTGGGTTATTAAGGCTAGAAACCTACAGTCTATAAAATAAATGTTTTGATATTATACAGAAAAATGTATGTCGTCTTGTTAAAAAATTCAATGCATCTCAATTGTTCATATGTATAGAATATGTGTATATAGGTTTTACAACTAATCGTTTTAATTTGAAGTAGCCACCCACCCATACAGGCCAGTTTAAGGCAGATCTCTTGGTTGATCTGGTTAACTGTTGCCCCTTTACTCAACCCTCACATCAAACCCTGTAGATCCTTCCAAGCGATTCCTCTTCGTGGTTTCCCTCAGTGGACTCCCTTCCTTCATCATTAGTACAAGGATATCCAAACATTATGATAATATCTTTCTGCCCTTTCCTTATGTTTGCACTACCAACATGTTTGCCGTTTCACATGTAGAGGCCAGTGGGAGGCTTATTGTGTTCTAAGGGTAATCATTTTCATCTGCAGAGGTGCAGCCAGGAATCTTGGTAGAATTCATTGTGCAATTACTCTATAATCGTATAATATAATAGCACAGACTACTGCACACCACTGCTGTTGTGGGGATTTTTCCAGGTAGAGGAGCTTGTTTTTTCGCCTATCGCCTCCCATTGGACCTTGCACTGTGTGCACATCTAGACAGCTTATAATGAAGCAATTTGTATTAACTTATTAATATTGATTACATCATTCAATATGAACATGTTTAGATACGTCAGTGGGCAGATAAAACCTGTGGGTGCTTTGCCAAGAAGTGTTTCGGTTATCATCGGCTTTTCAATGCCTTGTGCTTGATGAAGTGCAAAACCTCTCAAGCCAAGGCGTTATTGTATGGTATCAATTAGCGTTGTATAGACGTCTGTCTTTTAGGGCTGGGCGATAAACCGATTTTATCGATTAATTCGAGTGTGTAGCTCACGTCGTCTTGTTTAAATGAAAGTCGGTTTTCTCTTCAACATCCGCAAACGCTTCCCTCTCAGCTCCCGTAGTTCGGAATGGGTTCAGCCCTCCCCCCGCACAGAGCGTGCATTTACCAAAGTGATACACAAACATGGCAGCGAGTGTGACAAGTTGTATACCACAATTTATTCATGTATGAGGTAAACATAGTTTTGAGGTAAACATAGTTAATTTGTAATATATCTGTGTGGTTTAATAATTAGTCGATCTGTTGGTTATTCGTCGATCTGTTGGTAATGCCTCGGGGCTCCAGTAGGGGGTTTGCGCTCCACTTCCTCATTCAATACAGACGAGTGAAGGAAAGAGTTGCGTGTGTGTTTTTCCTCATTCTTCTCCCTTTTTTAAGGTAATTACCGTTTGCAAAACACTGTATATTTATGACCAGTGTTGAAAGTTTGAATGTTATGTTGGCACTTTATCAGAAGTCCTCTTATCATTAGTAATATTTTATGTTTACAGAAATATTAAATTTTTAATTTTTTATATTTTATATATTTTACATTTTATGTTATGTTACAGGTTACACTGTTTACAATGGCAGGGCCTGCCATAATGCTTTTTTATGCAAATCGATATAAATCGGAAATCTGATTTTAGGCCATATCGCCCAGCCCTACTGTCTTTACTTCTGTATGCCTTCGCAGAATTTCAAAATACCGTATTTTCCGCACTATAAGGCGCACTTAAAAGCCTTTAATTTTCTCAAAAAACGACAGTGCGCCTTATAATACGGAGCGCCTTATATATGGCGAACACACGAACAATGGCCCCGTCCACACGGAGCCGAAATGGGCGAAAACTATCCGATTTCGTTGTATGCGGTTCAGGGATATCTCCGTAAAGACAGTCATTTCGAAACCGCATCGAGCTGTAGAAACGCTGTGGTAAATATTCAATGCGCTGGTTCTCCACAGAAAGGGTGGAGCGCATCAAACCTACGCGGCGTGCGCGCTGAATACAAACATTCAGTCGCGAGGAGATTCAACCTTTTAAATTGAGCAGAAATAACGTAGCTAACGTTTGACTTAGCGGTATCAGACTGTGTTTCTTTTATGTGTTTACAACTGAACAAGGCTGGGAGATATTGTTAATATGTACATTAACGTTTGAACATCGTTACCATGGGAGTGAATGGAGTTGTCAGAACGCTTAATAAAGTTTGACTTTATCTGACTGTTTTGTTGACATTCCCTTTAGCACAGCTCGGTCTAGTGGATGCATAACGCAGTTATCAGACTGCAGTCAAACGTTGCAGTATTTTCTATTCTAAATTCTAAATTCTAAAATAGGCCATTCATTGAAGGTGCGCTTTATAATCCGGTGCGCCTTATAGTGCGGAAAATACGGTAAGTACTTTGTCATTATGCTTTTCCCAAAAATCGATATTTTCCAAGGACAGTTAATGAAGCTCTATTATAGGGGTGAGGTGTGACTCCTAACACCTAGTTATTGGTCACCCTACTTGGGAATGTAATGCGAGTGCAGAGTTATTGGGCACTCGTTTGGCTACCTAGACAGGTGCTAAATGTCCTCCACCCATTAAAGAACACATTGGATTTAAAGGAACATCATTTTCAGATGCTATGCACACCTTGATAACCCTTAAAGATACAATTAGAAGTAATTACGTTAACATTCTGTTGTCAAAAACTTTGAATCAATAAATAAGTAAAGCAGTGCTCTGTCTGCACCAGCCCTCCAGCTTCTCTAAGAGGGCCCCCGGGATCCGGACCCACACCTCCAAATTGGATCGGACCTAAGATAATGGCTTCTCAGAAGGGAAACAGACAGTGTAATTTCTGCAGCCACATGTTGCTCAATGCACTGCCTAGCAGCGTCCGAGACTGCAGCATTACAAGAGGTTCACACAGAGGTTACTGTTTTGATTGTGCACAGGTTTTTATTTTCATTTTTTTTTTTTTTTATAATTCAAAGTTTAGTTGCTCAAGTAGATTGCTTTAACCCGGAATGATCTCATCAAAGGGGGCTCCCTTTTGGCAGCACCCCCCCCCCACCGCGCGCCTCCTCGTCTGCTGCTGGTTGGCTTTGAGGAAGCCGCCCATCCCCGGGTTTTTTTGGCTCACTCTGGAGCCAGCGGCGGCTAAACGAGACTGACAGAAGAGCCTCCCGCTAGGACGCTGCACCCCCCCCCCCTCCCCCCATCTCACCCCCTTCCCTCCATCCGGTTCTCTCCCCTACCCTCCCTCTCTCCTCCCCTATCTCCTCCTCTCTTCCCTCTATCTCCTCCATCCCTCTGTCTCTCCCTTCCTTCCCCTCTCAATCTCTCCCTTCCTGTCTCCCCCTTTCTCCTCCCTTCCTATCCCCCTCCCTCTCTCCCCCTCACTCTCTCTCGCTCCCTCCCGCCGTGTCTCTCTCTCTCACTCCCCACTAACTCTCACCCTCCCCACCTCACCCTCTCTCCTCCCTCCCCACCTCACCCCCTTCCCTCCCTCCCCGTCTCCCCCTTCCCTCCATCCGGTTCCCCCCCTACCCTCCCTCTCCCCCTTCCTCCCTCCCTCTCCATCTCTATCTCCCCTTCTCTCCCCATCTCTCTCCCTCCCTCCCCTCTCACTCTCTCCCTCCTCCTTCCCTCTCTCCCTCCTCCCTCCCTCCCCCCTCACTCTCTCTGCCCCTCTCTCTTCCTCCCTCCTCACTCTCACCCTCCCTATCTCCCATCCCCCCCTCTCCCTCCCTGCACGCTGCAGCCAGACGCTCGAACAGCGAGTTGCCTCCACTGCCGTCGTTAAAGCGGCAAAGTTAATGAGGGAGAAAGGTTAGAGAGGGGGAACATCACCTTGACAACGGCCCACATCGTTTATGCCCCGCCATCGCTCCATCTGTCTCCTGTTTTTATTTTTGTATTTTTTTTGGGAGGAGGTTGTTTTTTCTCGGCACGGCTACGATCCAACAGGTTTTATACCTTTTCACCTTTCTTGTCCTTCCAATCTCTCTCTCTCTCTCTCTCTGTCTCTCTCTCTCTCTCTCTCTCTCTCTCTCTCTCTGTCTCTGTCTCTGTCTCTGTCTCTGTCTCTGTCTCTGTCTCTCTCTCTGTCTCTGTCTCTGTCTCTGTCTCTCTCTCTCTCTCTCTCTCTCTCTCTCTCTCTCTCTCTCTCTCTCTCTCTCTCTGTCTCTGTCTCTGTCTCTGTCTTTGTCTCTGTCTCTGTCTCTGTCTCTGTCTCTCTCTCTGTCTCTGTCTCTGTCTCTGTCTCTGTCTCTGTCTCTGTCTCTGTCTTTGTCTCTGTCTCTGTCTCTGTCTCTGTCTGTCTCCCTCTCCCTCTCCCTCCATTTACCTCTTTCACCCGCACTCTCTGCAAGCCAGTCAGTCAGAAAATGAGGTTGTTAGGTTGCAGCCACTGTGTGTGGGGCTGTTTGTTCACACAGAGAAAGACTCAATCAGAAAGGACGGACCTGCCATTATAGACAACCAGTTCCAATGGTATGCTAAGCAAACAGGAAGATAAATCCAACAGGTTAGGTGTAAGCACAAATAGATGGATAGATATATCTTTACATGGCACACTGACTACCATTTAGTTACTTTGCAGATGCCTTTATCCAGAAGGCCATGGAATCTAGATACATGCCTCTGTCTTCAGTGTCAGCATGAAGCAAGTATCAGATCTCCTGTTGACTGCAGTCATTGGGAGATCGATCCTGGATCCAATCTCCAGTGCCCCTATACATCCATCTTGTGCACAGGATGGATGCATGAAAATGGACCACAGGCAGGTAGAGCGAACCACAAGGCCGTGCACACAGACAAGCAAGCAGGCAGGCAGAGTCACAGGCTGGTGGATGGTCTGACCAAGAGTGGCAGGACAAGACATACAGGGTGAGCCTTGCAGCCATCCAGGGAGACAAAGCAGCCAGTGGCCAGAGCGGGGCAGAGGATCCATTCATCCCGACAGACTGAGAGACTGGCGAAACGGGACTCAACTGGCATCTTTATCGCCGCCCTTATCCGGACACGTTGCTCACTGTCCATGGAAAATCGCTGCCCTTTCTTTTTCTTTTTCCTCATCTGATGGCAAAGCGAGAGTGATCTCTCCTTCTATTTTACCCCTCTAACGAAAAGCTAATCTGATTTCCATCTTGTTTTTTTTCTCTATTTTGTCTGCACATGATTCAGGCCAGTTACCGATCGGGGCCACGCTTCGGACGATCAATCCCATCAATTGATTGATTGGCTGACTGCCAGAGTGTAAGCGATTCCCTGTGTTGTAACCATTGGGTTTTTTATCTCAACTGTCCTGGGCCGGCTCCACCCCCTGTCAAGCAGTAACAGGCTCGGACTGGATTACGGTCACATGGTTGCGATCGCTATCCGAGGCTATTAGGTAATCGGGGTCAGGTTGAGTGTCGTGTCATTAACATGCACGACCCCCAGCTCACTTCACAGTCTCTGTAAGGATGTTAAGTCCTTGAGGAGACTGCATGCGCTCCAGTGTTCAGGATTGTTATTTTTTTTTTGGATTGGGATCAAGGTTCCCCTGATTATAACCCTCTGCCTTTATCACGCTGGCGCACGAGACACATTGTTTA